>NC_138057.1:38207505-38777206 GCF_964194185.1 Rhinolophus hipposideros | reverse complement strand
GTAATTTTTTACTTAAAAAATTTCATCTAAGGCTGTTACTATTGATGTCTACCTGAAATGAATTTGGCCAATTTAATAAAGAAGTCATTTGACAAGATGTTCAAAGAGAATTACTGAAGCAATAATCTCAAACAACACCCAAGAGTTCAATTACAATTTATCCTCAATGATAGAAAGGCAGAACTGATTGGTTGGAAACAGAGTTCTCAAAGAGCCAAAAATGTAGACCCCAATGTGGTGGTAATACTGAGTGTCTGAACCTGGATTTGCATCTCATATCTCGGTGCTAACACTAGAATGAGTTAAATGGCAGAAATTCCTCCCTTTGTGTAATTACACTAATTTTTACTTAAGTTAACAGAAGTCGGTAAAGACTTTACTAGTATGCTATTTCAAACTTAACTAGCTCTCACCACCCCACAGATATTTCTTTCTTCCTGTCCCTTTTAGAAAAAGGAAGCATGAAAATTTTATCAACTACTGGGCTTATAGAGAGAGCGCACATGAATATTTTTGGCTTGATTATATTTGCCAAGTCACTTCAGCAAACATTTTCTCTGTGCCTATTTAAGGCTCCTGTCTGGGTCCAGAGTGAAAAACTGATGCAACTTGTTAGTACAGGGTGGATCCTGGGTGAGAAGCATGGGTATGACCTGGAAGTTTGTGGGAAATGCCAAGTCTCAGACCTCTCTCCAGTCCTACTGAAACAGAATCAGCATTTCAGTCAGGTTACAGGTTATTGGTACATTGAAGATTTTAGAAGCACAGAACTCATTACCCACAGAGAGTACGATAAAGAGACGTGTAACCAGATGTTTTTGTGTTCTAGCATACACATAGTATATTTATAGGAACATTAAGGAGCAGGAATGACTTTAGCCTGAGCATGACAATAATCACACAGTACTGTCCTGAGAGTTTCAAGTGTCCATGTAACTCAAAGCCTATCGGCAAAAATCATGGGTTAATTTATCTAACATTGTGAGCTAAAGTACATACTAAAATATTATCCTTTAATGGGTTTCAGACAACTGAGGCTAAACCCCTTAATTACTTTGAAGACCATGCTCATTGAAGCTTTTCGAAGGCATTTTCAGAAGCTTAATGGCCCAAGAAAATAATCAGTGTAAGAGGATTAGGTTACCCAGGAGAAAAAGATGTCTTCTACATACCTGCCTACCTCACCATAAGGGAGGGGTAGAAAAGATCAAGATCTTTTCCCTCTGTAAGCCTACATGTGCATTAGTGTTGTGATTTTAAGAGTACTCTTAGGTACATGAAATTTAATCCTCTGATCAAAACAATACAGAGAATAACTTAACTTAATCTTTTTAGTTATCTTTAACAAAGGATAAATCACAGTCAGTTTTCAAAACTAGTAGGAGGTCTCAATAAACCTGACAAGATACCAGAGTCCTGATTGATTGACTCGGGTTAATTCCTGATCATTTGGTTTCGAGTTAAGAGTTATATAAGCAAATGGCAGGCATTGAAAACCCAACAACCACAAAAAGTCCAAAGGCCTGAATTTAGGCCAATGAACTCTTTCCCTTTCTTAAAAACAAAAGAGACAAACAAAAAAGAAAAACACTAGATCAAATTTTTTCCCCCTTAAGAATCAAAGATCAAAAGATAACTGTTAAAAACTACAGCTAGAAAATATTTTGTTTCAAGCCCTATTAGGGCATGTTAGAAAGAAATGGAAGCATGGTCATTTCTAGCCCTCTTGTCACTTCTGGGTCAATCACACATGGTAAATAACTAAGCTAAGCTATCCTTTAATTTACTGGTTTTTTTGTACTACTTGACTGATTATATATATTATTACTTCTCTCTTATACTATGTCTTATTTATTTTAAGCTAAACTAGAAATAAAATTCATGTTGGGCTGATGTGTGTGTGGGGGGGTAAGCTCTCTTATAGTCAAGTAGAATAATGTCAAAAATGGACAATTCCTGTGAAAATCAACTGAGTGTACATGATAATATTTAAAAAGCAAAAAGAAAAAGAAAAAGAATTCCCCATAAGGAGATTTCTGTAAGACCAAATATCTTGTCGTTGGCTAGAGACTCTGAAATGCTTCTGTACACAAGAAGTATCTTCCATTGTCCCTAGACAGATAAGCAAGAATAAACTTGTACCAAATTATGAACTATAGTACATTTGTATTGCTATGTTAAATTCTGTGGGTTTTTTCCCCCACTATCTCTAGGGGAGAATATGGTCTCCAAGAATATACAGAGGTTAAAACAGTCACAATGAAGATTTCTCAGAAGAACTCATAAAGAAGCTTACAAGAATGGAGAGAAGATTCCTCAATGGCTAAGCGTCTCCTATAGTCGCTAATATATTATAGTGGGGTTTAAATACAAAATTTTTCTTTTCTTTATTTTTTTTAAACATAAGCTAATCATATTAGCATTAATACTACACATAGAATTCTTGACGTGTAGCTTATACTGAATCATTTACTTTCTGATATGTGACACCTAAATCCTATCTGCAACAAAAAGGATGGATTTAGATGCAAGATCTCTCTAGCTCCGTAATAGTCTTGTGCTTTTCTTTGTAGCTACCTGTCCAGAATAATCATTTTATAGAAGAGGACCAGTTGTCACTTAGCTCCTTTCCATTAATGGCCCCTTGAAATACTTGACATATCTACTAACTGCAGAGTAGATGTGCTCTGTTCCCAGTAGTTGTGAAGTCCTTGGAGTTTGTTGAAATGTTTCCTAGAATGTCATGTCTGCTAGTCAAATGAAGTAATGCCTAAAATACTTAGCTGTAATGTAAACATAAAACTTAATAAAAACAACCTTGCATGATTCTTGTTAAGTTTGAATTTTTTAAGTAGAAGTTTTGGTTATGGTGATTTCCTCTCCCTGTCACTCAAAAACAGTATTAACTTGAGCATAAAGATGCACTTAAAAACAAAAGTCCAATCTATTCATTCTCAAATGGGTAAAGAAACATTTTATTTTCCGGAGGTATTCTTGAAATCAGTAACAAACATTTGAGATAAATGGTTTCAGTCCTTCAGCAAGCATTTACTGAGTTCCTACAAAGTTCTGGAATAGAACACTATGTTAAGTGTTACAGGAAACAGGTGAAGAGTGGGTGGTGCATTATCTAAAGGTGCTTTAATTTAGTGGAGAACAAAAAATACCATTCACACAAACAAACAAACAAAAGTAAAATAAAATAAAAATAAAGCAAACAAGAATGAAAGAAAAAAGAATGGGCACATAATGGAAATGCGAATTCTAAGCCCTGTGAGAGTGTGTGCAGTAATGTGCCAAAGTTAGATGACCTCTAACTGAGGGAATTGGAAATGGCCTCATGAAGGGAATTTGTCTGGATGTGAACCTTAATTGATGATTGAATTGTAGTAAATAAAGGGAAAAGAGGTTCCACAACATAGTCACTAATGGAACACTGGAAACAATTTTGGAAAAAGTTTATAATATTTTCCCCTCATGGTGTTCAAATTGCACATTGGCATATTCCAGGCTCTGAGGAGTCCTCCAATCCATTTAGTTTCATTTAATACACTTCTTTTTTCCCCCAAATCTATTTAACCAGAGAACTTGCCTTCCCCCCACCCTCATTTAACACCAATTAACACTAAGAAATCCATGTTGGAAGATGCTGTTCTATGCAGTGAGGTGGCACCGAGTGTTCTGAGGAGAGATCTGGGGATGAGGGGGCACGGCTGGAACAATGTGCTCTGTGTAAAACTAACTGGACCATACATATATATTTACGCCCTCCTACAAAGAGCTGCGTGTGCTCCCACACAGCAAGCAAAATAAGTGAATAAATTTTTGTGTATCACTGTTCATATTCTGAAATAGTCTTAGTTCAACAACTTAAAATTTAAGCCTAGTAATCTTTAGGATAATATTCTTTCAGATTTAGATTTTTATATAAATAATTTTATCATTTTACATTAATAGATACATCAGTGGCACTGATATTAGGACATTATAATAGCTACCACAGGAGAGTGCAGTGTACAAACAAATTAAATTCATTAGCTTTTTAGACCTGAAATAAGTTCAACTCCGATTACAGGAGTTTCTCAAAATTGTGTGGACCTATAAGATTTGCAATCCGAACTACCTTGCAAGTTTTGGGACATAATTATTGTTTTGAAAACTGAAGAACTCAATGTCTTAAGGAGACCTGAAAGACCTTTGGGCATTGAGAAGGGAAAATATACAAATACGGAGGAGAGCTGTGTTTTCTGAAAACCAGACAGTGTCTACATTTTTTAAAGATGTGTTTAAAATCATGCATAAATAAATTAATAGGAAGACAAGTTAATATTGTAATGGCATCACACCAGAACATTTTAAATGTATAACAAAGAGGGCTGAAACACAGAACAAGACAAAAGCCAGAAGCAAGTTTAAATATTTGAAAATTAAATCTTCACTATATAAATAAGACATTACAGGATTAAACAGACGTATCTGTTTTACATTGGCTCATCCTGAGCCTGCAGACATTATTTGTATTCCTTTTCCTCCGATTTATAAAGCCATACAGGCAATAATTCTTATAACCTTAAAAAAGTTAAAGGCTATCTTATTAGCCCGTATACTATAGGAAAATAACAAGGAATTTTATCGCGAATAATTCAGTTCTGCAGTCACACATGTGGTCTCACTGCCCTCAGTATCCACATAATAAAGCATTTTCATCTTCAGGAATACCAAAGTAAGTCACAGAAGTTGGAAGGAACTGTGCAGGAAGAGGCCATGTCAAAACTCAGATATGGATTCTCCAACGTCTAGTGTTCTTTTTACTCCCCCATTTTTCAGGAAACATGCATAGATTTATTTTGAAACAGCCAAAGAGAAATGGACATGGGGATATTTTCTTAAATCATGGTGGCCAACTGAAAATAGAGCTAACACAAAGTAGAGAATCTTAGCTCTCTCTTCACATAATTCAGGAGGGTATAATGAACCCAAAATTCTCTTTCCTTGGGCAGTGCATATAAACACTTGAGCATCTAATTTTACTTGGACTTTTAGAAGTACACATGCATCATCAACTAAACTTTCATATTTTGGTGGCTTTTTCAGAGTACATTAAACAACCACGTTATGTTTTTACATGAAGCACACGTTCTCTTAGAATTGCATTTGCTGATTTACTTTGGGATTTTTTTCTATTCTCTGGAGATGCATTTGAACCTTCCCATTTTGATGGCAAAAGAACATATAGGAAGGAAAATAGGAAATGATAGCTATATTCTCTGGATACAAAAATTCAGTGACTGCCAGGAGAGCATGAAAGCTTACTCTTGTAACATGCTGGGACTGTGCTATTCTGGAAGATATCCTGAGTGAAGGCACAAATGAGAGTGAAAAATCTCAATTATCACTTCGACATTCTGTGGGAGATTGGAGATGGTGTTTCTCTCTCTCTCTCTGAAGACAAGGCCACAAAATTGTTGGTAGGGGTTTAAAATTGCTCTACATCATGTCTCTTAACTGGCCCTTAGATTCTGGGTAGTTGGTTTATCCCAGGGGAAAATAGTCATATCCATGAACATTCAGAATAATTCCAAAATCCTGGAAAGCCAGCTTTATTGTGTAATGAAATATCTATGCCAAAGGTATAGTAATGTATTCTGCACTTTAGTGACATGTGCTGATTAGTTTCACAAATCTTTACTTTTTGTTTTTTTTTTAATGAACAAGTTTTTAAGAAGTGTTCATAAAAAGCTGACATAGTGCTATCCTGAAGTGATTTCATTAGAGTTGTAGGATTTCAATTTGTTGACTTTTTGTCAAGTCGTTATTTAAAGATTCCTCAGGCCTAGAAAAATATACTAAATATGCAAACACAAAACATTTCTTCTTGGATCATGGGAGAAAAGGCCATAAAGGACATTGGTTTAGCCTGGTAACTGATTTTTTTTAAAACTTTTTATTTTAGAATAATTTTGACCTTTTGGAAAAGCTGCTATAAAATGAAAAGAACCCCCCTATATCTTTTATTTACTAATTTCTAACATTTTCTCACACTGAATTTATTACTCCCATTCTTTATATAGAGACTTTTTTTTAATTAATTTTATTGGGGTGACAATTGTTAGTAAATTTACATAGATTTCAGGTGTACAATTCTGTATTATATCGTCTATAAATCCCATTGTGTGTTCACCACCCAGAGTCAGTTCTCCTTCCATCACCATATATTTGATCCCCTTTACCCTCATCACCCACCCCCCACCCCCTTACCCTCTGGTAACCACTAAATTATTGTCTGTGTCTATGAGTTTTTGTTTCTCATTTGTTTGTCTTGTTCTTTTTGGTTTATATACCACATATCAGTGAAATCATAGGGTTCTCTGCTTTTTCTGTCTGACTTATTTCACTTAGCATTATTCTCTCGAGATCCATCCATGTTGTCACAAATGCTCCTATATCATCTTTCCTTAACGCCGAATAGTATTCCATTGTGTATATGTACCACAACTTCTTTATCCATTCATCTATCGAAGGACATTTTGGTTGTTTCCATGTCTTGGCCACCGTAAACAAAGCTGCAATGAACATTGGAGTACACGTGTCTCTATAGAGAAATGCTTTTATATTTTTGGGGTAGATACCCAGGAGAGCGATTGCTGGGTCATATGGTAATTCTATTCGTAATTTCTTGAGGAACCTCCACACTGCCTTCCATAGCGGCTGCACCAGTCTGCATTCCCACCAACAGTGTATGAGAGTTCCTTTTTCTCCACAGCCTCTCCAACACTTGTTACTATTTGTTTTGTTGATGAAAGCCATTCTGACTGGGGTGAGGTGATATCTCATTGTGGTTTTCATTTGCATTTCTCTGATGATTAGCGATGTTGAGCATTTTTTCATATGTCTATTTGCCATTTGTGTATCCTCTTTGGAGAAATGTCTTATAGAGACTTTTTTTCTTGAGACAAACTTTTGAGAATAACTTCTGGACATCATGTACCTTCACCCCGAAATACTTAATTAGTTTTTTCTAGGAACAGATAATATTTTCACAAAACCACAATATAATTATACAATTGAGGAAATTCAACATTGACAGAATACTAATATCTAATACGCAATCCACATATAATTTTCTCTAATTGTCCCACCAATGTCCTTTATGGCATTTTCCCCCATGATCCCAAACTTAATCTAGGATTGTACATTGCATTTACTTATCATGGCTTCCTTTTGTCTATCCTTTTATAATGGCAATATAACTTGTAAACACACTTAATATTCAGTCAGATTGGTTAGTACTATCTTGGTCTGGAGAGAAACCTAGGGGACAGAAAGCTCAGAGTTTCTGAGTTAACAGGAATCAGAGGATAAAGGTTTGAGTGGCTTTAAAGAATGCATAGCTCATTTCAAGATTTGACTATTAATTACCATCCATCATAATAAACAAATAAAAAGATTTATATAGGCTGAAAAATATGCCTTCTCCCTTGGACCATTTGGAAGAAATGCTATATGTTCCCTTGAGGGTGATAGTGCCTGTTTCTAGTCTTATTGCAATACTGCCCTTCTTCATTTCACTTCCTAGCTTACTTCTTTAAATATTTTTCTTTAATAACAAGTTGCCTACATTCCAATGACATCTGGGAAGGCGCCTTAATTTTAATTAGTTATAAACCTCAGCCACATAGAGACATTTTTAAATGACTTTCCTTTTATTTTACGATTGTGGTAGAAGGAGCTTGACCTTTGAAGTCAGAGTCTACATTCTGTTTTCACCACTCACTAAGATGTTAGGTCAATTATTAAATCATTATTATTTAGCAGTTATTCAACAGACAATGGTGGCTATTGATATTTTGAAGCAATAGAAATGTTCTACATAATCACATGGGCCTTCAGGGCCCAGTGAGCTGGCTTGAAATCCCAGACTTGCTCTCGCTGGCCTTGAGATTTGGGACAAGATACCCAACCTTTCTCTGTTTCAGTTTCTTTATCTGTAAAAACGAATTAATAACTATTTATCTAACTGGGTTATTCTGTGAAGTGAAATGTTTGTAAAATGCTTAGATTTCCTAAAATATTACAAGTGCCCAATGCATGTTACTGATCGACTGATGAATGTCTTGGCATTAGTAATAACAATAGCAACAAAAATAATAAAGCTTCTTTAGACACCAAAGAAAGTATCTTTCTCTTGACATTGACTTTGTATCTTCTACATGTTCTTTGTCTCAGTCTTCCATAGTCCTAACTGTTAGTGAGTACCTCATCATTGTGATTTGCCCATCCCTTTAATCATTAAAAAGAAAATTAGTGATTTCCTTCAGATAAGTTTAAAATTCACCATCAAAGAAAGAACAAGGTGGAGAAGAATGTGAGCAAAAATGTGGCTTAGGGTTGTTTATAAATTTAAATACCTTTAATACCAAAGTGGAGTTAGTTCTGATTAAATTAACTCAATTGCCATTCACCCCTGAGTTGCCAGTCATCATGATTAATCTTTAAGCTAATAGTCAGGGACAGTGGAACTAAGTGAACAACAAACAGAAGAGGCTGGTTCCAAATGCAACACAGGAGCACACAATGACGTTGGTCACCCAGTGACTGATTCAGAGACAGCCCACATAAATTCAATGGGAAGGATTAGTGAACTTAAAAGCCCATGGCTTAGCACTTGCATTCAATGTTCAGTCATTCCACATTCATGTAACCACAGAAGGTCAGAGCTGGAAAAGAACCTTGTGTTCTTCTAGCCCAATAACTTCATTTCATAGTGGCATGGAGACATCAAGTGACACTTGAAAGGTCGCTAAATTGCCATTGGCAGAGTTTGGCTAATACCCTCGGTATTCTAATTCCTAGTTCTGTGCCCCTGCTTGTTTTCCATGTGGCACTGTGGACATTTCATTGATTTTGATTAAATATGTAACATCCATTGTTGTACTTTATTATGTTTTATTCCTTTTGTCTAAAAAAGGAAAATTATGTAACACCCATTGTTACATTTGCTTGCATGTATTTTACTTATTGGAATTTATTCCTTTTGTCTAAAAAAAGGAAATTCTCTCTAAGTGATAGTTTTTTTTATAAACCTTCAAATAATACAAATGAATAGCTACAACCATTTGCAAAGCAGAGTGCCGTAATTTAGCTTCACAAATTAAACCTCATTGTATTTATTTACTTAACAGTTATTGGAAGTCTACTGTGTACAAAGTAGTGTGGACTGCAAAAGAAATAATGTGTATTAAATGTGTAAATATAGTGTACTGTTCTGTGCAAATACATTTCTAGATGCCTTACAGAGGTTATTTGCTTCACGTAAAAATGAAAGATCTTGCTTTCACAATGCTTAAATATAATAGAAGAGATGGAAATATACACAAAATCATGGAAATAAAAGATAGAATACACAGAGTATGATAAGATTAATAGGAACAAAATCTGTAATTGTTTGGAGGGAGGAAAGTGGTTTCTCTCTGGAGTGATTTCATGGAGCAGCAGCACTGGGCCCAGCCTAAAATAGAGCAGGACCTCAACAAGTGCAAATGAAGCAGGAAATATGTTCTGGCCTGGAAATCAGAAAGAAACGTGGGAAAGCCCTATGTTTATATGGTCAACAGTGAAGATCTTGCTTTGTTGGGACATAAAGCTGAATAGGTAGTTTGGAGCATGACCACGGAAATCTTGAATTCCAAGCTAAACCATAAAAACTTAATTAAAAAGACAAGAAGAAGTCTTTAAAAGAATGATAAATTCATTGAAGTTGAGTTTTTCTCAAGTAGACATTTAATTTTTAAATAATTATAGATGCACACGTAGTTTTAAGAAATAACAGAAAGAGACTCCATTTACACTTTTCCCAGTTTCCCCCAGTGGTAACGTCTTATAAAACTCTATTACAATATCACAACCAGAACATTAATGTCATAACAGCCAAGGCACGGCACATCCGACCATCACATAAATCCCTCATGTTGCTTTTATTGTCACACTCATGTCTCTCCTACCTTCACCTCGTCCTTAACCCCTGACAATCTCTATTCCATCTCTAGAATTTTGTTATTTCAAGAATCATACAGTATGTAACCTTTGAGACTGGACTTCTTTTCACGCAACAGAATTCTCTGGAGATTCATCCAAGTTGTTGTGTGTACAAAATGATAATACATGTAAAATACATAAATTCATTTTACCAGTTGTAATGGGAATTATCTTGACAGGTCCTAAGAGAGATATATTCAGAGAGGTTTTTTTTTTTTTGTTTTGTTTTGTTTAAAAACATCTGAATAGAGTTGAAATGTCTTATTGTGCCTCAGCCAAGCATAAGTAAAGAATGGCAATAAAAGTTGGGTGAGCAGGAGGAGCAGCTGTTGGCGGAGACACAGAATGCTTCACTTCCCTACTTCTGGAGGTGTAATTAAATCTCCTTCAAGTTCTGAATTCGATTTTTAGAAACTAAAAGGGACAAAGTTTTCAGCATCCATGTTAGGAATGAAACAAAACCTGAAAGCGGATGCTGGAGGGTCCCCATGTGAAAGAGTGTACCTCATGTTCTTAGACAAGCACAAATGGGTCAGGAGGTTTTCAACCCCATGTGTCTTCTTCATCCATCTCCTTTCATGAGTCATTCCTAGAAAGCCTGAGGTAGAAATCATGGGGATTTCTACCTAGGATCTCTTACCCAGAAATCTCTCCCAGGATCTTTTAACATCCTCGTCCTCATCCTGCCCAACAGGCTGGTACCCTCCAGTTTCTCCCTCATCCAGAAGTTAAATTGTCTCCACATGAACCTGGCTCTTTCTCCACCCCTCCACCTGCTGAACGAGGCGAAGACTACCACAGCATTCAGACACACTCCAGATGCTCCCTGCAGAGTGAAAAGCACAGCTGCCACAGAATACCATGGAACACCATAGAACACCAGCGAACACCACAGAAAACCACAGAACAGCAGAAACCACAGAACAGAAAACCCTTACTGAGCACTTAGTTCTCCACACACTCCAGGCACTATTCTAAGTGCATTTAATGAGTTGTTTCATTTCTTCTTCTCAACAGCCATATTAGACCAGTCCTACTTTCCTCATCTTGTAGGTGAGGAAACCGAGGCTCAGAAAATTTAACTAAGTTGACGAAGTTACACTGCTAGTAAGTAGCAGTGTGAAGAGTCAAAGCCAGGCAGGTTAACTACATAATCCCCCTTATTCTTAACCAATAAACCATAATAACTAGGCATTAGGCCCAGTCATGCAATCACAAGACACAGAATATTATTAGCAAAACAACTTTTTTCTTTTTCATTAATGTTGAATGAAAAGCCTCTGAGGTTTTTCGGATTTCAAATATATTTCATTTTTCTCCTCTTTGTAATATTTAAGTCCAGACTGCTCAGATAAGTCTGATATATACTTATTGACCTATGCTGGCAAAACATCCACAAGCCGGTGGTCTTGGTGACAGGTAGCCCCTGAAGACACAGCTGCTGGAGTTCTTTCATGTCTCCTTAGGACCCATTTTCACAAAGGGACACATGAGAGAAGCTGTCATCTCTCATTTATTGGCCCTACCAGACAAAGATTCACCTAAATAATCCTTTGCCAGTGATTTTCCAAAACAATGGTCTCCACAAATTGAGTGTCTGAGATCTTACTCATCCAAGTGAAGTGATTAGGATACTTCTGTAACATTTCAGGACTTTTAAATAACTCCCAGATCATTTTAAAAGATAAAAGAATTTCATTAGGGCTCATCTCCTCCAACAATGAAGAGAACGCCAGGTTTTAGGCAAATCAAGTCTTAAGGAAAAGAGTAAAGGAGGAAGAATTTAGATTTAAGACTTTGTAGAGTTACATGATGGCTAAAAAAATCAGGTAAGAGTTGGAAAAATAAGAAATGAAAGCACAGGGAGATTGTAGACACAGATGCTGAAGGGAGATGGGGGAACTGACTTTTATTACAAAGTTAACTTTGGTGATGCTTTTTTATGACTTAAATCACTGGTCACCTTAACGCTGAAGGCTTCCTGTTACACTCTTCTCTCTATCACTTTCTAGTCAGTCGCCTTCCCTACATGTCTCATAGCGCACCTAGTTAATCTCTCACTTAGAAGTTATTGTTCTCAACTCTAACACTGTTTACTTGCTTGTTTCACACATTAGGTTGAGAAACAACAAGCTGAGATTTGGTGTTGTGCTTTTCTTTTACATTCCTAGCTCCAGCACAGTGTTTAGTACTTATTAGGAGTTCAAGTAAAACTTATAGAATGAATTTGAGCTCTGACACAATGGTGTTTTGCAAGCTCTGGTTACACTTCCAATAAACAGGTTTTACATGTAAAACGCATATATTGGATTTGCTATGACTCTGGGTTTTGCCATTTGCTCTTCCCAGTCCTCTTAATCTGGGAATGATGGAAAGGGTTTGGAAACCAGTGGTCAAGAAATGGAGGGAAAGAGAGAACCAGAGACACTCGTCTTTGCACAGGCTACAGCTGGAGAATGAGCTAAGTAAGTCAGAAGTACACCCTCAACACAGGTAGGCACACTGATCCTTACATGAAATACTATGGTGGTTTTGTACGAGCAAGCTACCTTTAGCATCACACAAACTTGCTTCAAAGAGCCAGCTCCTAACTCTGATGTGAATAATAGTGCTACTTTGGGTAGAGTAACCATTCTAGGTTATTCTTCATCTTATCAGTGAAATGGGAATATAAGAGCAAAAATTTTAGTGGGTTGTAAGAATTAATCCATATAAGTCACTAATTTAGTATGGTCTTCAGCCCATCATCTGTGATTCACAAAAGATAGCAGTGAAATCATTAGCTGCTCAATCATTCATGACGGGTCACATTTTTTGCTGCATTTTACTATTGTTTCCCTGAAAATAAAGCCTAGCCGGCCAATCAACTCTAATGCATTTCTTGGAACAAAAATTAATATAAGACCGGGAATATAATATAATATAATATGATATAATATAACATAATATAATACCAGGTCTTATACTAATTTTTGCTCTAAAAATGCATTAGAGCTGATTGTCTGGCTAGCTCTTATTTTCGTGGAAACAGGGTATATAGCATTTTCATGCACATGTTTGTATTTGATTCTTATAACACCTCACAAAGTGAGCTAGAAAGGTATTGTTATCCCACTGGACATATAAGAAATCTTAACTTCTAAGAGATTTACTGACTTGTTCAAGTTTGAACAGGTAAAGAGTGATGGCACAAAGATTATGCTGAAACCTTCTGATTTTATTACTCTAGGCTCCTAGACAATGCCCCCGCATCAGTAATTCTTCTTTTTCTCACTGTACTTTTAAAGTCAGAGCCTGCCAAAGAAGCATCTATGGCAAAGAATGTTAGTTCACTGTTGGGGAAGGAAGAAAAGAAGAAAGGAGGCTGGTTTTTATGCACAGAGGCAGGATAACATTTCTCCTTCAGATTGCCCATACATCTCAAAGGAGATCTGTATGGGGTTAGTTCTGCCTGGGGGTGGGATGCGCATAAAGGATACAGGTCTTGAATGCTACTGGAAAAATAACATTACTCCCAAAAGGATTTTGTGTTTTCCCTTCAAAAGTCTCCCTCCTAACTCTCATCTGTTCCCCTATCATTTTTAATGTTACACAGAGCATAGATAGAGCAGGGTCGGTGGGGACAGCATAAGAATGAAAGGAACAAGTTGGAAAGTGCCATCTGGACATCCCACAGAATGCTCTCTACTTGGGGTCTGAGACTCTGACTGCAAATCCCTTCATATCTAAAAGATGAACAAAAGCTCTAAAAGAAGGTCTGAATGGTGAGGAAGGTGGAACACTATGGACATATCTGGCTCTTTCATCCAAACAAATATTGGAAGCAAAATGGTCATTATTAAAGAGCCAGAAAACCTCCCCCAAACAGGAATTACAACACTGAGCATTCTAAAAGTAAAAGCTCTGAACCTTGCAAATCCCGGACCTTTGTATATAACTGAAACTGAGAGGTCTGTGATAGCCTCTCCCCGGCAGAAAGGGCTGGGGTAGATGAAAATGTTTAGCTACAACCTGCCCTTGGGATAATTGCATGTTCTGAACATCAAACAAAAAGGCAGTCTCGACTTTATTGGCATGAAGTGCTATTAGGTTGTCAAGCATCCTGTGATCTCAAACTGCAAGAATAGGCAGAAAATGACTGTGCAGAGGATATTAAAAGATCGCAGGATATTCTTGCCATTGTTGAATTATCATTTTTTCTTCAATCATTTTGAGTCACATTCTAGAGGAGAAAAACTAGGTAAGATTTTCCCATAAGACAGGTAGTGCAATAAAAAAAGAAAGTGGTTTTGCTGGGCTTATAAAAGTCCCATCTGATCTTCTCCTGGTTTATAAGTTTTTATAGACTCAAAGAAATGTAGGCACCTATGACATGATTATACCCAACAGATAAAAGAGAAGCACTGAAATTAAATTTCTGTAAGTCATCCACATTTCAATTAACTTCCCAGGGTTTTTTGGGTTGTGACAGATTGTGTACCACAGATTTTAGTAGGAAATCCTAATAAAACAACGGCAAAGTCAAACTCTTCCTTCTAGAATCAGACAGTCTTTCTAAACCTTCCATAGGGTTACAAGTGGGAAGGAATCTAGTACGTATCTTAGTCCAGACCTATCACATAGACGGAGATATTGAGGCTCTGAGAGGTTAAGAGGGATGGCTGCCATCACACGGCTTGTTAGTGGCTGCCTCATGACAGGAATTCAGAATTGCTGATTTGTAGACTAGGACATATCCCAGTATCATGCTACCTGTCACTTGCATTTTCAGGTTGGAAGTGACTGGAGTTTCTGGTACATATGTTGCTGGTTGTTGTTTTGTCAGCTTAGCGTATGCTTGGGAAACCAGCTTTTCTCCTTTCTCATCCATATGGTTTGGGAAAGTTGGAACCCATGTTCTTCCTTTAACTTCTGGGATGGGCATTCACTCAAATCTGGTCAACCAGAGCTCTTACTTTCTTGGGCTTAGGGATTGTGGTGTCGAGTTTGGCACATGATCCCAGCCAAGCCAGTCAGAACACTATCTGGGACTATTGCTGGACTTGTAGAGGATGATTACTAATACACCTAGCATATAGAATAAATGAGACTTAGAAGATCTCATTGATACACAGTTTTATTTTTTATCTCCCACTGTCCTCTTTAGTGCGAGAAGTTCTTCTAAGCCTTCATGAGAACTCTAATGGACTGAGGAATTTTTTTCACTCTCAGGGAATAAAAATTCTTTATATTTTTAAAATGTAATTCAGCATTTAGAATGTCAAAGCCCACTTGTTAATCAAATGCCCATATGTCCTCAAAGATACAACTACTTTTCAAATTAGAGACGTGGCAGATAAAAATTTACAGATTGGAATAGTAGGAACATGGTCTTTTCTCCTTATTTCTCTCTTTTCCCAACTTATTCCTTTATCTCCTCCTTCCCCAACTTGGTAAGCAGATTTCTTACCCTTTGGGGTCAAATCTGAGATGGAGGAAGGATAGGGTGAGAGAGAAGGAAGGAGGAGAATGCTGGTAAGAAGTTCTTATTGCCTGGAACTGTTGTATTCTGCCTTATGTTCTCTGCTTCTGGCTTTTTCTTGTGGGCATTTAGATAGGTTCTTTGGAGTTCTCCAGTGCTGGGGATTCTCATACCATCCATGCCCTCAACAAGATGAATATTTTTTCCATTATGCCTGGAACCTTATTCTTAACACAGCCATAAAATCTCTGTAATGCATTATTTTTTTTCCTTTTTTTTTTTTAACAGAATCTAAGATAGTTACCCAGACAATTTTCTCAGATACGTATGTATTGTTCACACATAATCTGTTATGGACTGAACTGTGCCCACTCCCCTCCCTCCCCCATTCATATGTTGAAGTCCTAACCCCTATTCCCTCAGAATGTGACTTTTTGGATAAAAGGCCTTTAAACAGGTAATTAAGTTAAAATGAGGTTTTTAGGGTGTGCCAAGATGACTAGTGTTCTTATAAGATGAGGTGATTGGGACAGAGACACACAGAAGAAAGATCTTTTAAGGATATAGCAAGAAGGCAGCCATCTGCTACCAAGTAGAAAGGCCTCCGAAGAAAGCAAACCTGTTGACATCTTGATCATGAATTTCAGACTCCAGAACTATGAGAAAGTAAATTTTTGTTGTTTAAGGTATCTAATCTATGGTATTTTGTTATGGCAGCCCTAGCAAACTAACACACAGTCCAGGGGAAATATTTGTGCATCACTATTGCTGTCAAAGTTTGGAAGTGCAAGCCTAACATAGTAGCAATTCTCCTTCATTCTACTTCTAAGGAAGCCCGTCAACTTTTCTGTCATGCTAGATTTCTCAGAAAAGAGTGAGATATTGGTCAATCACAGGCGACACTGACTAGAGAGTGTACATATGAAGCTCTCAGAGTAATTTCTTTAAAGCTCCCCACTCACTCATACGTTCACACAAACAGTTTTCCCCAAAGACATCATTCTCCTAATTCCTCTTTAATATCACACAAGCCAAAACTTTGATAAAGGCAAGAGATTTCCATCATTATATAATTTATTTTTGGTTAACTCTACAAATTCCACATGCGGTTTTAGCACCTTTTTCGTAATGCAATAGATACTGAACCTCAGTAATTCAGCTGAAACTTTTATTTATCTAGATATAAAATTGTTTTCCACGGCAAGAGCTTAGGTACCAATAAAGTCAACTCACAAAGACAAATATAACTGGTAGATGGAAAAAGACTGAGTCCTGATATTATCATCTCCACTCTTGAATTTGGCCATACCTGAATAGGTTCTATCTTGGGATATTTCAGTTAAGTGAGCTGACTTCAGAGCCAGCATTCTCATTGCTTGCTTCCTCATTTCCCAAGTTTCAATGGAAATAAAACAAATCTCTTGGTAAGCGGCTTATTTTGAGGTGCTGTATTATTGTTTGAGGTGCTGTATTATTGTATTGTTTAGTCCAATTATCTTGTCATAAAGCTGGCAGTAGTGGTAACAGTAGCTGGGGAGCTGAATGTGGTGCATGAGCTTAGGGTCCTCATTACTCAGAAGATCAGGCAGAAATATTCCTTAGAGCTCAGGAGTCCCTTTGGGTGTGGAGGTTTGACTAAGGAGAGATGAATGGAAACTGAAGCAGTTTGAAGTATGGCAAATGACCAGAGCCAATTGAGAGTTTGAGTCTTTGAGAGTTTGATCATTGCAGACTCCCAAATAATTAAGTTTTCTGAATCCTGAATTTTTACGCTTCACAATAATCTAATCAGTCTTCATTTTCTGTCAATACTTTCACTACAATATTTCTTTTCTTTTTAATATTTTTCTTTTTAATATTTTTTAATTTTTCAATTACAGTTGACATGCAATATTATATTAATTTCAGGTGTACAACATAGTTATTAGACATTTACATAACTTACATAACTTACAAAATGATCACCTCAATAAATGTAGTACCCGTTTGACACCATACATAGTTATTATAATATTATTGACTATATTCCCTATGCTATACTATCCATCCTCGTGACTATTTTGTAACTACCAATTTGTGCCTCTTAATCCCTTCCCATTTTCATCCATCCCCCCAATCCTCCTCCCATCTGGAAACCCTCAAAATGTTTTCTGCATGCATGAGTTTGTTTCTGCTTTGTTTGTTCATTTGTTTTGTTTTTTGGATTTCACATATAAGTGAAATCATATGGTATTTGTCTTTCTCTGTCTGACTTACTTCACTTAGCACAATACCCTCTAGGTCCATTCATGTTGTTGTAGATAGCAAGATTTCATTCTTTTTTTCATGTGTACTATTCCACTGTACATATGTACTGTTTCTTCTTTATCCATTCATCTATTGATGAACACTTATGTCGCTTTCATATCTTGGCTATTATAAATAATACTGCAGTGAACATATGAATGCATGTTTTTTTGAATTAGTGTTTTGGTTTTCTTTGAATAAGCTCCAGCAGTGCAAAATCCTTCTTTGTCTCTTGTTATAGGCTTTGTTAAAGTCTGTTTTTCCTGGTATTTGTATTGCTACACAGCTATTTTTTTTTCCATTTCTGTTTTCATGAAATATATTTTTCCATTACTTTACTTTGAGTTTGTGTGTGTCATTTGATCTGAAGTGAGTCTCTTATGGGCAGCATATGTAAGGGTCTTGTTTTCTTATCCATTCAGCCACCCAATCTTTTCACTGGGGCAGTTAATACATTTATATTAAAAGTAATTGTTGATAGATATGTAGTTATTGTCATTTTATTATTCATATTTCTTCTTTTTTCATTAAACAAACATTTTTAATATAGTAATAAGTCCATAAGGGAACTGAACCAGATTCAGGATTGAAATAACGTAGTACTCCATGAAGATATCAAAGCCCGATTTTTCACCTCAACCTGCCTTCACCTCACGACTCCGTGAACTCCCACAGCCCAGCGTGGCCTTCCCCCAACACCAATCCCGCGATGGCCCTATATTTCTTCTTCTCCTCTCCTCCTTCTCCTTCTCCTTCTCCTTCTCCTTCTCCTTCTCTTTCTCCTTCTCCTTCTCTCTCCTTCTCCTTCTTCTTCTGCCCCTCCTCCTCCTCCTCCTTTTCCTCCTTCTTCTCTTTCTTTTTCTAGAAGTTCCTTTAACACTGCTTGTAATACTGGTTTGATGATGAACTACTTTAGCTTTTTCTTAGCTGAGAAGCTCTTTGTCTGTTTTTTGATTCTAAATGATAGCTTTGCTGGGTAGAGTAATTTTGGTTGTAGGTCCTTATTTTTTATCACTTTAAATATTTCCTGCCAATCTGTTCTGGGTTGTAAAGCTTCTATTAAGAAATCAGCTGACAGTCTTATGGGAGCTGCCTGGTAGGTAATTAATTGCTTTTCTCTTCTGCTTTTAAGATTTTTTCTTTGTTTTTAAACTCTGGCATTTTAATTATGATGTGTCTTGGTGTGGGTCCCTTTGGGTTCATCTTGTTTGGGACTCTCTGCACTTCCTGGACTTGTATGTCTGTTTCCTTCACCAGGTTAGGGAAGTTTTCCATCATTATTTCTTCAAATAGGTTTTTTCAGTTCCTTGCTTTTTCTCTTGTCCTTCTGGTACCCCTATGATGCAAATGTTGGTATGCTTGATGTTATCCCAGAGGTCCTTAAACTAGCCTCATTTGTTTGGATTCTTTTTCTTTTTGCTGTTCAATTGGGTGTTTTCTGCTACCTCATCTTCTAAAACACTGATTCAGTCTTCTGCTTCATCTAATCTGTTGTTGATTCCTTTTAATGTATTCATTTCAGTTATTGTATTCTTCATTTCTGACTGGTTCTTTTCTATGTTCTCTATCTTCATTTTTATGTTTCCTATCTCTTTGTGGAAGTTCTTACTGAAATCATTGAGCATCCTTATAACCAACATTTTGAGCTCTGCATCTGGTAGAATGCTTGTCTCCATTTTGTTTAGTTCTTTTCCTGGAATTTTGTTCTTTTCTTTCATTTGGAACATGTTTCTTTGTCGTGCCGTGTTGGCTGCCTCCCTGTGTTTGTTTCTATGTATTAGGTAGAGCTGTTATGCCTTCCAGTCTTGGTAGAGTGGCCTTATATAGTAGGGGACCTCTGGGGCCCAATGGCATAGTCTCCCTGGTCACGTGAGCCAGGTGCTCCGGGTGTGTCCCTTGTGTGGGTTGTCCTCCTGTTATAGTTGAATTTTGGTTACTGTTTGCACATCAGTGGGAGGGACTTACCCTCAGGCTGATTGGTTGTGAGTGTTGGCTTTGACTACAGTGGAGGTATTGTGTAGGGGCTGTGGGTGTGGGACCAGCCCATTCCGCATTTCCACCCCTCTTACCACTCTTGACATGGCTTCTGTATGTCCCTAAGTTGTAGGACTTCGGTTCAGCTAGACTTCAGGCAGTTTTCAATGATGGTTGTTCTGCAGTTTAGTTGTAATTTGGAGGTGTTTGTGGGAGGAGGCAAGCATAGGGTTTACCTGCTCTGCCATCTTGACCAGAACCTCATGCAATATCTTTTATATCTAAACTTGATTCTCTATTTCTGTGGTCTATTATGCCAAGTGAACCTCTCAATAAAACTCTTGCTTGGGATTCCCTATATTTAGATAAAACTATATGAATACACACAATTTTATGGGGCTTACTCACCCTCTGAAATTGGTGTGTAGGTCATCTAAGTTAAGAATCTCTTTTGTAGTTTGGTCTGAACTGGCTTTCATAATATTGTCTGATATCCTACACAAGGCAGAATGAGTTTTTGTATTATTTTATACTTTTAAATTTGAAGATGTGCTTATTATGTGCCAGAAACTATACAAAACCCTTTGATTTTACATGAATTACCTCATTTATTCTTACCACAATCTTCTGAAGTACAAAATATTTTTATTTCCACTTTACAGATGAGAAAACAGGTTTAATGATGTTATGTAAAGTCACAGGCTGTAGCTGATCCTGGACTTAAACTCAGGTCAATCTCTGAAAGATAACCTTATTCTGACTTTCTTTCCCTCATCTTCTTTTCTTCTCCTGTGGCTTTGTCCCACGAGCATTTCCCTAATCCACTTGAATTAGTCAGGATAGGCCATATTGTGCCACAATAACAGATAAACCTCCAAATCTCAGTGGCCTTGCACAGTGAAGGCTTATTATTCTCACATAAAGATTCATGTTGGTACTGCAGGCTTCCTGCATCTTTTAGCTATGCCATCTGGAGCACATGACTTTCAAGGTAGTCGGTTTGAGGGAAGAGATTGATGGAAGAGGCACACCAGCTTTTAACTGCCTCAGCCCAAAAGTGATACATTATACATATAATCTGACTTACAGAACCTTAAGAAATTTTATTCGCTTTTTATAACCCTTGCCCTGATCACATGACAATGCATTATATTTCAAAGCCATCTCAAAAATGTACATTTTCCTAAATATTAAATAAGCTCAGCCATTTTTTCTGTATAATATTTCCCAATGCTCCCATCACTATAGCCATGCACAACCTGCAACATACATATAGAGTTATTATCAAAACGGCAAGAAGAGGAAAGTTTCTGTTGATTCTCATTTGGAGTTTATCGTGTGTTCATTTCTTCTTGTTCTGGGCACCTAGTTTCCGTGATATATAGAATATGTAGTTAACCCCAGAGACGTCATTTTGCTTCTGCCACCTCGTTGCCAAATATAACATCTGTATCTGTGAATAGCCATGTCTAGCATCTACACATCAAAATAACAAGATTCTATAAATCCTCCAAAGCAATTTAGGAAAAAAGTGAAGAATCTGTAACTATCTAACTGGGTGTTAATCAAAACGACACACTGTATAAAGCCCAAGGGTAAAAGAAATACAGAAGCTATCAAATATTCCTATCCTTCTGTCAGAAAATACAAGATGTTGGAACTTGTCTTTCTAGAATACAGGTGGAAGAAGAAGAAAAGCTGCTACTCTGAAAATTGTTTGCCCATATTAATCATGCTAATCATGATAATTTGATTGGAATATATATCCCTTTATTTTTTGTTTTTGTTTTGCCTTCTCAACCATAGTAAATGACAGTTATATTTGTTGAGCTATAAGCATGGCACTAGGCAGTAGGTGTGTATGTATGTGTGTATGGGTGTGTGTGTGTGTGTGTGTGTGTGTGTGCGTATTCTATACAATTTCTCATCATCCTGGTAACATCACAAAGGAATAAAGAATCTTCATCTTATGGTGAAAGAAACTGATGTGCATGGAGGGTAAGTTATTTCTTCAAGATCATAAGCATAGTCAGTTGTGAAGCTGGCATTCAAACCATCATTGAGATGATTTTAAAGGGAGTCCCCTTCACCAAATTTAAAAAGTGGTGCATAAGGGGTCCTTTAAAACCTCTTAAAGTACTCTAAGTAGACATGCCTTATACTATTCCATCTAGACAAGCCAACGTGAGGTAAAAATGAGCAAAGAGAAAGGGGGAAACTCACAGAACCAGATAGTATAATGGTATTTTCATGGGAGTGAGGGGTGGGAAAAATAGGAAGATGCTGGTCAAAGAGTATAAATTTCTCATTATAATATGAATAAGTTCTGAAGATCTAATGTACAGCCTGGTGACTACATTAATAACACTGTATGGTACACTTGAAATTTGCTGAGAGTAGACCTTTACTAGTCTCACCACACCAAAAAAGGGGGGGTAACAATGTGAGGTGGTGGATGTGTTCATTAACTTAATTGTGGTAATCATTCATATATCAAACCATCACGTTATATACTTTAAATACATACAATTTTGATTTGTCAATTATACCTCAATAGAGCTAAAAAATAACAATAATGAGGGGACAGTAGCCTTGAGGCATTTCTTTAATCTTGTCAGAGCCTTGAATGAGAACCTAGTCAGGTTACTAAGCATGAAACAATGTACTCCCTCTGCCTTCACATGCTTTCAGTCCATCAACTAATTCATTCATTTCTTCCTTCATGGGTTTGTTTACTTGTTCATTTGTTAACTCTACTTTTTCTTCTCTTACCATATGCCCTATCCTGAATGCTTTCCAGTTAACCTTCTCCTTAGTCAAACCACCACATCCAGAGGGACTCCAGACCTCAAAAGAATCTCCCTGCCAAGCCCTCTGGATAATGAGGACTCCAGATCCACACCACCACACTCAGCCCCCCAACTACTGTGACACTATAAGGTTTATGACAAGACAGTAGCGAAAAAACAACTGGCAATAAAACACTTGAAAAGATTCTCCTCATCAAGAGAGTGTTTTTAATTCCATTGAAACTTTGCAGATGAGAAAGTAAGATTGAAAGCCTGAAGTCTATAAAGACTTGAATCTAAATTGTAGTTCCACCAGTTCATATTGTGGGACCTGGATCAAGTTAAATTTAACGCTGTCACTTGAAATATGGAGATAAAGATGATGGTACCCAACCCACGGGTTGAGAAGGTTAACGGGATCATGTAAAACACTTGGAGCACGTGGCAACACACATGCTGATCACCATTCTAGTCAGTAGAGACACAGCAAAAAACACTGAGAAATCGCATGCTCTTACTAGTATATGCTCTAATGGGGGGCAGAGATAATAAAACAATAGACAAATGAATATATAATATTTGGACTGGTTTTAAGTGCTGAAAAGAAATATAAAACAGGAGAAAAGTCTGGGAGTGGCTAACAAGCAATTGGGTTTCTCTAGAGGGGACATGGAGTGAGGAATATAAAATAATTGCTGACATACCTGTTCCCAGTGTGAGCTGCTCCAAACGGGTCTCACCAGGTAGAAACGCAGTCCTGTTGCGGAGAAGGGGAGAGAAATTAATAATCTCTATCATAAAATAAAATCAAAATTTATATCAATTTTTTCTTGTTCTCTTTTTTCCTGTATGAGGACTAACCAAAATCCCTGAATATATCAGAATGGGGTGATTTTGTTCAACAAATTGCTGACCAAACTCACTTCTTCATCCAAATTTGTTAGCTCACAGAACCCAGAGCACTTTCATGAGGGAAAGGGCTTGAGGCCTTGCAGACTTCACAGTCATATGCCTTATTCCCACTCACAGAGTCAGAAGTCTTACATGTGGTATCACAGCTGAACTAGGACGTTTGTACGAACAGCCTTTTAGACTGATGGAGAAGGTAACAGCTTCTAACATTCCTAGATTTGTCATCACTGGTCACTGAAAGCCAGCTTGGACTGCTGCCCTAAAGTGACCAGCTCTTGGTGGTAAGGCAAGAAGCCTTTAAAACATCGGTGTTTGAGGTAAAAAGAGGTATTTGTCAGCAGTTCCCGTGGATTCCGTATGCCCTCCCACCCCGACCACTGGCTCTCTGTGAGGCTTCCTACCCAAAATGCCTCTTAGTATCCTCTCTCACTTCCCTCTTCATTCTGGGGCAGCCTGTCAGGGGTGTTCAGCCTTTGAGGTCACTTTAGCTAGTCATGAGGCCAAGAGAGCCACTAACACTTCCCCACATGCTCTGCCTGGACATTATTTCTCCACGGCCTTTATGAGGAAGCCCTGTGCCCATACAATTGATCACTGCTTATGCCTGAATCTCCCTCATCTCCTCCAATGCTGTGGTCTCCATGCCAATAACCTACTTAATGTGGGTTCCATTGCAGGATACAGCTCGTCTCACACATGGAACCACTCTTTCTCTTTAAGTATAATGGCTCTTGCAGCTCAATTTTGATGTGCTGGCTTCTAAGAAATGATTACCCTTTGGCTCACCAGGATAGAGGCTGGTTTTAAAGTGACAAACTCCTTTGCAGTGCATTGGTTATGGTTTTGGCACACTGTTCTACAATGGCCCCCTTGAAGAAGCAGGGCAGAGGGTGTTTGTGAGGTAGGGCAAGGCAAGGTGTGAATGGGCCAGCTCCAACCAGAAGAGCTCCCTCTGTATCTGTTTACGTAGTGTGCTTCAACAAGAGGGTTATAGTTGATAAAGGGTCTAGAAAAGGGTCTAAATACTTCTGACCCTTTTGAATACTTCTTTAGTTGATAAAGGGTCTGAATACTTCTGGCCTAGACTGACTCCTCCTACTGGCATTAAACAAGTTTCAGGGTGGTGTGACTCATGTGCTACAGAATTCCTTGTGTACCAAATCTGTATCTCAAAGTGGAACCCTGACTGGCTTCATCCCACCTTTCTTCATTCAACAGATGATGATTAAGAATATACTCTGTGCAGGTAAATCTGAGCATGAGAGAACATCTTCTCCCAAAAAGACAGAGTTAAATACAGGTCAGCCTTCTTTTGTGTGAACATCTTAATCCTGGTTTCCAGGAACTGGATTCTATGCCCCCAAGGGTCTCTTAAAAGTATCTCCCAGGAGGCTATATGGCTGTCCTGCCTTCCTGGGTATCCCAGGGTTCCTGAGGCATGCTCCACGTGTAAGATACTGAAAAGCCCTCAGTGTCACCGAAAGCAACTTGGTGACATTATTTAGTAAGCTTAACACTAAGCAGGTGTTTCTCACATCCACACTAAACTATAATGTTTCTTAAATTTTTCATTTCTTGCAAAGAACAGGTCCCATAGGAGAGATAACAATCTGGGTCTCATATCACACCAAATAAGAAAAAAAGGAAACAAAGGTATATTGAGAGGAAAAGATGGAAAATGAAAGATTAAAAATACAATGATTTGGGGGAACTCTTAGAGTGGAGTCTGTCTCAGGCACAGAGGGGAACTTATCCCCCGCTAGGAGAAAAACAAAACTCTCTCTCTCTCTCTCTCTCTCTCTCCCCATATTATATATATGGAAGTATAGGCTCCAAAGCTCCTCTTACTATTTCTTCTCCCCTGAACTGTCATATGTTTGATACATACCCCTTTTCAATGTTTTGGCAGCTTCACTTATGCATAAAAAAGGGGGACAGGGGCAGAAGGTGACAGCAATGATCACAGTTTATTTTCTATTGTCACGTGCCCTAGAAAAGAAACAAATGATTCTGGGATAATTCAATACTTTGAAGAATGGCCCAGAAACACAAGTAAAAAGCCTCAGTGATTTTCTAGTTGACCTAGCTACAAGAACAAGCGAGTCCGACTCTTCTTTTGAAGAAAGTTTTAAATGCATCTCACTATTTTAGAATATATGAAAAACATAATATCTCTGTCAAGTTTCCTTGTTTTGTTTTGTTTCCTTCCTGCTGCTCTCAGGGAGTATAAAGAAAAGAGATGGCATAACTTAAAAGGACAAGACAGATAACTCTTTTCTTGAGTTTTTTGCCACAAAAATAGAAATATTATAATCATAGTTACTATTTATTAAATTCTGCTAAGCACATCATGATTTTATTTAATCTTTGCAGCATCATGCAAAGAAGTTATTATCTCCATTTGATAGATGAAGGCTGTGGCTGGGGGGAGGTAAGGATGGGCATTTGCCCAGAGTCATAGAATGTCCTAGCTGCTAGGAACCGTTGTCCTGAACCAAACAATTCACATGATGATCTTGTGCAATCTTCTCAGCATCCCCAGAATAAATGCATGATTACTAACATTTTTGTAACTTGTCAAAGTCACAGGCTAAGTGGTAAAACCTAGATCTTTCTAACTCCAAAACATGTACTTTGACCACTGCACCACAAACATCCTTCTACCTTCTCAGAACAAATGTCCTGAGATTTATCAATTCATGCCTGCAAGGGATCCTCAAGGTGGCTAGAAAGTTTTCATTTCATTTGCCAATTCTATCATTCAAGCAAAGCAGGTCAATTTACATTAGTTACATTGCATAGAAAGTTCTCAGAAAATACTAAGTAGAGTTTTGTTTTTATAGACAAGGTTTTTAAATAGCCCATTTACTGGGTTAGATAGCGAGGGGAGCATAGTGATCATTTTATATTCATTCTTTTACTCCAGTAGACTATCAGGATCTGCTCCTTGTTATTCAATTTCTTTTCATATCTGTGGTCTATTAGTACACTATCCCAAATCCAGCAAGGAACTTCAACATAGGATTCATAATTATCACTGAAGCTTTTTTAAATCGATGGATTTAATAATGGATTGTTATCTGTGAAATCAGGAACTGAGGGGAAAAGAGCCACTAGCAATATTCTGACTGAGGGTGACCAGCTCACTAGCTCCTAATTAGCCTGCTACATAGGCAGGGACAGGGAGTCATGTACATATACATATATACCCTGGATACAGTGATGCCAGATGCGTGCCAGGTGGTGTCTTGGACCTTCCAATGACTTGATTTAAAAGAAAAATGATTTGTAGGTAGGACCTTGTTCACATGCCTGGCTCAAGTTGGCTTTTGTGGCACTTGAGTGGAGAGAAAGAGAATCAGATCTACTAGTTAATGTAATAAACCTTCCCCAAGAAGCAGGGAGATAGACCAACTTAAAGTGCAAGGCAAGTTATTTCCATATACTTTTAAATTATGTTAGGAACAAGGATTGGAAAACATTGTGCTAATAGCAAATTTATGATTTCTACCTTCAATGCTACATAAAGCAAATATAAAATAAAGAACCAACCTGAGCGGAATAGAACTATGTACATGTCACTGAATTCCACAACTAAGGGTTTTCACTAGTACTGACAGGATTTCCCTCATTCACAACTGTTTACTCCACATTAAAATAAGCCTAATGCTCATGTATACAAAAGAAACAGTTAAAACTTTCCTCATTCAAAGTCTTTATAACTGAGAAAACTTTCTGCTCCAGTCTAATCTGGCTGACTCCTAGCATCTTTTTTAGGTCTACATTTAAATGCCACTTTAAAAAATTTGTTTTCCTTACCTCCTAATTGTAATTAAGTTCCCATGTTACATACTCTCTTAAAAGATGCACATTTTATACACAGCATTTATAGCAATTTATAATTTTATGTGTGTGTTTATTTGTTTAAAGCCAAACTCACCATTAAATGTCTTACCTACCCTTGTATCTCAAGGCTCTAGCACCCTAGTGGAGACTCGGTGCCTATTGCATCAATGAATAATGATTAAATGAGAAGCAGAAATAAGAGTGACTATGTGTCCCCTAAGAGAAGCAAAGATCTCACTCTGCTTCTGGTAAGTCCTAGCTGTGTTTTGTTTCTCTTCCAAAAATGTCTGTGATATTCCTTCTTGTATGTTTATAATAAAATTCTTTTTTCCTGAGCCAGCTGGAATGAATCTCTGTTTCTTGCAACAGAAGTGTCCTAAGTCATAGCCAGAGAATGGAGCATATTGACACAACAATCAAAGCAAATATGATAACAACAAGGTCAGATTCTGGCAGGAAACATCAGAGGAAAAAAGGAGTCCCCTCCCTATTGTTTACCTTTGCTTTATCCAATCTGAAACTGAAACCCTCAACCAAATTTACTTCCTAAATTTAACCCTTTAATAAATGCCTCTGACTCCACCTGGTGGAGAGATAGAAACCTGTGAAAATAAATCAATCTAAATGAGGATGAAAATGCACCAGACTTATTTTCATTTCTCAAAATGATACATTATTAGGAACTAAAACTTGCCAGTTATACCTATGTATGGTGTCAGATGTGTACTACACTTATCCGGGTGATCACTTCATAAGTTATATAAATGTCTAATCACTATGCTGTACACCTGAAACTAACGTATATTCTATGCCAACTGTAATTGAAAAATAAGTTTTAAAAAGATACAATGGATGGTGTAGGTGCCTGACCACGGCTGTGTACACCTGAAGCTGAAGCAGAATAATAGTGAATGTCAAGTATAACATATGTATATATATATATATATGTATGTATGTGTGTATTGGGGATGGGGTGTAAATGTCTATTACATTGTTTTGTGCACCTGAAACTAAATAAAAAAGAACTATACTCATCCATTAAAAAAAAAAAAGGATACAGATGTTATGTTCCAAAGCAAACCCTCCATCCTCCCCCAAAAAAAGAAAAGGAAAAGAAAAGACACACACCCCAAAAGTCAATAGATGACCATCTGGGATGTGTTTTTCCCACTCAGAGACCCTGAAAAGAAATAGGCTAGAACAATAGTTTGCCTGATGCTTTCTGCTTCCATTTCTGCCCTTCTATGTTCTGCCACATATTTTAAGAGTCCAGATACATGTGTATTCCATTTTCTCAACTGCATGCCAGCAAGTTTCTAGTTAGTCACTACCAATGTGAAGTACTGGTAGGAGTTTGGAAGGCAGGAGTGAGAAGGGATTTGCTTCCTGTTCCAGATTCTCTTGGCATTTTTCAGCAGCAAGGAATAGTTAGCACTCACTCCCTCATCATCTTTTAGCAGTTGCAGCATCCACAGCAGCCTGCTGAGCAGCCCTCAGCAGTCCCAGCACCTGTTTCAAGTAGTACTTCATTTATGGTTTCAGGATTGGCCCCGGGAGGCCCCGTTTCTATCATCCTGGGCTCTGGTGGCCCCACCACCTCCATTTATTCCTTCAGCCAGAGGAGTTGTTGCTGTTTCCAAAAGCTACTTAACATAGAATTACCTGGGTATAACCAATTTCCTATATTAGATTTCTCAGTTTGAAAAACCTAGAGTGGTTTTTGACCCATTCTGCCTCAAGTCCTGAAATATACTGATTCAAATTAATTTCAGAAAATGACATGGTAAATAAAAAAGTTAAACATTTTTTTTTTAGAAAACCACAGAAGAAAACAGAAGAAACACAAAGAAATTTTTTAACTTTAGAAGTGATGCAGTAAATTACAGTCAAAGACTGACATGTTTGCCTATATAGACATATAAATCTTTTTAAATATACATTTCAAAGAAAACATCACAAGTGAAAAAGGAAATCTTAAGTTAGAAAAACTCTGTCGTCATTGCTTTAGCTCAAGTGTTCATTAATTGCAATATGGCAAGATCCTCCAAACTACTCTCTCTACTTTAAGTCTCTTCTCTTTCCAAAACATTCTGAACATTGTTGTCAAAGTTATGTTTCTAAAGAGCAAATAAAATGCTATGACTCCCTTTTTGAACTACTGGTCAACAAAGAGATTTTAAAAGCATTTAACCTCAGAATTAATCAGAGAAATGCATATTAAAACAGCAATATATATTTGCCAACTGTTTCTCTTCTAAATGCAGCTTAAAATAATCTTCAAGGGAGCCTTTCTTGGAAATCTTTTGGTTACCCAGTTGTAGCAATTTTAAAAACAATATGCTAACTAAACAAAATAGAGAATAAAAAAATAGAGAAAATCAATGAAACCAAGGGTTGGTTCTTTGAAAAGATTAAAAAAAGAAAAAGACAAACTTTTAGCTAGATTGATGAAGAAAATCAGAGACAAATAACTAAAATCAGAAATAAAAGAGGGAACATTACCACTAATTTACATAAATAAAAAGAATTATAAACATACTATGAATGGTTGAATGAGAACAAAGTGGATAATCCAGATGAAGTGGACAAATTTCTAGAAACACACCACCTACCAACACCAAATCATGAAGAAACAAGAAATAAACTAGACCATTAACTAGTAAGGATATTGAATCAGTAATCAAAAACGTTCTTATAAATTAAAGTCCAGGACCAAATGGCCTCACTGTGAATCCTACCAAACATTTAAAGAAATGACCGATCTTCCTAAAACTCTTTCAAAATATTGAAGACAGAACACTTCCAAACTCATTCTATGAGGCTAGAATAACCCTATTACTAAGACCAAAAACCTTACAAGAAAAGAAAACAAGAGACAAATAATTCTGATGAATATTGATGCAAAAATCTTCAAGAAAATACTAGCAGACCAAGTTGAACAGCATGCTAAATGAATTATATACCATGACTAAGTGGGATTTATTCCTGGAATGTAAGAATAGTTCTACATACTAAAATAAATCAATGCAATATACCACATTAACTGAATGAGGACAAATAAGCCATATTGTCATCTCAACTGATTCAGAAAAAGCATTTGACAAAATTCAATACCCTTTAATTATAACAAAACAAACAAACAAACAAACAAACAAACAAAAACCCCAAACCTCAACAAACTAGGGATAGACAAAAAAACAACTCAACATCATAAAGACCATGTATGAAAAACCCACAGCTAAGATCATTTCATCAAAGGTAAAAGACTGAAAAATTTCCTTCAAGATCAAGCAAAAGACAAAGATGTCCACTTTTACCACTACTATTCAACATAGTATTGGAAGATCTAGACAGAGCAATTAGGCAAGAAAAAGAAATAAAAGGCCTCCACACTGGAAAGGAAGAAGTGAAATTATCCCTGTTCACAGACAACTTGATCTTATATGTAGAAAACTAAAGATTACACACACACACACACACACACACACACACACTCACACAATCTTTCAAACTAATAAATAAATTCAGCAAACTTTCAGGATTAAAAAAATCAACGCACAACATGAGTTTAATTTTGATATACTGTGTTTCCCTGAAAATAAGACCTAGCTGGACAATCAACTCTAATGCGTCTTTTGGAGCAAAAATTAATATAAGCCTCAGTCTTATTTTACTATAATATAAGACCAGGTATAATATGATATGATATGATATGATATGATATGATATGATATGATATGATATAATATAATGTAACATAATATAACATAACATAACATAACATAACGTAACATAATATAATACTGGGTCTTACATCATAGAGTTACCAGAAGGAGAAGAGAGAGCAAGGAATTGAGAACCTATTTGAAAAAATAATGATTTCCCTAACCTAGCAAAGGAAATAGATCTACAAGCCCAGGAAGTGCAGAGAGTCCCAAACAAGATGAAATTCATATCAAAGAAGTCCATATCAAGACACCATATAATTAAAATGCCAAAGGTTAAAAACAAAGAGAGAATCTTAAAAGCAGCAATCTTAAAGACCCAAATGTACTTCAAGGGAACTTGTGTTTCCATATGTTCGTTGCAGCACTGTTTATAATGGCCAAGATGTGGAGGCAGCCTGGGTGCTTTCATAAGTGAATAAATAGATAAAGAGCAGGCAGTACACATATACAATGGAATACTGTTTGGCCATGGATGGGAATGGATTCTTGCCATGCGTGGCAACATGGATGATCCTGGAGGGTACTGTGTTGAGTGGAGTATGTCAGACAGAGAAAAACAGATGCAATGTGATTTTGCTTATATGTGGAATCTAAAGAACAAAATAAACAAAACAGAAACAAACTCATAGATGTTGAGAACATTTTGATGGTTGCCAGATGGGAGGAGGGTTGGTGGTGATTGAAAAAGAGGAAGAGATTAAGTATAAATTGGTTATTACACTGTAGGACGTAGGATATAGCATAAGGAATATAATCAACAATATTTTAATAACTATGTATGGTGTCAGATAAGTACTAGTATATAAGGGTGATAAATGGCAGGGAGCTTAGGGGGCAGTTTGAGAAAGTGAAGGGATTAAGAATACAAATTGGTAGTTTCAAAACAGTCATGGGGGTGTAAAGTAAAGCACAGGGAATATAGTCAATAATATGGTAATAACTATGCATAGTGCCAGGTGGGTGATGACTTCTTAAATTATATAAATGTCTAACCACTATACTGTACACCTGAAATTAATATAAAATAATATTAAATGCCAAAATAAATAAATAAAAATAAAAACAATGAGAAGAATTTAATATTTTATCCTTGCATTTTAAAAATATGTAACAATATCGTCTGTTATTTTTCAAAAAGAAATTCCTAAGAATTTTGGAAGAAAAAATTTCAAGGGAAATCTGAATTTCATGTGAAATAAACATGTGTTCATCATTCTAATAATTGTGCATTACACACTGCGTGTTTTGAAACCTTGAAAATTTTTAATCTGCAAATGCCCAGTACATCTTTTCTCTACTATAAGACCAATTATAATCATTCTTTTAAACCTCAGAATTTTCAGTCATTTTAGTTACACGTGATTTATGTTCAAATATGATTTTATATTATTTGAAACATGACAACTCTGTCATTATTGAGTGATGAAAATGTTCTAAATTTGGTGGTGTTGATTGTTGCACAACTCCATGAACATACTAAAACGCATTTAACTGAACACTTTAAATGGATGAATTGTATATCTGAATTACATCTCAATAGAATTGTATTTAAAATACATTGATGTCATATAAAGAAAAAAAGGAAAGTTTCACCTCTCCCTTACTTGCATATAATAATTTAGGTGGGGGCCTGACCCAGAAAGAGAGCTATTATCAGAGATAACTTTTTATCTCAAAGACTTTCCTGCATTGCAGGGCAAACATTTGATCGTCAAACATCTGGTGTTTCTATCTTCCTGTGAATTACCATCCTCCCCTTTGAAGCCTCAGGCCCCTATGGCATTCATTGGCTAAGGATGCCATGTAAACCTCAGTTGCCTAATTGCCTTTGGGTATTATATTGTTATGGGGCTCCTGTACATATGAAATTAAATTTGGTTTTCTTCTATTAGTCTGTTTTATGTCAATTTAATTATTAGACCAGCCAAAGAAACTAGAAAGGCAAAAGGAAAATTTGATCCTTGCCTAAACCAATGATATCAAAAAATATCGCATAATGACAGAACAAGGAATTAGTATTAATTTTCCTTTGAATGGTACATTATTCTTGAAAAACAATTTTTTTAAAAAAACATAAAATACATGGACTTAAGGTCTCATGACCTAGACTCATCCTAAGTAAGTGGCTGAGTTTTACATCACTTTGAACTGCTTGGGTCCTGCAACTCAACTAAGAATCAACTGGTCATAAAGGCCAATCCTGAAAGGAATAAATGAATATTGACACACTGAATGTTGAAAAACCCAACCCTCTTCTTTGAGAAGGGAAAGGAGAAGGAGATGGGGAAGGGGAAGGAGGAAGGGAAGAGGAAAAAGAAGAGGAAGAGGAAGAGAAAGGAGGAGGAGAGGGAGAAAGTGGAGGAGGCGGAGGAGGAACAGGAGGACCAGGAGGAGGAGGAAGCCAACCCTGGACCTTGAGAAGTCTGAGAGAGTATTTTTTTACTTTGGGGTTTGGAAAGTTTATTTCCACCTTCAAAGAGGTATAAAAATCAGTTTATGGCAAAATTACTGCAATCTTGGAAAGGAAAACCATAAGAACAAAAATAAAGACATAACTGTGAAATGAGATTCTTAGTTAATGCAGTTAAAAGTTTTTCTCATTACCCTTACAACTATTTCAATTTTATCGTAATATCTGGAATCTGTGCGATATTTTGTGTGTGTGATATCTGCTCCTTAAAGTGTTTAAAGCATTTAAGAGAATTTCATATGTTATGTTTCGATTTTAATTAAATATTTAGAAAAGTAAAATTAAGTTCACTCATTTAAATATTGAGGTATTTCAACTTAACTCCATAAATTTTGATACATTAACCTTGTAAACAGTGTAAAAATATTTAGAAAAATTGTGACATTGTGATTGTTCAATGTTTAAGTGAATGTTAATAACAAAAGGTTTTAAGTTTAATGAACTAAGATTCCACGAAGTAAAAGGAGGTATACATTTTCCATGGTGGAGCTAAAGCATTTATCGACACTTTTTATTCTCTGTAAAACGACACACATTTGGGAGAAGTATGTGTTATTCACTGGAGTTGGAAAAAGAATTTGTCAACACATTATTCTCTCCCTGCACCAATGCCATGGATAGTCAATTACCAGAGACTAGGAGCCTAACAAGCCTGTGAATTCAGCTGTATTTGGTTTTTAATATAGCCATATCTTTTACATTTTACATATTTACATTTTACCTATCATTGTTATCTGTTTGAAGCAGATGGAGCATGGTAGTCACGATTATCTAGTGCCATCTTGATTGAAAATCTTTTATTGTACTTTAAAAATTGAACTGGAAATATACATGTATAGTTAAATATCTATATCACCCACTTAATCACAAACTCCTTTAGGCTTTATTCTTCTTTGTATATTCAGGCCCTGACACATAATAAAGTGTTCAATAAATGAAGAAATTACTAAGAGGGTAACATTTTGTGAATACTAGAAATGCTGGAAAGGGAGGGCAGGAATAACTGCTCATACATTATTGATGGAAAGTAAACTGGTGCAACTCTTTGGAACTCAAGTTAGCAATGTCTTATAAACATGTTCATAAGCTTTGACTGCACTTATAGGAAATTGGCCTTAGGTAATAATGAAAAAAAAAAAAAGCAAAACAAAACCAAAAAATTGGAAACTGCATGTCCACCCACAGAGAATCAGTTAAATATATTACAGTTCACTCATTCAATGGAAAATTAACCCTCCATTAAAAATATGTTTTGAATATGATTTAACAATATGAAAAAAATACTTATAGCATAAGCTTAGTGTAAATGCAGCATTTAGAAAAATTATGACAATATTATGAGACACATGGATTAAGGATTGGAAAAAAATAGAATCACAATTATAACAGTATTGATTCCATCCCTCTTCCATTTCTCAAATTATAGAAAATATGGTTTTATAAATTGTCTTGCCTCTGTTTTTAAATTTCCATGATTCATTTTTAAAATTTTTATTTCCTCTAACTATATATTTAGTTTCAGGGACCAAACACATATATATTTGGAAACTGTAATGTAACCTCGGAACAAATTCTACCTTCAGCTTTCAGCTCATAGCAAGCATGAATTTCAGGGACCCTATTACAGTTAATATATCATGTTTTTCAAGTTTTGTATACATGGTTAATGTAAGTAAATGTTGCAACAGCCTTTGGAAAAGTGAGAAGGAAGAGGAAAATAGAGTAAGTTGAAATTACAGTGAAGTAAGGCTCAGAGAGGCTTAAAAACATTATTAAGCATCCTATTAAATGACCAGCACCAACAAGAGAATGAGGTCATATTGGACCTTCCAGCTCAACCCAGCTGCCAGTCTTTTAAATCATGACTACATTTGAAGTCAAGCAGCGGTTTCTCTCAAAAGAAAATACTTACATTACTTCATAATGTTAAATGTTCTTTTATGACCTTGATGATGGAGATCATTTGGCATAGCCTCAATGACAACCCTAAAATTCTTAGAAGCTCAACAATCTAGGGAACTTCATATTCCCTCTAACTCCATTTGTTGTTGGGAGGGAAGCAGTAGAGAACACACCTTTTCCAGAGACCTAATTTTATCCAGGATCCCTGTTAGCCTGAGGAGATAGGAATAATTGAATATTATTGTGCATACATACACCAAGGGAGTAGAAGTTAAGACTGAAAAGATAAGAAGGTAGAGATCAGAAATTTGCATATTTTATGAGCATTTATAACTATCAGTCCCATCCCTACTAATGAATCTCATGAAGATGATATGTGGCCTGTTCGTTGAGAAATAGTGTTTTAAACACTTCTCAGAAGTCTCACGCTATACGTTGGTCATGAAAATGCTCCCAATTTTGAGACCTTCCCTAAACTCATCCACAGTTGATTGAAGTGTGTTGGATTTCCTCAGACTTTCCTGCCCTGTGGCTGCTTCCCAGTCCATTAAGCAGCGTCCTATTGACTTCATCATTAAAGCTTTGGGAATTTGTACTGACTCAGTCATTGTCTTTGTGAGAAATTTTAGTTCTTCTTTTTCAGATGTATATGATAATGTATTTGTTTACCAATATATCAGATACATCCTCAAGTCCACACACTAGTGTAACGATTAGTTAGGGTTCAAGATAAACTCTGTATCTCAACTCTGTAAGTGGATTCATTTGAAATCCAGGTTCCATTTCTAAGCTGATGCCCAGTGGCTTAAGAAGAAAAGATGTTAGCCCTAGATATTCTATCATTGTTTGTGCTCCAAATTGCCTTTTTATCTCCTGAGCTGCTAAATTAATGCTCAACAACTTCAAATAAATCTGACTACCTGTAACCAGTGCTGGTATCCCTTGGTACTATTGTTTCAGACTCTAGAATGCTCCTTTTTATCACCACCTACTTTTCTGGCTTTTATTCACATATGTCCTTGGATAAGATCTGGAATTAAGCATTACCACATAATATTATAATCATCATCATCATTATCATCAACATTAAGCAAACACCTACTAAACACATACTAAGTGACAGATAGTTTTCTAAGTACTATAGATTTCATTTCATTTCATTTCATCTTCACAATATTATGAAGCCTGTATATTATCTCCAATTTACAAGTAAGGATGTTTTATAGTGGATTTTCACCCCCTTCACTCTTCTTCTTAATCTTGATTGAAATCTCCTTGAAGGAAATGCCAAATAACAGCAGGTCCTCAAATAATGTTGTTTTGCTGTAACGTTGATGAGGTGCCATAGGAAATTAACCCTTGTTTATATTAATTATATTAATATTAATATATTAATTTTAATTAATGTATTAATTAATAGCATATTAATATTAACATATTAATTATATTAATACTGATTTTAATTAATCCTTGTTTATATTAATTGGCCTATGGTAAAACTGGTTTCATTATATGTTGTTTTGTTTGAAGTTGCAGAACCAATCGATGACGTTAAGAGAGGACTTACTGTAGTTGCAACCTTGGGCCTTTTGGTTGGTTCTTTCTTAGAAATATAATCAATCTTCTGCATGCGTATGTAGTGCATGCTTGTAAAATGTACAATACTGTTGAGGACATATGTTCTAAGGAAAGTTCCACTCTCAGCAGGACAAAAATCTTCAGTCAAGGTATATACAGTTATTATTGCTTTCTACAATGGACCCCCAATGGGGGCATGTCTTAGTGTGTTACATGAGAATCAAAGAGAGTTTCCTTCTGGCTGAATGCAGATCACATGCCCACCCTCTGGCTGCATCAGAGTAGAGTCAGAGAAGATGCGAGAAGGTCCCTTTAGCTTCCACCTGGTAGAAACTACTTCCCATTGAATCCACAAAGAGTCAGAATCCCCAAAAGTACTGTCACGGTTAATTTTATGTATTAACTTGACTAGGCCATAAGTATTCCGGGTGTGTCTGTTAGGCTGTTTCTGGATGAGATTAACATTTAAATTATAGACTGAATAAAGCAGATCGGCTTCCTTAATGTGTGTGGGTCTCATCTAAGTGGGTCTCAATTGAAGGCTTGATCCTCCTGCAAGTAGTGGGAACTACTCCTGTCTGACTGCCTTGAGCTGAGGGATCTGTTATCTTCCTTCAGACAAGAACTGAAACATTGGCTCTTCCTGGGTCTCAAGGCTGCCAGTTTTTGGATGGGAACTATACCATTGGTTCTCCTGGTTCTCAGGATTTCTGACTCAGACTGAAAATGCATCATTAGCTCTCCTAAGTCTCCAGCTTGCTGAGTGCAGGTCTTGAGACTTGTCAGCCTCCATAACCATGTGAGCTAATTCCACACACACACACACACACACACACACACACACACACCATATATCCTATTGGTTCTGTTTTGTTTCTCTGGAGAACCTTGATGAAGACAGGCTGAGGGCTTGGATACCAGCCAAACTGTGTCTAATCAGATAGCCTGTCATTTCTATAGCACAGTATAATGGAATATTCATTTAATTAGAAGTACTGATTAAAATATTAAAGCAATTATTGCAGTGAGAACGGTTCATATTAATAAAGATAAAATATAAGAATTAAACCACTGCTGATCAAATTTCTCAGGTACTAGCTACAGGAACAGCTCAAGACAGCACCATTTATCTCTAAAGCAGGGGAATCCTCTCTCTCCTTCATCTCCAACACTGTTAATAAAAAGAATCTACTTATCTCTTTACTGTAGTGATAAAGTCTGAAAATGAAACTGCTAAACTTTCATTACAGGATAGTAGAATAGATACACTCTTTCCCTCTCACACCAAACTCCTAGAAATAACAGAAAACATATTTTAAAGATAATTAGCCATGTTGAATACTAAAAAGAAGAAATATCTTAGAATAAATAAGATCTTGTGAGAAATCCTGTGAATACAAATGGCCAACATAGAAGGAAACTCATAGAACAAGAGAAGCAAGAGAAAGTTCCAGCAGAAAGGTGGGAACAGTGCTTAAGCTAACTTACACTAGTATTTCAATGTGGAAATTCGTTCTAGTTATGTCACAGGAAATTTTTGTTTATCAGAATCTTAAGAGAAATCAAGAAAAAGGGAAATACTACTTAATTTTTTGGTGAGGTTAACAATCAACATGACTGGTTCCGAGAAACTCACTGATATCTTGTTGAAAGCAAGACATTTGGCATCTGAAAGTTAAGGCCAACATCTCTAGGAACTTGGACAGGAGGAGAGAAACAGGAAGGACCTAATTAATCAGTCTTGCTATGCAGTAGTTGTTGTCATGTTATAAGTGGGTGTTCAGGGCACTGTCTGCTGCTAAATGAGTTATTCTTGCCAATAAAATAAATATCAATGATTTTATCCTCATAGTATAAACAAATCCTATGAATGGTGTACCAAGAAGTAAATTCAGAAAGTAAAATAAGTTCTTAAATAAGCAGCTTCAACTAGTGATTCTGTGCAGTACTGTGAATCTTGCCAGCAGATCCTAATGTTAGGGTACTCAATTACTGCCTAACAACATTTTCTGGCATTTTCCAGTATTTCAATATATGGTCTAGGCTACAGTTTTTTGTAAATGCCTTAAGAGAGAAAATACAAGGAGAAGATGTGAATATCATTGGAGAATTCTCCTTTGGGAAATCAGAAACTGATCTAAAATTTGAACCAGCAAAAGCAATATTGATTTCAACATACTAAAACCAACATTGATTTCAATGTACTAAAACCAACATTGATTTCAACAACTAAATCCAAACCAAAATTGATTAAAAAGGAAATAAGCTTATATGAAGCAATATGAATCCTAATACTCAACTTAAAGATAGTTTTGGGTGAGTGAACAAACTTCAGTGTGGAATAAAAGCAATTTTTGTCATGAAATAAAGATTAAGAGTATCAAATAGAGCAACTAATGCTTTGTATACTTTAAAATTCAATCCTGTTACCTTTTAAACATTAACTACATATTTTTTAATGATTTTCATTTGACTTTTGTTTTTATGTTTCTTTCTTTCAATGTTTTCTATTATAAAATGTCGATATCAGGTAAAGATCATTCTACATGTCATTAAAATATATAATTTTGTTCCAATATATTGGTTTTCATAATAGTAAGACAGAAAACCTCTGAACTTTATAAAAGTCTAAAGGAGAAAATGATTTTTTTCAAATTATTTTGATCACTGACTAGTTACTAAAATATGTAAATAAAGTATTTTTTAAAGTATCAAATGACAACTTTTTAAGAATTCCTGAGAATTCTGATTCTTTGTTCCTTAATTCCAAAGAATAGTGTTTGTTGGAAATTTGGAAACCCTATAATAATCTAAACCCAGAGGTAAAACCAGGAGGCAGATAGGACACAGGGGCACAGACCGAGAGGTCACTCTTGTGTCCCCACCCATCTCATGCAGCAGTCAGTGCCTGAAGAGATGGTGAGTTGCCACCAAGTGACAGCAGTGTGAGTACTTAGATCTGAGGCAGGACAGGCCAAAGAGAACGTGAAAGGACCCACGCTCAGAAGCCTTTTAGACTAATTCTCATCAGTTTCGTTGTAAACTATTAAGATGTCTTAACTGACAACTACCTTAAGTTATCTGTTCTGATTATTCATCTTTTCACTTGATTTCAAGTAGTTAGCAAGAAAACATTACTATTGTGGTCTCTTTTGTTTTCAAAGTGGAAGCATGCCATAACTAGAACAGTGTCTGGCCCATAGTACACATGCAATAAAAATATGTTAAATTAATGGATGATACAATTCACAGAAGAATAGAGCAATTTTGTTTGGGACTGGCCACTTTCTTGTAAGTCAAAATTATGTAAAACTAATCAAATTTCCCATAAATAAAATGTTGTAATTAAAGATTAGGTTCTCTATCATAACCCTGATATATAACCTTTGATAAAATCACTACACATTATCTCTATATTTTTAACTGTAAATCAATTGGGAAACAAAGAATCAGCTTTGGAGGAGACCCAAGATGGTGGAGCAGAAAAACACTATGCCTGCTTCCTTCCATGAACATATTAAAATTACAACTAAATAATAAACCCACAGAAACATCTGAAGTCTAGCTGAACAGAAGTTTTATAATTAACAATATAAAGAAAAAGCCACATCAAGACTGGTAGGAGGGGCTGAGATGGCCCCTAAACTTCCGTGTGGTGGTTGAGAATCAGAAGGGATATCTAGGTCATGGAGATTCCCCCCAGAGGAACAATGGACCCCAGCCCCACACCAAACTCCCCAGCCTGGAGTACTGGTGCTGGGCAGAGGAGTCCTCACAACACTTAGCTGTGAAAAACTGAGGATTCTGACCATCTGGTTGGGACAGAAGGCTGCAGGAAATGCAAACGTTCTCTTAAACGGCCCACACACAGACTCCCTCACTCCCAGGCACTCACCGTAGGCTCCAGCTGAGGGATGACGATTCAGGGGGCATTGGAAGCATATGAGAGACACACTGAGGTGTATGGCTGTAGAGCGAGGGCTGTACAACAGTGAACATTTTTCCTGCGTAGGGTCCTCCTTCCTTTGCAGCCGGCTGGTAGGCGCCATCTTTCCTGTGTTGAGCCCTCCCCCACTTGGCCAAATCTGTATCTGATTGGCCTAGTGAGCTCTGTTGGGATCCTGCCCCACCCAATTCCCGAATGCTGGAGGCAGGTTCTCAAGAGCAGCCAGCCCTGCCCACATTGAACTCTTTTTTGGAAAACTATCAGTATGTGGGCCCCACAAGGGCAGCGACTGGTCTCAGTGTGCTCTGAGGTTTTTGCTGAGTAGCTCTAGGCTCAGCAGTGGCACCAAACTAGAGTCTACATTAACCTGGTGACTCTTCCCACTCTAGTGACTCCCTTAGGCCTTGCCTGCACCAATTTGCACAAGGCTTTATCTGTGGCTGAACCTTAAGGGAGCCAGCAGGTGGCAGCAGGTCTCAGGGTGTCCTGGCTTTTCGCAGAGCTACCCCAGGCCCGGTACTGGTGGCAGCCATCCTCGGTTTGCAGTGCGGCCTCTTCCACAAGCCTCCAACTTTAGTACAGGCAGTGAACAACTGCATCATAGGGGTACCAAAAGGAAAAAAGAGAAAGCAAGGAATCAGGGACCTAGTTGAATAAATAATGACTGAAAAATTTCCTAACCTGGCGAAGGAAATAGACCAGGTCTTTAATATCATATAACTGATCTGGTCTGGTATGATATGATATGATATGATATGATATGATATGATATGATATGATATGATATGATATGATATGATATATGATATGATATGATATGATAAATACCAGGTCTTATATAAAACCAGGTCTTGTATTAATTTTTGCTCCAAAAGATGTATTAGAGCTGATTGTCTGGATAGGTCTTATTTCGGGGAAACAGGGTAGTAGTAGTTATGGAGATGTAGGGTATAGCAGAAGGAATATAGTCAATAATATTGTAATAACTATGTATGGTGTGAGATGGGTACTAGATATGTTGGAATGATAGATGGGGGGTTGGCGGCAGGATGAAAAAGCTGAAGGTACAAATTGGTAGTTACAAAAACGGTCATGGGGAAGGAAAGCACAGGGAATATAGTCAATGATATGCTAATAAATACATATAGTGCTAGGTGGGTACCAGACTAGTCAAAGGGCTCACTTCTTAAATTATATAAATGTCTAACCATATTCTGTACACCCTGAAATTAATATAAAATACTATTGAATGTCAACTGTAATTGAAAAATTAAAAAAGGGGGGGAAAGGTGAAGGGGAATAAGAGATTCAAATTTCCAGGTATAAAACAAATAAAACAAATTAACTCATGGGGATGTAATGTATAGCATGGGGAATATAGTCAGTAATATTGTGAGCATGGTACATTGTCAGGTGGTTGCTGGACCTATCATGGTGATCACTTTTTTATGTATATAAATGTTGAATAACTATGGTGTACCCCTGAAATTATTAAAATATTGTATGTTAGCTATATTTTTAATAAAAAATCTTAAAAATAAATAAATAAATGTTTGGATAAGGTACCTAAATTATATTAATGGGGATAAAAATTCTCCACCCTGGTTCCTTCTGCTTACTATGAATAAGAGAATAAACCTAAGATTTCCTATTTTTTACTACTTCTTCTGTATTGTCAGAGTAAGATCCAGGGCAGATGACACTTTTTCAGCAAAGTTCCTCGATGAGTTTTTGTTTCTGGGAAGTATGCCTGGAAATGAATAATGGAGCGGAAAATTAAATTGTTCTGAAAAAGTGTTATGAGAAATTAAGATGGAATTGTGTCTTAAAGAAGCAAAGAGAGGAATCCGTCCCAGAAGGCTGGGACTTTACTGAGAAATTTGGTCAATTCCTAGTGGTGGTGGGGAGCAGTTAGAAGAAATTTTAAGACAGGAAATGTCTAATCTTAAATTTTATGATATTTTCACTTTCTGCAATGTAAAAATTCCTCTACAAATAAAGTCTACAACAACAATAAAAGAATCAGCTTTAATGGGAAAAAATTTTTTTTCAGGGATATTGTGCAAATTATCTTATCATAAGTTAAATAGGAGACTCAGAGGGACTCATCAGATATAAGAAAAACAGTTCATGTCACAGTTTGAATCCCTGGAATGTCAATTCAACATGATTCATCCATATCACATGTCTGCTGTAACACTTTCCATAACATACGGAGTTCCATATGCCAGACCCTGCATAGAGTACTTTACAGACTTTACCTCCACCACCCCTCACCAAGCTTCATGGGGGAAGTATTCTCCAGGTACTTAAAGGAGTGTGCGCTAAGGCGATGAGACAGTGTCTTTCAGCAGGGCACGAGGTTAATGCGTGGCAGAGCTGGGAGGCCACATGGACCTATGGCCCTTGGACTCTGGAGTCCATTCTCTTTGCCATAGATCCACAGCACCTCCCCCTATGCTATTTGTATAACCCAGAACTGGCATCGTGAGGAGTTTTGGCTTCTGGCCCCCGGGGAGCTCAAACTCTAACAGTGTAAACAGACACATAAACAAGTAGCTATGAAATGATGATGGGGGAAGGAAAGGTTAAGGGAGGAGGGGGGAGGAGAAGGCCGGGAAGGAGGAAGAGAAAGAGGAGACTGGGAAGGAGAAGTTAAAACGCTAACATAAGGCCATGAAACCTGTGCCATAACAATCTGGCATAACCTAGGAGATGAGACTGGCCCAGCTCCAGTGCCATTATCCTTGTCACTACAGCTTCTCCGCCTACACGACCTTATGGGCAAGACAGGAGACTCTTCATACCACCTCAAGACTGGCCTGAGGACAACATGAATGAATCCACGTAAAGCGCCCAGAGCCTGTGTTTTAGGGGAGTTTGCTGTCTGTTTTTACAGTTAGTGAAACAATTCTTAACGAAAATCAACCCATGGAGGCAATCTCAGCAGAAAAATGTAACCTAAAATGTCATGGGATAATATTTTCAATTGTTGCAGATTAGTATTAACTTCATGTAACTTCAGAAAAAAAGTTAGAGCTCCCTCTAGTGGCAGTACATTTTAAAAGTGGAACTCAAATCCCAGATTCTTTGTGCAGAATAAGCGTGAATATGTCTTCGTGACCGGAAGAAAAACAATTTTTTCAAAGAAGTAAAAGACCAGGGAAGCCCTGAAAAAATGATTTCAGAATGCGCAAAAGAGACCTGTTTATTTGAAGGAGCTCTTGGTTGCTGTTACCGTAGCTTCTGGGTTTGTGATCCCTGTTAAAGCAGGAAGTACATACATAGCAAAAGGTTCCAATGTAGTTGAAAGAGCACAAAGCATGGAATAGAGAACTCTCCTGGTTCCCAGCTTTGTCACCTCCTGGCTTTGTCATCCTGGTCAAAAACAGTCCTTATGTTTAAGCCTCTGCATTTTCATCATTTCTTATATTTATCCAATCCTGCTGTGTTTGGTTTTTTTTTCTAAATAGAGTAAAAATAGAGTTGTAGAACATTTATGGATTATACTGCACAATGCTATATTTTTAAAGGGATGTTTATTTCTCTAAAACAAGCGAATTTTGGTTGAGCTTCTAACTATCTAGTTAATGGTAATTTAAACACTTTTTATGAAGTCCCTCCCACTTCCCATGAGGTCTTCATCAAAACCGTTCAAAGAAGCACCCCTTGGGTGTCCCTTTCTCATCAGTTATGTCTCAATTTCAGTGTCACCTTCTCAGACAAGCTTCCCTGATCACTTTGCCAAAGTAGCCCTCCCAGCCACTATATCACATTTACCTAATTTTACCTTTTTCTTAGTCATTATCAGTAGCAGAAGATGCTGTGTTGTTGTTTTTTAATTTAGGCATGTGCTTATTCAGTGGATTTGTTTTTGTAATGGTTTATTGTCTGTATCCTCCTTATGGAAAGAGATCTGTTGTATTCACTTCTGGGTTCCAGAGCCTAGGACAGAGCCTGACACCAACTGGCCCACGAATATTTATGTACCACATAGGGTAGTGTTTCCCAACCTATAATGAAGACTGATTGATTATGTATATTCTCATGTGTTATTTCCAGGGAGAGTAGAAAAAAAGGAGAACGAGTGGAAATCATGGAAGTCCAGCTGATCTTATCAAAGAAGAGAAAGAACCATTCACCATGAAGCTCACTCTATACTCTCACTTCACTCCTCCAAACCAATACCTGAGAAGTGCCTGTCATGGATATCTGCCATGAGGACACCACAGTTCTTTCCAGTGGGCCATCTTCCATGCTTCCCAAGTTGCCAATTGATGGTAGTTCACAGAGGTGTCGTGCTCCATTCACAGGTGAGCAGAGGTCTCTCTTCCCTTCTGTGTGTCCAGCTTTATTCCCCAACTAGCAACGGAGCATCACAGGTACCCCTCCCAGATTCTCCCTCCACCAACTTGCCCCATCAGGTTCTGTCTGCAGTCTCTGTCCATCTCCACTGGACTCTACTCCCAATGTAAGTTAACTGCTTCCATCAGATGGAATAAGATGGATAAGCCCTATCAGCTTATCAGAAATTTTCCAGCAGATCTGAAACCCAGCTCTGTGTACAATTTAATTGAAACCTATATTAAAATTTATTTCATAAACCCAGAGGGCAGCACTATCCAATAAAAATGGAATGCAGCCACAAATGCAAGCCATGTGTCATTTAAAAGGTCCTAGTAGCTACATTAAAGGAAAACAAAGTGAAAGTAATTTTAATATTTTATTTAATGAAATATATCCAAAATAATATCTAACACTCAATCAAAATGAAAAATTAGATATTTTATGTTAGCTTTTTCATAGCCTTTGAAACCTAGTGTGTATCTTATACTTAAAGCACATCTCAATTTCCAGTCATATTGCAAGTGCTCAATGGTCAGTATGACTAGTAGTTACCATACTGGGCAGCTCAGGTTTAGACCATATGGAAACATTTTAGAAATCACACTGTGCAACCCCCTTATCTTGCAAGAGACTTAGACAGGTTACATGATTTCCAGGAAGTCAAACAGGTATTCAGCAGCGGAGATAGTAGAACACTAAGACCCTAATGCTCATTTACATGCATTTTTATTCATTAAGTGCTGCTTTTCTTAAATTTGTCAATCCACTCCGCTATTAAAACATTCCTATCTGAAAAATAACTAAGCATGTGTCAGAATAATCTGGACAGTTGTCTTATTGGGCCTATAAAAGATTAGGTTTTTCCAATTGAGTAAAACCTTCCTTGTAATTGATTTTTGATCAATTGAATTGGATCAATTACAATCATTCTAAATTTTTAAAAAGATAATTACATTTTTCAAATAACATTATTTGATTGACAAAAAAGGAAAATCAGGGGTAATATTTCTCCAGCTCCTAACTGTGTACTAAGCCCAGTGCTCAGTGGTTTTTCAGCATCATCAGTAATTGCTGAAGCAATTTGATTGGAGATGAATATCATCCTTTCCAAAGATGAGGTAATTGAGTTTAGGGAGAGTTAAGTAATTAACCCTGGTCAAAAACTAATAATAATTTAAAAATCACATGGCCGGTGGGTTACACTTTTAGTCAGGAATAGCACTTGAATTCAAACTTTTGCCCTGACTCCCAGGCCAGTGATCTTTCACTCCACCACTCAGACCCCACAATTGTCGAGTAGTTTGCTGAGTTGAGATGTAGGGAGCCTTTTCTATGATACACGTTCAAAAGGTTATTTCCACTGGGTCTTACCTATTTTTCACTAAAGGCAAACATTTCCCATGGAATCAACTCATTCCATATTCCTGTTGAGATCAATTGCAATTCCAGCCCATGGCTCCTTTTGCAGCGGGCTAATTTTCTTCTGCCAATGGGCTACTTCATAGTCATATGCAATTTTGAATTCTACTTCAAATATATTTGTTAATTCTGAGGTCAATAAGCCAAGCACCTTGTCCTTTAGACCTGTTACTCTATCTATGATCTTTTTCAGGATTATCCTCACATGCATAACAATATGACATTTACATAACATTTATCTTAATTAATACCAATTTGACATGCAGTACATTCATTTCTAAAAATATGTACTGAATCTACTTCCCCCATTAACTTCCATGATCAAATCTGAGTTATATTCATACGGGAAAACATTTGAAACTCCCCCTCCAAATAAAAGCATTTTACAATTTTACCATTCAAACAATTACATTCTCTGCTCCTGTTGACTCACAGTACTTACGCATTTGGCCCATTTTGTACAATTCCTGCAAGATACTAGCCACGCCCATAAGGCCTCACACTCTAATTTATGAGCACATTAGCATTGCAGATTGCTAATTGCATGGCTGGAGTACATGATAGAGCAAGTAAGTAGGTGTTTAGAGAACCAACAAAGCAGGATTTCTTTTTCCAGATAGAAGCCCCTGACTGCAGCATGCATGTAAGTTTAGTGTTTTACAAGCATTGTTTTTATTTAAAGTTAGATATTCGGGATCACCATATTTTGTGTTAACATTCTTCTAACAATCATGATCCTGTCAGGCTCCGGCTCATTCTCATTTCAATGGTGTTCTCAATTACTTCACAGAGTTTATATATGTGGTCAAGCAGAAACATTAATTATACCACAACTGCAAATATTTAGAATGCCATAAAAACAAGAATGACTACCATGGCTATTGCTGAACACTATATCTGAGGCGTGATGCTATGTTCTGTATCGGCTTTATGTCTTTTAATCCCAAATGGAAACCTTGTGAAGTAAGACTCATTATTATCCCCATTTTTAGAGGTGAGAAACATGAGGTTTTGAGAGGTTGAACAATTTCCTTAAAGTTACATGACATATGTTAATTTTTGCCTCTTTTAAATGCGCATGGACATTTCCATATGTGGGAATGTTTGGTTTACTAACTGGTTGTCACGCAGGGTCTCTGGTCCCGCACCCTGTACCAGAACACAGGATATGGTGACGCCAAAAAGGAACACCAACGGAGTCATAGATAGGGGAGTCATACTACTATATTCTCAGTGGGGGCTGGTCGAGATACAAAAGCAAACATCCGCCAGTACCCCAACAAGTGGTCTCCCTGCACCAGTCTCACTGGCATTTGGGCGAGACACAGGAAGTAGGATCAACATGATCCACAATCACCATCTGCTTCTCTGCCCACCAACCAACCAACCACTTGCTAGCTGCAATCCGTTGTCTGCTTCTCTGCCAACCAACCCCTAGCATAGCCATAGCAGTTCTATTAGTGGCTAAAGGCTAACCAGTAACAGCTGATGGTCCCCTAGCCACAGCGGATGGTCATTTGATTACAGCTGATGGCCATCTCATAACTGAGCCAGCACCTTTCCACGTGAGGCCAAGAGCCTGGAAACCACTCTCTGGGACTCTGTGCCCACACTGGTAAACAAAAAATCAAGGCATAACTGCAATTAAAAGGATGAACAAATGAGTAACAAAATGGATAACATTTTGTGCCTCCTAACCTGTGGCATTGAAGGAAAGCAAACGATACCTTCTGTGGCTCCATTTGGACACATTCTCACTAGTATTTCAGGCCAGTACTGAGCCCTAAGACCCCTTGGCTCATTCAGATACATAGGTATGAACAATGCTAAGTAGGAACGAGCCAGCTATGTTTATACAGCATCTACCTTCAACAGTTCCAAGGTTTTGCAAAGGTCTCAGCAGTTGTACTAGCTAATTTTCTTTTTTAGTTGCAAGTATTGTACTCCTGTTTGAAGTAGAAACAATACATCACAGAGAATAAAGCTGGGGAGTGCTTTCTTTTGGTCCAGTGCTATGCGGAGCAGTCTTGTCCACCTCTCCCACATAAAATTTCTGAGCTGAAACAACTTCTAGGACCCTCCAAATTCAGATCCTCAGTGTTTCTGCCTATTGCACTGGGGAGGTCACTTAATTTGTGCTTGTCGTAGTTTCTTCCTATATAAAAGGAACACAATTATACTCTATCTCAATGGAGATAATAAAGTTAGAATTTGCTTACCCTTTGGAGATCAAGGCATCCAAAATAGCTAATAATTATCTGGTAAATTGGTGAATGTGTTTTCCTATATGAAATACTAAATGATCTTTACCCGTTCTACTTCTTGCTCATCACTCACTTACATATAATGTTCTGGCTGGTGCAGAATGTTTGTTTACAAAGGAAAGCTAATTCAGAAAATGGACTATAACGGGGTCTTACACTATCTAGCTCTTTGTAATCGACTTTTATCCACAGGTAAAAACTGCTCTTAATAATGGCTTTGGTGATAAGGAAGTAATTGATGAACCTAATCTGTTATTCTCAGGTGATTCATGGAGAGTTACTATTTTTCAGTTTTATATGGAGCATGGGTAGTCTAATCTGCTTTTAAGATGGTATTTTTCCCCTAAAATGTATGGTGAAGTCTTCAAATGATCAGTCAGGGCTTTCAGAACGTAAGTCACCCTCCAAATTTGAGCTGGAAACATTTGGATATGTCATGATCCGTTTGACATGACCCATTATTAATTTGCTACATTATGGAATGTTCTATGGCTTCATTTGGATTTAGGGAGTTTCTCTTAGTTTATATATAATGCAAAGTGTGCGATCTAGAAGGAATGTGACTGGTATCCTACCAGCAATGGATAAGATGCCAAGATCATGCATCCAGGCTTTTCTTTTGAAAAGTGATGGTAATCTGAGAAACATGGCCCTTAGCAGTAGCAGCAACACAAAAAACAACTTCTAATAAAATGTCAGGAATTGTACTTGTCTTCTTCAATTTGAAGAAATAACTTTAGACCAGTTATTTTAATAACAAAATCACAATATAAATTCAATAATTATGACCAAGTTTTTAGTAAATCAAATAAAATAGGGAAAAAAACAGTTAATATTTCAGGTGGCACTTTAGATTGCTTTAGCATATGTGGATGAGACTTAATTTGATGTAGCATGTGAACTTTGGCTTCCAAAATAATTTTACATATTTTTCTTAACCTTAAAACTCTGAAAAAAGAATGAGATAGTTCCTTAAAAAAGCTTTATACAACTACAAATAAAACAGTATCAGGAGAAAATTTTAGTGACATTTGAAGGAATTACTCTGAATTAGGAAATACATTTTTCAGTATAAAAAATTATTGTACCAATAAATACACCCAAACTGTCTTCAAATATATATACTAACAAGTTAATATTTTTGCAAAAAGATGTGTTCTAAAAGGACCCAAATTTAATATTTAAGCTTTAAATAATCAATCTAAATGTACCAGAGTAAAATAGTTCAACTGATTTTGCATTAACATTAAAGAATATTTTATAGGCATTGAAAAATATCCTGAAGTAATTTTTATGAGAAAATGTTAAATAAGAAAGAATGAAAACTAAATATACTTTATGATCCAAAACATTTTATTGAGTCTCTGTATGAATCTAAAAAAAAAAAAATGTTAACAAGTTATACTGGGTGGTAGAATTATGAGGTCCCTTTACTTTCTTATTCTATTAAAATGTTCTAAATTTGCTGTGATGAAGATGTACCACCATTATACGTTTTTAAACTAACTGCAAGGATTTATATGAATGCTTCTTGGTGTATATGAAGACATGTGTTATATAATATCTAAGTTCCCAGAAAAGGTCAGATATTTCATATACACATTTTTGCATTATTCAAAATTACTAATTCACCAAGACCCATCCCAAAAAAGGTAGCTGGACCATCCAAGGCCAAGTATCCAAGGTGATGTATTACAAGAAAACTTAGAGAAGAAGAAATCTCATATAGGAACTTGAGAACTCCTGTCACCATCATACGATAGGATTTCCTTCTTGTAGGAAGTAGATGTGAATAAAGACTATGACAATAGTTTATTTTTAAAATATGCTTAATTTTCACTATCTCTTCCAAAAAATCAAATGCATATCTTCATTGAAAGCTGCGAACATGTGCCAATTTCATTAAGTTTTTTGTTTTTGAAGTCTGTTTACTTATTATTTTGGCATATGTTTCCTTACAAATAACTTGTAGAAATACTCTCATCTTTGCAAACCAAACAAGGCAAAAGACAGTTATAAATGGCTATTATTCAGGCACATATTTTTGACTCAAGGGAGGTAATAAAAGTTATCAAACTCCCACCCTGCCCTCATCTCATCAGTTTCCCATCAGAAACACTCCCGCAGTTTTCTCCACAGGAACTTGGTTTTCCATTGCATGCAAAACTCCTTAGTTTGCATCACATTCACTAAGCTTGTGATGCCAATTCTGAGGTTCAGGATTATTTGTCCATCGAAACATCTTAACTTTGAAAGAGGACTGCAAAAGGTGAGGATAATATCTGAATTTTGCTTGATATATACTATCAAGCACTTGGCAGAGAATAAAAGAGAGCAAATTTCTTTTCCAATTTCTATCTGATAGTGTACTGTAATATCTTTGTCATTTTAAAGAAAGGTACAGTTTTGCCCTACATGGGAAGGTAGTATTGATTTTGTTCAATTCCAAAACAGTTTTGCAAATTCTAGTACTATTCTGGAAGATGCTAGAAACCAGAGATCAGTATGGCAGGTAGGGCAAAACAGTGGGAGAAAATCTAGAGAGCAGGTGATATCTGGGATACGTAATGTTTGATAAATGTTTGACACACATTGTTTGATAAATGTTTATCAAATGGATGAATGTGTACAGGCCTCATCATGGTTTCTGATAATCATGTACCCAGTGTGGTTCCAGTGTTTATTACCAGCCACTCCCCCACAATCTACACATACACTTTTGGGAAAAGGCTAATAAAGCAAAGTGAAATAGTCACAAAGGGCATTGGTGTACTAAGTAGGGAAACTGATGCAAAATCTCTTCTTATCAACTAATCCACTGATGAATGAAGACAGCAAAGGCTGTACCTCTAAGGCAACTAAGGAAACCATATTTCATCCTACAATAAGACTTGAGTCACCAATACATTTCCAGACCTGTCCAGGGTGAATTCTGGCTCTGGTATTTGCAGCAATCCATCAGGATAAGAAAACATAGTTCAGATCAAAGTTTTGTTAATGCAAAACTCGTGATATGTTTAAAGCTACCTGGTCTTCTCAGAAGCCAAAGGAGATAACTCAAAGAATGTGCTGAACTACGGTTTTTCAAATGAATGGTGAAGCTCTTCATATAAGTAAATTTAGCTTTTGTATATATTTGTCAAAATTTATTTTTTATTTATCTCAAAAAGAATAAAAGGTAAAGTCCAGTTTGTTTGTTTATTTGCTCTCTAAATTGTTCCTATGACTTTGATCTTTAGATATGGAAATAACGATATAAAAATAAACCATATAAATAAACCAAGGGCAATCAGAGACCTTCCAGTGCAAGGCTATTTTCTGAATAGTTGTAAAACAGCTTTGGAAGTGGCATTCACTGTTTCAGATATGTATCCATGTGGTAGTATGGGAATATTTTCAACAGTTCTCTGGAAACTGAAAGAGTTAAAATTTTGAAAAATGCTTAACTTAAATCAGGTGTGTATTTATATGCAATTAATATCCAACTTGTTTTTTTAATGTATAGAAAAACTGAAACTTATCATGTCTGAATGCTTATAACATTAGCATTTGTTCAAAAAGTACATTGTACTTTAGGAGATGTACTTTAGGAGATACTTTAGGAGATGAAGACCTTGGGGGACTGTTTGCCATCTATTATCATCCTCCTTATAAAATAGATCAAGAGCAAGGAAGTGTAATTCACATTGTAAATTTGGCAACATGTATAAACCAATTATCTAATCTTATTACTACACAGTGCAGAAATGATACAAGCAGAAATAAGCACTAGCTTTATTTACTCATGTTCATTATAATCTGAGACAATAAAGTCAGCATATCAACAGATAATTCCATTTCTTACATCACAATAATATGTTCATGCAGATAACAGAAGCTTTTGTTTCACAGTGCAACTGCTGTAAGTTAAATTGATTCAATTTAATTAACAAGCATTTATTCAGCGCCTACCTATGCTCAGCACAATACAAGGCATACAAGAGAATTAGAAGTTACGATCTCTGCTCATAGGAAACTTATGATCTGGATAGGAAAGATAATCAATACATACAAGAAACAATAAAGAACCATTACAAATCACAGGAAAATCAATAAAATAATAAAGTCTATCAAGGGAATGATATGATTGGGAATGAAGGCTAATCTGGAAAATTTGACCAGAGGCAATAAGTCTTGAATTTGGTTATGAAGGAAGTAAATAGCACATGGATTGGTGTAGGAACAGGGTGACCATTCTATGACCAGTTGAAGATCGAAAAGAAGAAGAAACTCAAAGACAGGGTAATAAAAATCAGCAAGTCATTTGCAGGGAATGGCAGGCAAATTGGCTTACCTCTGGAAAAGGACATTATGAGTTAGAAGATGTAACTGAAGTCACACATCAAGGCTGGCTAAGGGCATTAACTGTTACTATTCAAAGTCAATTTAAACTTTAAATAAATAATAATGCTTAAACACATCTATAAACTGAAGCCCCCCGCCCTCCCATAAAAGTGTGTGTTTTCCCAATCTTAATAAAAAGCAAAGAAAAAATATAGAATATGAGAATCTAAGCTCAGGAGATATGACCATTGGAGGTCAAACGATCAGACTATGATGAAATACCAATCACTTATGATGTAATTTAAACAAACAAAAACCTCATAAAGAATAGAGTTGTCTAAGACCCATGTACCTCCTCAATGTCAGAGACCTTCAACCCTGTGCTGATCAGGCCCCTAATTCACTTAGGATATTTCTGCAGAAAAAAAAACATTTTATTTCACACTATTTCCAGCAGCAAATGTAAAGGTCTTGGGTGTATATTTGTGGAGGTCATGGATGGAGAGACAGGTGGAAAAAAAAAAAAGAGAGAGAAAGGGGTGTTGGTTTTAAAAAGTGAGTTAATGAAGGCTTACAATGAATAATTATGAAGCTATGTCTAAACTTGGAAAAAGAGTGCAAAGTAGTCCTGCTCCCAGGCCAAGGAAACTAAGGCAGAAGTGTATAAAATGAAAGTCCATAATGAGCCAAAGGTTTTAAAATGAGCCCATTAACTAAACCAGGAACCCATATTGCTGAATTAAATCCTCTTTTAAACTCAATTTGTTAAGAGAAGAATGTCAAGAAAATGGGTCAGGGGAGAGAATAACTGTGTAGGAACAAATCATTAATTTGAAAATGGTGGAGATCCTCCTTGTCGAACTGGTGATGCCTTATCGACCAGTATGACCTTGATAATCCATCAGGGTTAGGACAGGGAAATACCATAATGCTTGTTCTCTGGGCCTTCACATAAGTCATTGTTTTTAAATAGCAAGGCAAGGAGTACTTCTGAGGCCCCAGCACATCCATGAAAGTTACTGGCCACCAGCAGCTGCAGCTGTTCAAAACAAACAAAAACAAACAAACAAACACACAAATAACTAAGATAAAAAAGCAAATAAAATTTTTGCTTTCAGAGTGCTTAATTGTTCTGAATGAGGTACCCTGAAATCTGTATCTTCCAAATGTGCTCCAGATTGAGTTTCTGTGTTCAAAATATACTTTATTTCTTATTTTACAAAATACTTATAAATTCTAAAGACAGGAGAATGAAAGTTCTGTTCTTTTTGTAACATTTATTCATTACTGCATATGTAATTAATATAGAAATTTATTCCTTTCATATTACCAATGAAATAATTCCTCATTTTAAAAAAAGTTTCTCATTGTCCAGCTATATTTGCTGGAGATTTACTGAGTGGCTGTTATGCTCTGTATTAACTCCTGACTTAACAACTATGAATATAGTTTCTGCCTTCACAAAGGTTGTATGTATTTTTAAGGACAAATTATGGGAAAATGTCAAATAAGTAGCATGCTATAGCATTATATCATTATTTAAAACAATAAAGATAGCAATAAGCCTTAACTAGAATTCAGATGAAGAAGTCAGAACTTTTCACTCACCACTCTAAACACTAATTGGATAATGTTAAGTTATAGTCACAATTCAGAGCAAATACAAAAGCACAGCAGATACATGTGACATACATGATTCCAAGTTTTTGGTACTTACAAGAGACTCATTTTGGCTTTAAGGACACATATAAACTAAAAGTGAAGGTATGGAAAAAGATATTCTATGCAAACAAAAACCAAAGGCAGGGATTAAAAAAAAAACAAAAAACAAGAAAACAAAACAAAACAAAAGGCAGGGATAGCTATACTTATATCACACAAAATAGATTTTAAACTAAAAACTATAACAGTAGACAAAAAAAGATCATTATATGTTGATAAAGGGGACAATTCACCAAGAGGATATAGCAATTGTAAATTTATATACCCAACATCAGAATATTTATATATTTATGTAAATATATAAAGCAAATATTAACATCTGAAGGAAGAAATAGACAGTAATAGAATAAGAGCAGGGAACTTCAATACCTTACTTTTAACAATGGATCCAGACAGAAAATCCGTAGGGAAACATTGCAATTAAACTCCACATTAAACCAGATTGACTTAACAGACATATACAGAACATTTCATCCAACAGCATAATACACGTTCTTCTCAGACACACATAAAACCTCCCAGATATATCATATGTTAGGCCACAACACAAATCTTAATAAATTTAAGAACATTTATATCATCTCAAACATCTTTTCCAACCATAATACTATGATACTAAAAATCAATTACAAGAAAACTGGAAAACTGGAAAATTCACAAATATATGGAGACTAAACAACATGCTTCTTAACAACCAATGGGTAAAAGAAGAAATAAAAAGGAAAATCAAAAACTACCTTCAGACAAATGAAAATGGAAAGACAACGTACTAAAACTTATGGAATATAGCAAGAGCAGTTCCAAGAGGGAATTTATAATGATGGGAAGAAAAAAAAGATACCATATAAACAACTTAACTTCATACCTCAAGGAATTAGAAAAAAGAACATACTAAGTCCAAAGTTAGCAGAAGGAAAGAAATGAAAAAGAGCAGGTTGGAAATAAAGACTAAAAATGCCTCTTGTTAAAATATAAAAAATAAATAAAATAAAACAACAGTAAAGAGAGTTGTGAAATGGTAAACATATACATGGTAAAAATAAAGACTAAAAGGACAATTAAAAAGATCAATAAAACTAAAAAAAGATCAATAAAGCTATTTTTTTGAAAACATAAACAAAATTGACAAAAATTGTAGGTGGACTAAGAAAAAAAAAGAGAGGACTCAAATAAAATTAAAATGAAGAGAAGACATTACAACTGATAACACAGAAATATTAATGATCATAAGAAACCATTATGAATTATATGCCAACAAATAAGATAACCAGAAAAAAGTGAACAAATTCCTAGACTCATACAACCTAACAAGATTGAATCATCAAGAAATAGAAAATCTGAACAGACCAATTACTAATAAGAAGATTGAATCTGTAATCAAAAACCTTCCAACAAAGAAAAGTCCAAGAACAGATGGCTTCACTGGTGAGTCCTACCAAACATCTAAAGAAGAATTAATACTGATCTATCTCAAACTCTTCTAAAAAATTAAAGAGGAGACAAGGCCAGCATTACCCTGATTCCAACGCCAGACAAGGATACTACAGGAAAGAAAATTATAGGCTAATGTTCCCTGAATCCTCAACAAAATATTAGCAAACTGAATTCAACAGTATGTTAAAAGAATCATACACCACAATCAAGTGGGATTTATTTCTGGGATGCAAGGATGGCTCAACAAATTAAGAAATTAATATTGCAAATCAATAAATGTGATATACCACATTAACAAAATGAAGCATAAAACCATATGATCACCTCAATGTATTCAGAAAAAGCACTGGACAAAATTCAAATTCCTTTCATGATAAAAACTCTCAACAAATTAGGCATAGAAAGGACATACCTCATTAAAATAAATGCCACATAGGACTAGTCCATTGCTAGCATATTCAACAGTAAAAAGTTGAATTTTTTTCCTTTAAGATCAGGAATAAGACAAGGATCCCCACTTTCACCACTTTTATTTATTAATAGCATAATACCAGAAGTCTTAGCCAGATCAATTAGGATAAAAAAAGAAATAAAAGTCATCCAAATCAGAAAGGAAGAAGTAAAATTGTCTCTGTTTGCAGATGACATAATATTATATATAGAAAATCCTAAAGACTCCACCAAAAAACTGTTGGAACTAATAAATGAATTCAGTAAAAATGTTCTCGCTTCAGCAACACATATACTAAAATGAAGTCAGTAAAACTGTAAGATATAAAATCAGTATACAAATATCATTTGCATTTTTATATACTACCAACAAACTATCAGAAAAAGAGAAATTAAGAAAACAATACCATTTGTACTAGCATCAAAAGTAATAAAATACTCAGGGATAAATTTAACCAAGGAATTGAAATATCTGTACACTGAAAGCTATAAAACATTAATGAAAGAAATTAAAGAAGATACAAATAAATGAAAAAATACTCTATGTTAATGGATTAGAAGAATTGATATTGTGGAAATGTTAATACTACCCAAATCAATCTACAAATTCAGTGCAGTCCCTATCAAAATTCCAATGGCATTTTTCACAAAAACAGAAAAAACAATCCTGAAGTTTATAAGGAACCACACAAGACTCCAAATAGCCAAAACAATATTGAGAAAGAAGAAGAAAGCTTGAGGTATCACACTTCCTGATCTCAAACTATATCACAATACTATAGTAATCAAAACAATATGGCTTTGACATCAAAACATACACAAAGATTAATAGAACAGAATAGAGTGTCCAGAAATAAACACATGCATATATGGTTAATGCATTTTTGAAAAGATGCCAAGAATATGCAATGGGGAATGGATAATCTCTTCAATAAATGGTGTTCGGAAAACTGGATAGCCACATACAAATGAATAAAACTGAACCCCTATCTTACACTATACACAAAAATCTACTCAAAATGATTAAAGACTTGAATGGAAGACTTTAAACCTTAAAAGTCCTAGAATAAAACATAAAATCTGCTTGACATTGACCTTGGCAATGATTTTCTGGATTTGAAACCAAAAGCAAAGGCAGCAAAAACAAAAGTGAACAAGTAGGACTACATTAAAGTAAAAAGCTTCTGCACAGAAAAGGAAACCATTAATAAAATGCAAAGACAACTTACAGAATGGGAGAAAATATTTGCTAGTGATATATGTGATAAGAGGTTAAATCCAAAATATACAAGGAACTCATACAGCTCAATAGTCAAATAAATAAATAAATAACCCAATTTAAAAATGGACAACCTGAATAGACATTTTTCAGAAGACATATAAATGGCCATAACTGTACATAGAAAGGAGCTCAAAGTCATTAATCATCAGGGAAATGAAAATCAAAACCATAATGAGATATCACTTCACATCTGTTAGGATGTTTATTACTGTGTTTCCCTGAAAATAAGACCATGTCTTATATTAATTTTTGCTCCAAAAGACGCATTAGGGCTTATGTTCAGGGGATGTCATTCTGAAAAATCATGTTAGGGCTTATTTTCTGGTTAGGTCTTATTTTCGGGGAAACACAATATCTAAAAAGCAAAAGATAAATGCTGGTAAGGACGCAGAAAAAAGGAAACCTTGTACACTGTTGGTGGGAATGTAAACTGTCACAGCCCTTATGAAAACAGTATGGAGGTTCCTCAAGAAATTAAAAATAGAATTATCATATGATCCAGTAATCTCACTTCTGAATATATAACCAAAGGAAATTAAATCATCTGTATTCCCACATTCATTGCAGTATTATTCACAATAGCCAAGGTTTGGAAACAATCTAAGTGTCCATCCACTTATGGATGAGTGGATTAAAAACATGCAACACACACACACATACACACACAATTGAATAATATTCAGCCTTAAAGATGAAACTGGAGGGCATTATGCTAAGTAAAACAAGCCAGATAAAGACAAACACTGCATGGTATCACTTATATGTGGAATCTGAAAAAAACAAACAAAAAAATGAATTCACAGAAAAGGATTAAAACTGTGGTTATCAGGGGCTGGGGGAAATAGGGAGAGGTTGCTGAAAGGGTACTCAATTTCAGTTATAAGAGGTATAAGGTCTGAGGCTATAATTCTATAACATGGTAAATATTATATATATGATAATACTGTATTGTATAATTTCAATTTGCTAAGAAAGTAGAAATTAAAAGTTCTCACCAAACAAAAAGTAAATATGTGAGGTGAAGACATGTTAACTCAGTGGTGAGAACCCTATCATAATGTATATGCTTATAAATCACCACATTGTACACTTTAAATGTATTATAATTCTGTTTGTTAAGTACACCTCAATAAAGTAAAAAAAAAATTCAATGCAATTAAGAAACAAATAGCTTAATGATGAAAAAAATAACCTAAGACAAACACAATCTAAGGATACAGCTGCATTATTCCACTGCCATAAGGTTAGCCAACATGAAAGGAGGGCAATGTTGAAAGAACCACAGAAAAATGCAACTCAGCCCTGATTGCTTCTAAACTTAGGGTAAAATGTGGTCTGAAGCCATACATACTACTCTCCAGTTCATGGTGTAGAACGATACTTTTTTTTTTTACTTAAACCAATTTTATTTGAGTTTTTATTACTTACAGAGAAGAAATAAACCCTATGAACATAAATGGTTTTAAAGTTAGGAAGGAAGGGAAAGTTGAAAAAGATTTTCACTGAACTTCTTAGGTATCACTTTTCCATATGGAATGCAAAGCATATCAGTAATTTTGGCAAATAGAATACACCTCATTCTAATGTTTTAAAAAATAATGAGATTAAAAAGAAAAGTTAATGAATAGGAAAAGGCTTTGACCATCAATGATGGTGAGCTCAGAGGATCCTCACCAATGTATCCTTATATGTATAAAAATGGTCAAAATGGGCAAGAGTCTGCATTTGTATCTGCTATTTACATATGATTACATGGATTTTTTTCATCTTCTGTCAATTTGTGACATCACATTCCTATCACTATTTCTAAGTTTACATTCTTGAATTTGTTATTATCTTTTCTTTCTCCCACTGGAAAACAACCAAACCCCCTAGATATGAGGCCTGAGAAGGGCTAAAAGGTAGACAGTAGGAATGTGGAATCATTTGCTTACGATAATAATGCCACTATGCATCAAATGCCCCATGCAGGGAAAAAAAAAAAAAAAGGAAGAGCATATTATTTGTAGGGGGGAAAAATTGCAAATGTATTTCCAACCTGCTCGGGCAGCTGCCATTTTCTTGTTTCGCAGTTTGTTCTCCAAAGCTTGCTGCACAATGAAAACAGGAGAGAAGAACATGAGATTTCCTGATGTTTTCTACTATTTGGTATTTATAAAGACACGATTTCTATGAAATACATTGTATCTTACCTGTTTCATCTTCTTCTTTAGATCCAGGTTGGCTGCCTTCTGGCCCTTTGCAGTGGCGTTAAGGTAATAGATGGTCAAACTGAATTTAAAAAAACAATAAAATTTACTGGTGTTTTCCAGTTCCTCAAGATTCCTCTTAAATTTACGTTAACTAAATCATAGAATGTTGGCACTAGAGTAGACTTTAAGATATTTTTTACTTGGAACCTCTTATTTTGTAGATAAAAGACTGAGTCAGGAATACAGACTCAGTTACACAGTGACTGGGGTGACCCTGGGAAACTGGGCCCCAAAGCTCTCTCTCCACAGCTCTGTCTATTGTACCTCGTTGCTTAATTTTAGATTCTTCTTGAAAATGTATTACCATCAGTTTAAATTATAATTAAAAGTAACATTTTAAATTGATGCCAATGGCATCCAAGAGAATGGACTATCTACTGAAGCTTAGGGAATGTGTCGAATAAAACGGAAACTGACTTTCTGCCTTAAATTCCTAACTTTACTAAGAATACAGTCCTCACAGTCTTAATTAACATGATTTGGTTTTCCATCGGATGTATTGTTTGCATTTCTCCTTCCTTCAGAAAGAAAATGGTTTATAAAGTAATATTCTTGGCTTTTAAGTGACATTTACATTTCTAAAAAGAGCAAATTCCAGCCAAACATTTCTGCAAAAATCAGTATGTCCATCTTCCCTTAAAGCAAAACAAATAAACAAAGAAACAAAATGTGCAGTTAAAAAAATAATAAAAAAGGTAACTGGCATTTCTCTTCATTGCAAATAACGGGATACTGAATACATTTCCTCTACTCAGCAACATGCCAGATTACGTCCTTTATGAGCCATCTGCTGCTAGCAACATAATTGTTGAGATGGTTTAGCTGAATTTAAGCTCTTATATGAGTGGCAGGAGTTTGAATGAAATTACATGCATAAAAGCATCTGGTACAATATCTGGCATGGAATAGGTGCTGAATGTGTGTGTGTGTGTGTGTGTGTGTGTGTGTGTGTGTATTAGGATTTTCTTACAAAAATACCTCGATTTGGGGGATGAACTCCAAGACCTCACAAGTCATTTACAGTTTTGGAATTCTCTATCACATTTTTCTTCCTTGTGTTATTCCCTAAATAAATATTCATTATACGTCATTTTTTAGTCTCCAAAGGAATAAAACCAGTGCAGAGAACTATCCTAAATTCTACTCAGTTACCAAAAACCACCTACGCTGATTTTAATATAACCCATTGGGGAAATTCGAAACACTTGTAACATTCTGTAATTAAAGGTAATAAAAACCCAAGCCCATCGTCTGGGGCCCATAAAGTGAAAGATGAGACCTCAGGATTTGAAAAATCAAATCAGCTTTAAACTGAAATTTGGGTTTTAAATCAGAACCTCAGAACAAAAATCAAGTTTGTAGGACATCTATTTGACCTTCTAGCCTGCCAACTTTCCTCCAGATAGTCTGTATTAGCTGACAAACAATGGTTTCCAGGGCACATCTGACTCCCAGCCTGTTTTGTGAGCCCAGGAACTAAAAATGGTTTTTACACTTTTAAATGGTTATATAATATTCTCACTTTTGCCTCTTGACCTACAAAGCTTAAAATATCTACTGTCTGGCCCTTTAAGAAAACTGTGCCCACCCCGGTTGTACAGTTGTAGACCATCCCTGCCAAGTGGCTTCCAGCCCTTCTGAACATGCCCAGTCATTCTGAACTCAGTGTTTGATGCTGCAAATGAGGGGGACAGGGGTGGGGGTTGGGGGTTTGGGTGGGGGGGGTGGGGGACGGGACTAAGAGGTAAGAAATAAGAACACATGGATTTGAATTAACTTACTAGCTATTTGATGTGGGGCAGATAGCCCATGTGTTATATCAATAATATGATCAGTGAGGCCCACTTCTTATTGTGGAAACTAAAGTAGTTAATATATGAATAATGCCTGGAACAAACGCAGCGTAAGTTCCTCTTCCACTCCCAAGGCATCTTATTAAATCTTTAATTAGTGGCATTGGAACAATGTTGTTCCTTTGCTTAAAAATAAATCTGCCTCTCAATAAGTTAAGACAATAGTAATAAAATCTGACATTAAGTTTTATGTGTTTTATTTTTTGTTTTGTTTTTTTCCCAAACAAGATGTCATTCACACCACTAAAGGGCCTTGACTCTTAAAAGACGCAGAATACTTAATCGGCTCTCAGAAGCCGCTCTATCATGAAAACATGGAGAAGGAAAGTCACTTCAAGGGCCATCCAGTGAAAACATACTGCATCCAGCAGGTCATTTTCTAACACTTCTGCACCAGTGATTTACTATCAGATTGCAAATGCCACCCCACATCAAGGTTCTGTAATATATAACAGTAATCTGCTTTACCGTTTAATTATCCCTACAGGCTGTTAGCTCTTCCTCAAAGAATGTGTCACATTGTAAAGGGATGAAGGTTGGATTTACTGTCAAAGTCCTACTAATGCCATTTTGCTCTATGCTCACCTAGGGAAAAATCACTTCAGCCCTCTAAGTCACTTTCTTAATTTATAAAATTGAAGGGTGTGACACATGCCTTCACTGACGTGGCTCAGGACCGTGAACATCGCAAAGAGGATGACAACAAATTGGCCGAGACCCAGTTCATTTACGCCAAACCTCTGGGAGTTCTCTCCCTAACATTTCCTAGTTTGCATTTTAATTTAAAAAATCCAACCTTTGGTGTCAGCTTTGTTTCTAAAGGGTGATCTCAGACTTGCCTTCCTTGACTGGCAGAAGTGGCAGTTCCAGACTTTCTGTTTAGGAGGGTCTTGGGGAATGAAAGGAAGGTCTAGAGCACGTTGCATAGCAATTCCATAGCAAGCATAAATTGTTACTTAGAATGTAAGTTTATCTGTGGTGGCCAAGAATCAGAAGCCCATGAAAACAATATGGGCATAAAAGCCCCCTCCCAAGTTCCCCTTTGGATATCACCTCTCATTTTGAAGGGATAGACGAAATGACCTTTCTAAGATCCTTCTGTTCCTCCGATTCTATTACTACAGAGACACAGTTACTGATGACCTTCTAGGAAAAAAAGGACAGGGTGACTTTTAAGAACTCTTAAGCCCTGAGCCCTAAAATATAGCCTTTAGGGCCCCCAAGAGGAATATTAACTTAAAAGTTCATCATTTCTGTGTATTCACAGCCATCTGCTTTATGGCACAAGAGGTGGAGGCCAGGATGTGGGGGAAGCTCAATGTGCTGATTAGATTTCGCATTTATGTTTCCCTTACTTTAGCTGTTGACTGATAATTATTTTAGTTACTTGGGAACAAATCTTATAATCCTAGGCAGGCAAAGATACAGATGGCTGTGAATTACACACAGTAAGGTCAGAATATGGCTCATTAATTTTAACCTCTTGCAACCATGTAATCGGCACTGAATTTGGTTAGGTTACAGAGCAACCCTTCGAGAGAGTGAGAAAGCTGAAAAAGCTGAAACTTAAAAGCAGTCAGGGAGAACATTACAAAGGCTCTTTCTATGAGGAAGGAAAATACATACACCATAACCAAAGCCACAGCAAGCATCAGTGCAGGATTAGACAGCTGTCTCAAGACCATTGCCATCCAGCTTGGGAAATCATGCTCCAGTGTTTCTCCAATGACTTCGAACATCCTATTTTTGCCACTGCAGGGTGGGGAGGGAAGGGAGGGAGAGAGGTGCAAGGGGAAAGGACAAAAGTTTATTTAAAACATATGAAAAACCATGGTTACAACAAGAAAACTAGAAATCTTTCTCAAACATTGTCTAAGTACGCTTCCAGGTTAGGGCTCTTATGTTTCACTGTAACTCCTGATACTGTGACCTCATACTCTTGTTGTCAACACATGGGTAAGATATGAGAAATGTTATCCCAACCTAAAAACATAACCAAACAAGGTAGGAAATTCACCATAGAATTAGAAACAGAATTTTTAAAGCTGTATTTCTAAGATTCTGATTGAAATGTATTTTATAAACAGCTCATCAGTCTACCCCTCGGCCGGCTGTCCTTGTCGGAGAATACTCTCTTTGGGGGTGAGTAAACAGTGCACTCAGTTTTTTAATTAGCCTTGGAAATGAACATAAGGGATAGCTTAAAGGAACCAAATCCACAAATAAGCCAATATATCTCTCCATGCAGTAACTTCTATCTCATTTTCCACTAGACCTCTTTTATCAGAACTATTAACAGGTAACTGCATTGAATGTGGAATCCTTTGTCTCAGTATTTCTTCTAAACAGGTCCTAAAAAGTACTAGCTCAGTTCCACTGCTAAGAAAATAAAATGGGAAGAGAAGGAAAATAAGCCTTAAAAGCAAAGGTCCTAAATGGGTTTGTTCTCAACCCATTAAGATAAGAACCATCCCCTATAAAGTAGAAAAATGGGAGATGTCTCTCTTAATTTAGTGTATAATATTCAAAATATAAAGTAATAACCATCATACTGAGTTATTTTTTCTGTTTATGAATACTGATTTTACTATGAAAAATGTAATTTTCAGAAAAGATACTAGGTTGAACACTAAGTTTATGTATCATCAGAATATAATATTAATGTATTTTGCTTTCACTTTTGGTTTTTAATTTTTAAACATTCTCAGCTACTAAATAAACATGACCCATACACTCCAAATCAAATTTTTTTTCTCCTGAACTAACTAATAACATCTTTCAATAGACTGGGAGAGACTCCAAGTATCTTGTCAGGAGTCTCTGGACTGCAGCAGTATAAATTTTGCTTCAAAAATTATAGATTGACACACTAATTAGCAAGACCTATGGTACACAAGGGAGGAATGAAGTTTACAGACAATTTAAGATTATATCAACTATTCCACTAAATTTTCTTGTTCATCCATTCTAACTGACCATCCTACCCCCCCGCTGTATAGAACACAGCCAGAGTAAGAAGGTAAGCATGGAGGAGAGAAGAAAATCCACACTCCCTTTTCCAGCCTGTTCAGCTACAGCCAATGAACATAATTAGAATGAGGGGACTGGAATTTTGCAAAATAATCCCTACCTACAAACTTCTTTGTTTGCCACTGTATCCGAAATGCAAAGTTATTGGCATCTCTGGGGATTCTTGGGTGCCTTTTCCAGAGCAGGTTCCTTACCAAGAGTCTGGATCTCTTAATTCACACAAACTACAGAAGCAACTGAAAATCCCTGACAATCCCTTTCTCTGACAGTTTAGCCAACTTGTGTCACTTCACGGTATTCCCAGAAGTCACTATACCATCAAGTGAAACGCTACAGTACTTAACCTATAGCTTTCCTGTGGACATAGCTCCATCCACCCTAGATTAGAAGAGTCTATGAGCAGGCGTGTCTTTCCAGCCAGACTGAGAGCTCCACAGGTCCAGAGTCTATGCCCAAGCTAACCCTACATCTCATCTAGTGCTTAGTGCACAATAAGCAGTCATTATTCACTCAATTCAAATAATTGGCTAGCATTCTACTATGTCCTGGACTCAAAGAGCTGAAAATATTCCCCACCTCTAGAAAGCAGCTATATTATTAAGAAAAATAAATATATAGAGTATAATTGCAAATAAGTAATAGCAGTATCACAATATAATATAAACCTAAACATAGAGTATGATCTCAGTTATTTTGTTTTGTTTTGTTTTAATCTGCATAAAAAGAAAACCAGAATACAAAATGCCAAAATGTTGAGTTGTTATTTCAGGACTTTGGAGGTCATGGGTAGTGTTTATTTTCCTATGAAAATGTTTCTACAGTTTCAAGGTTTTCTGTGACAAACACATATCATCTTTGCAGTAAGATGAAAATACATTAAAAATGCAATTACCATAATGTTCGCAGGGAGGTGTGTGGAAACCTGGAGAACTAGAAATTGTTCATAATTATTAGTGAGGGGGTTGGGGCAGAAACATCAAGTGTCAGGAAATATGGTGGAACAATTAGAAGAATTTCCTTCATCTGGACACCAAAAAAAATATTTTTAAAAAATTGTTGAACTATATAAAGTAAATCCATTTACTGGTCAATTAGAACAATTTTCTGGGAAATTCACCCTCCCTAGCCAGGTCTTATGAAACCAAAACAAGGTAGAGTATCTCATCAAATTGCTTTGTAGAATGGGTCTTCTAGGGTATTGTAGCCACTATATCTGAAAACATACCTGTATCTGGGAGCAACTGGCCATCACTGTGGTGTCTCCACTAACTTACCTCAAATGCATAGTTGCCATTTTGCTGCCCACCCAGGAGCTAGGGGGTCAAACACTCTTAACTACCTAGGCAGGCTGGGCAAACCACCAACAAACTCAGGGTCCCTAAGGATGGCTTTCTCATCTCATTTCTAGGGCAGAACAACCCTTTTAAACTTTAAGTTCAAACAAAGAAAGGATACATTCTTCTGCTTCAAAATGAGGAAACTAACAGGAAAAATGGACTATCAAAATAGAATAGAGATAACCCCATTCCCAATTCTCTACTGAAAATATTTAAATTTCCTTCATTTCAAAATAGTGATATATATGCAGTAATTTTGCCTAAGTGTACCAATTAGGAAACACATGATCAAAATCAGATATTATGCCTTAGAAACAGACAATTTTTTTTCCCATTAGTAGTAACTCAGTGCGATATAAAGAAAGGTAGAGTTAGGGCTCAAAAAGGCTAAAATTGTACAGTTAGTGTACATGTCTAACTCAAGGATATTTTTAATATGAATGCACCTGTGTAACCAGGTGCATTCCCTTGCAGACCATTAAGTTCCTTTGATACATTTTTCTGAAAAGGATCAACTTCCAAATAAAAGTTAAAAGCATACCTAAAACTTATCCTAGATATTTAGTTCTGTGGGTCACTTGCATTTAAAACAGAAGTCTTTGAACGGCTTATTGCTTGAACTTTGTACTCTGAGATTTATCAAAGATTTATTGGGGCCAACCTCTTTCAAGAATGCAATTTCCTATTTAGTCTCCAGATGTCACTGTCCGCATTATTTATTTCAGCACGCTGGGTGGGGGTGGAGGGGCGCATGAACAGGAGTTGTCAACATCAGCTTTCTGAATTGAAAGAATACCAGAAGTTTTTGTCCTATCAGCTGGCTTAACATTTTCTTTCTTTCCTTTCCAGCAAAGCAATCATAACTCAGATTATCATTAGAGTGAAAAATGCCTTTTTTTTTTAAACTTAAGTCAATGGGCTACAAACCTTTTTGACTTTAATGTAACGACTTGGTTCTGACAATATGATGGGGAAGTTACATGTGGACATTATAGCATCATGGTTCTCATTCACATGGCTTTCCACATGCACATTTTCTTCACTAAAAAAAAGTAATAACTCAAGTTCATGCTGCCCAGTGGCTCAACATGCCGAGATATTGGGGAAGACTTGTGGTAGAGTCATGTCTAAGGCCCTATAGGGAATGAAATCTCAATCCTCCATATCCTAGGGACTTTGCTCTCTTGATAAGTGTCAGAGAGAGAACTCTGCCATAGAGAACTGTAGAAAGTACATTCCCAACTTGGATCAAAGAGCCTTCTTGACTCTTTATTACTGGCTTGAGAGATATACCCTTGTTATTTAGGGAGAATGTATGTGAGAAACAGATTTAATTTTTTACTGGCCTGTACCATTTTGAATTATAAATTGTGTGACCTGCTTCATATTCATTATTATCTCATAATGATTCTCTGTCCTAGGTAGCATGTAGAATAATCTATATTTATTTATTTTTTATTTTTTTCAATTTGGTGTCCATATAACAATAACTTCAAATGTCTGGGTGTGAAGACCTAGCATCTGGAAAACTTTCACATCCAGACTAGCTCTTCGTTATCTCCTTATATGGAAATAGCTCAGATTCATTGTCCACGTTTGACCCAGGTGGAGCCTAGAGAAGTTATTTTCCCTTTTATGATTCCCAAATGAGAAAATGGATGGAACTTGCCTAAGACTCTCCATGTCACATAATGAGCCTGAATACCCAAAGGATCTCATTCCTACATACCAAAATGTCATTGTTTGAAGAAACAAAAATAATTCATACAATAATTGACTATTCCTATCTCCATGCCTGAAACAAAACGATACCCAAATAGAATTTCAAAGACAAGAACCTGAAGGGGCCACAATCAAAAGATGGCGGGAGGCATACAATCATGTACAGAACAGGCATGGTGGACAGGAAGAGGATGAGTAAGAGCATGCCCAGGTAGAAAGTATTCCCTTTGGATGATTTGAAGACTCTGGCCTCAGGAACATTGCAACACATTACGGCCCAGCCTTGGAAGTACATGGACACGTAGAGTCGAAGAATATTGATGCCTGGGAGACTGGGAGCAAAGAAAGAGCCCATCCTAGAAAGGAAAACAGAGGAGCTCTGATCAGTTCAAGTCTTCACGCCATAACAAGGTCACACAGCATCTTTTTATTTTACATCATGCTTATTTGCCAAAGGCAGAAAATGTATTGCCACTTGAAACCCTTTTTATAAATAAATTTGACTAATCTGTTTCCATTTTCTATGCATGTTTTACCATCTCCCTCATTATTATAGGTATTGTATACATAACTCTTTCGTAGAAATTATGCAGATCACTAACCATACCTGCTATCATTAGCAAATTAAACTAGAATAAATAGTATACATACTACCTTTGTTTTTCTTGTCTTCTACTTGTAAGATAAACTTCATTTCCCCTAAGATTCATGTCATTGATTAATATATCCAAAAAATTAACTTTTTTAAAAGGATTGACCCTTAAAAACACATGGTTCTATTCAAATAAACTGCATATTTGGATTAAATATATTTTTGTCATGGCTAATTAATTTTTGTTTGATGAAAGAGAAAAAAATTAAAGTAAGTTTTTCTTTTTCCAATGTTATTACATTTTCTATTTGTGGCTGCTATGGTGTTCAGAGCTCATGGGAATGATGTATTTGTGTTTAATAATATACTATGTTTTGTTGATATCCTTTAACACTATGTGTTTTTGAGCTGAAAATTAAACACAACCATTTAATTTAGTTTATCTGTTTACTTTCTTACTTTTGCTTGTCCTGGAAATCCACTGCTATGTATGTCTGATTTTTTTAAATTAAATTTATCGTAGTAACATTGTTTAGTAAATTTATATAGGTTTCAAGTGTACAATTCTGTAATGCACAATCTATATATTGCATTGTATGTTCACCACCCAGAGCCAATTGTCCATCCATCACTATATACTTACTCTCTTCTACCTCCCCTACCCCTACCCACTGGTAACCACTGAACAGTTGTCTTTGTCTATGAGTTTTTGCTTCTTTGTTTGTCTTGTCCATTTGTTGCTTTCAGTTTTATATCCCACATATAAGTGAAATCATATGGTTCTCGACTTTGTCTGACTTATTTTGCTTAGCATGATGATTTTTAAAAAGTATTTTAAAATGCCACTTTTAAACAGTAACCACTTAGGTGAGGTCACTTTTACTTTGATGGCTTCATTGGTTATTTCAACAAAATAAATTTTAATTTTCTATGATGAAAAAAATCCATTAGTACCATAAAACCATATTAATGGTAACTTACTAGTCGAAAACCAAAAAGAGGTTTCAGAAGTTATTTATTTTAGAAGTTAAAGCAGAGTCCTATCTTTTAAACTGTCCAAGCTATTAGGTGGGTGCAAACGTAATTGTGGTTTAAAAGTTTAAAAATAATTGCAAAAACCGCAATTACTTTTGCACCAACCTCATATAATAAAGCCCTCAGCATTTCTAGCTAGGGTTTTAACCAATCCAACGTAAATTCTGTGTGCGTGGTGGGGGGCAGGTGAGTTAGACGAAGCAATCAGTTTCTGCTGTAATTGAACTTGGGCAAACCAACATTAAACGATTTCATTGAAAAATGGAATCTTTTCACAATTTGAACCCAAATTCATATTGATAGAATTTCACACAACAGACCTGAATGATATATTTTAATATACTGAGTTGACCAGAGACTTTGTAGGAAGTTAAACTATTAAAAAAATGGTATGGACTTTAGGTGATGATGATGTGTTCATGTGGATTCATTGATGTAATAACTGTAACTCTGTGGCGGGGGATGTAGATAGTGGGGGAGGCCATCCAAGTGGGGGGCAGGGGGTATACTCAAACTCTATACTTTCCATTCAATCTTTCTGTGAACCAAAACTTCTCTAAGATATAAACTTTATTAATTTTTGTTTTAAATGAAAGGATAGACTTTGGAACAACAGTGTGTCTTGGTTACAAGATAGCAAGAGAGAACCTGGAATGCCCAAAATATGAGCAAGTGAGTGAGTGATCGTCCCAGCTGGGGGTCAGAATTACAAAGCACTAGATTTATATCCCTAAATGCCAAAATTTGTAATGCAATATGTTTTTAGATGATGATGCTTCCCATGTGATTTGTTCAGGGTTACCCATGTGATTTGTTCTGGCCAATAAAATAGAAATAAAAATGAGGTATCTCACCACTGGGTAGAAAATTTAAGAATGTTGCGTGTTTTTTGTTCTCTTTTCTCTCTCTTGCTCTGATTAGCAATATTCCAGGTGGATCCTACCTGTCTATCCAGGACTCCACAGTGAGGGTATGTAATAAGATCACAAACTTTCTACCAATCCACATGGGACTTGTAGAAATACATTTTTCCTTTTGTAAGCCACTAAGATTTTAGTGTTTCAAACAAAGGAAAAAACTCATTGACACAGACAACAGTTTAGTGGTTACCAGAGGGCAAGAGGGAAGGAGGGTGGTAGAAGATAGTAAAGGGGATCCAATATATGGTGATGGAAGGAGATTTGACTCGGGGTGGTGAGCACACAATGTGATAAATAGATGATGTATTATAGAATTGTACACTTGAAATCTATGTAATTTTGCTAACCATTGTCACCCCAATACATTTAATTAAAAAAAAAGATTTTAGTGTTTCATTGCTGCACAATCTAGGCTATCCTAAGAGACAATTTTGTACATAATTCAAGACCAAGACTTGTCTAAAGTCACATATATTTGTACCTATATATGTGAATCATTTGTATATATGCATACGTATGTACATACATATTATATTTACGTGCATCTATAAATTTCAAATTTTCAAAATGAATATCACATGGGCATCGTGAACAAATGACACAAGAGCCATAACCTAGAAAAGCAGGTCCTGGCAGCAGCGTGATATCTGCACCTTAATGCTCATCCTAACTTTGTTCATGACTCACTAATCAGCTTGGCTCACTAAGTCTCTTACCCAGACTTGATCCCGTCACATGTCAGGGAACGATCACTGTAATACCTGAGCCTGCTAAAACGCTTTTCTTCCAAGAAGATCAAAGCAAACGAAAGCTTCTTTTATTTAGCTCTTCTTATTACTTCAATGACAGGGAACATGTCAGGTAAATTATTCACATTTGATCAACTGAGAAAATGAGGTAGCAAAATGTGACATGCCTGGTGGGATGGTATACAATGAGATGGTGTTGGAGCAATGTCCAAACCCATCTTCTCTCTCACTGTTTTCTCTCTACATCCTGTTATGATAGAGATAATTTGTGTTTTCATCATTTAAAAATATGATTTTATAAAACCCTATGCTATCTCATAAAATAAATGCGTAATATAAAGTTTTCCTGATCATTTCGCCAATTTAAAGCAAAATGGATTTTACTTATATATATATCTGATTTTAATAATATCAGTTTAAATAACCTCTACTCCTTAAAAACTCCTAAAGCAGTAATTGAATGTCTCCAGTCACAAACCAATGGATTGTGATGCAAAATCCCCATATTCTTTTGACTTTTTCTGTAGAAAATGACCAAACTCAGTTATCAGATCCTGATGCCTCATCAAATAATAGATGAATTACTCTGTGTGAGTACCCTCGTACAGGAGCGCCTACTATACACTCCACACGCCTCCCCTACCACAGCACATCATTCTCTCACCAACTTCTGGGAGTTAGGAAGAGAGGGTTGACCCAAAGGTGAATAATAGTTTTTTTACTTCTGGAACTCTGGTAAATGTGTGACTATCTTTGTACATTCACAAAGCACAATCACTTTCTAAAGTCTTCTTCACACTACCCAGAGGTAAGACTTGACCAGTATCTGAAGGATGAATACATAGAAAGTGATAGTGCAATGATACTGCAGAGAGTTTGATAATGAATCAGCCCATGGGAGAACTGGAGAAGAGTTTTAGATTTTTAAGAATGTTACTATGAACAATAGGGACAGATAGAAATAGTTGTAAAATTATAAGTGAGGGCAATCAGCACAGCCATTACAACAGCTTTTCTGATAACGAAAATGAATTTCTAGGCCGATCTGTCGTCTAAACTCTGGAAGAATAAGAAAGAGACATACAGCATATGGCTGCACAAATGGCACCCCCCAGGCCTGAGGGATTTATGGCACTCTGCAAGAGCCAGGGAGTTTTTAGAATTGTTATAACACAGTGATTTTTCATTACTCCAATGGCAATGTTAGTCATTTTCTGCCATGACAGCAGAATCCTCTCTAGGAAAGGAAAGATCCAGAACCCACAGAATCTGCTCCCCTGACTCTCTCTGTCAGTAGTCATAGGTTGGACCAGCTTGACTTTCCTCCCTGCTTGGAGAATAAAGGATGTATTTCATTCCTTTTGACTCTCTGGACACATGAGCCATAACTTGCAAAAGTTAGCCAAGAATTACATTTTAAAACAGACCAGATAATGGAGAAGATAATCTTTTGATAGCCTTTTTGCATATTGATTGCCCTAGTGAGACACAAGAATTTCACAGGCCCTATGGCAGGATAATAGGGTTCTTGACTATGGTCTTTATATTACTGTTAATTTTAACATTTACAGAGAAGTCCAGTTTCACAAAGGCTCCATAATGCAGGCCAGCTATGGTTGAAAAGATTTGAATTAATATATGATGCCTGTTAAAAAGCTGAACCTAGTTACTGGTACAAACATAAAACAATGGTGTGGCACAATATTATATTAGATGTGTATCACAAGATAAAGAAGCTCAATTATAACTGCTTGTGGTTTGGGGTGCTTTCAGTTAAGAGTGACAGATTTCCAAGATACATGGTCACCACATAAATTGTATGTTGTGATTCAATTTTTAAACTCAAAAACGATTTCTACTGTATCAACTCATCTGAACATACCAAGCTATGTGGGGAGAACGCTTTCATTTAATAAAAGATATGTCAATCCTTGTACATTAAGAGAAATAATTCTGATGTCCAAATTGCCCAAAATAAAGATCATGTTTTTAACTTGGCTTGCCGAAAACATGTGTTTCATCTCTATATCAACTACTGGATTGGATGAGATACAATTTTTTTAAAGTAGCTATAAGTTGTATTTTAAACATATTCAATAGTTACTACATGACAGTTTCTCAGAGAGACCTTACACTAATTTATTTCATACTTAACTTGTAGTGATCATTCATGTTTCACTATTAGATCCTAGTGTCACAGGATATAAAATATAAGAAGCCTTCAAATAATCTACCAACAAGAACATAGACTCCCATTCTTTGATGAATGAGTGCTCTACAAAACAGGCACATGCCTTTGAGGACCAAGATTTAGATATGAAAAAGAAAATGTAAACTATTCACAGCCATCCACTTTGCAAAGGCAAATGTTGACTTAGACACAGATTGTGGTCTCCTCTGACACTGGGTTATAGTGCTTTACGCAATAATGAACTTGGAGGCTCTTCTAAAAGTGGTAAATTATCCAACAACTGGCCTACCAGATCATGCCTTGGTTGAAGATCAGAGCGAGGACGTTGCCACTGATGTCAAACTCCGTGTATGAAGGCTGGAGGAGACACAGACATTCACTGGATTACTACCTCACATAGTGAGTATTGAAAGGCTAGTGTTTCATGTTTCTGCATAGATATGCCTAAGCTCTCAAATACTACCTTGCAGCGACTATAGCAGAATAGTCAATATAATGCATAATGAGCAATAAATAAAATAATAAAGCTCCCTTTTTAACATAGTAAGTCTCATTTTAAAATGTTGTCATTCAGTGGTATGCAAGTGTGGTGAGACAGGCTCCCATACAGTGCTGCTGGAAGTAGAAACTGGAGCAACCTTTTAGAAAAACAATTTGATGATACACATTAAAAGCTTTAAAAATCTCATTCTCTTTGACCCTCTTAAGTCTACTTCTAGGAATTTGTTTTAAGTAATCTTAAATGTTGACCAATCTAAACAAGCCGTGAAAAAACATCTAAATATCTAACATTGTTTAAGTAAATACAGTGTATCCATATCATGATATATATTGCATCTAGTTACAATCACTGGTGGAAGAATATTTAAATACACAAGAGAAAATTACATTTTAACATTGAACAAGAAATAGTATATAAAATCACACACTCATTATTTTTATCAACCCAATATGAAACTATGCATAAAGACTTGAACGTAATCAGAAAAATTAAAAGTTATTATATGTGGATGATAGATTGTGGCTTTTATTTTCTTCCTTCAGTTTTGCCTGTTGTAAAATATGCACTTTTTTAACTGTGAATTTCTTTTCAATAAAATAAATATAGAGAAATACAACAAAGTTTAAGAAGTTATGCAACTCAATATCCAGTGTTTGTCTCCTAGATAATACCATGCTGCTTAGGGCGGCAGCACCAGGTTGTTTTTTGTGCAAACGGGTCACCAATAGGAACTGAGGTGGGTATCATTCATAAAGCAGCCCACCCAAAGGCTTCCTGGTAACACATTAGGCATCCTAGAAGGAACACTTGTATTAATGGGATTAATACTAATTATCAAAGGCAATAAAACTGGTTTCTATTTAATTTGAAATAGAAAATAGGCAGGAGACTGACTAATCGCTAACAACACAAAAAGAGAACAGCAAGAAGAGTGGTGAGAGAACAAAGAGCCCATAAAAGAAAGATCAAGGGAGTGGCCTGTTACTGCCCCAGATCCTCACATCTGCACGTGTGACTTCAGACTCATAATAACTTCCTCCCCAACACACACATGAACCACACACACACACACACACACACACACACACACACACAATCCAAGAACCCAAATATATATTTGTAAGAAGTTAGAACCATTCTGTGATTTGGAACTCCAACAAAATGATGACAATATTTGAATGCTTTGCTCAAAAACAACTTTATCACTTTCCCAGAAGGCAGTAGGACTCTCCCAGTCAACTGAAAAGCATCTGCAATTTGCCTAGTTAACAGATTCATGCCGTAAATAGCCATGGCATAACAATGGCATAACAAGAATGGTGAGAAAATAAGATAAATTGATAAAATGATACATAATAAAATAATACATAGCCCTGTTATATTAAACAGGACAAATTAACTGGATGATTTCAACACACATTCACTTAAGATACTGTTAACGGATATACGATGTTTTACTAGTTTGTGGATTATCTGTATAATGTTCACAAGATGCAAAAAAAGAGATTTGGTTGATATTTTCTGTCCTAAAATCAACAATGAAAAAATGTGGCCTTTATAGAGCAAAAATGAATTGCTTTTAATCATGAGAAACATTAATTCTGTGTCTTTCTCCTTCTGAGGGAGCACTTTGCTCTGAATCATCTCATCTTCTCTCTTGGAGTTCTCTGAGATCACAAAACACATTTGATAAATGCTCAGTTGGGTGCCCTGCACCATCTGTGGCCTTAGAGCAACTCTTCCCTGTGTCAGTTCAAGAATCAAACCCTCAACCTCAGCCTCTTCAGAAGAGTGTCATGATTATGACCACCAAACTATGAAAAATAGGGGCACCAGAAGGAGAAAAGAGAAGCAAGGGATTGAGGACCTATTTGAAGAAATTATGTCAGAAAGCGTCCCTAACCTAGCAAAGGAAATGAATATACAAGCCCTGGAAGCACAGAGAATCCCAAACAAGATGAATCCAAAGAGGCCCACACCAAGACACATCACAATTAAAATGCCAAAGTTTAAAAACAAAGAATGTATCTTAAAAGCAGCAAGAGAAAGGCAACTATTTACTTACAAGGGAACTCTCATATGATTGTCAGCTGACTTCTCAACAAAAACTTTGCAGGCCAGAAGGGACTAGCACAAAATATTCAAAGTGATGAAAAGCAAGGACCTACAACCAAGATAACTCTACCCAGCAAAGTTATCAGTTAGAATCAAAGGACTGATAAAGAGCTTCCCGGACAAATAAAAAGCTAAAGGAGTTCATCATCACCATTATAAGGAATCTTAGAGGGATTTCTTTAAGATAGAGAGAGAAAAGTAGAGAGAGAGAGAGAAAGAGAAATTAAAAATATGAATAATAAAATGGCAATAACTACATGCGTCTATGTATCAACAATTAATTACTTTAAATGTAAATGGATTAAATGTTCCAATCAAAAACAGAGTAGCTGAATGGATTAGAAAACAAAATTCTTACATATACTGCCTACAAAAGACTCACTTCAGATTGAAACACACCCACCGACTGAAAGTAAAGGGATGGAAAAGATATTTCATAATAATGAAAAGAAAAAAGAAAAACAGGGGTAGTAATACTTATACCAGACAAAATCGACTTTAAAACAAAGGGTATGAGAGACAAAGAAGGACCCAGTATTCCCTCTTCTGGGTGTTTTTCCGAAGGAACCCCAAATGCTACTTCTAGGGGACGAGTGCATCCATATGTTCATTACAGCACTCTTTACAAATGGCCAAGATGTGGAGGCAGCGTGAGTGTTCATCTATGGATGAATGGATAAAAAGTAGGTGGTGCATATATACAATGGACTATGCTCAGCCAGGGAAGGAAATGGATACTTGCCATCTGCAGTGGCATGGATGGATCTGGAGGGTATTATGCTACGTAGAGTGTCAGACAGACAGTGCGATTTTACTTATATATGGAATCTAAAGAACAAAATACACAAACAAATCAGAAACAAACTCACAGATACAGAGAACATTTTGATGGTTTCTAGGTGGGAGGGGGTTTCGGGTCAGGGTGAAAAAGGTGAAGAGATTAAGAAGTACAGATTGGTAGTTACAAAATAGTCATGAGGATGTAAAGTAAAGCATAGGGAATATAGTCAATAACATGCTAATAGCTATGTATAGGGCCAGGTGGGTACTAGACTAGTCAGGGGTATCACTTCTTCAATTATATAAATGTCTAACCACTACGCTGTACACTTGAAATTAATATAAAATAATATTAAATGTCAACTGTAACTGAAAAAATTTTAAAAGGAAGGAGAAAGGTGAAGGAGAATAAGCAGTTCAAATTTCCAGGTATAAAACAAGTAAGTCATGGGGATGTAATATGTGGCTTAGGAAATATAGTCAATAATATTGTGAGCATGGTACAGAGTCAGTTGCTGGACTTATCATGGTGATCACTTCTTTAGGTATATAAATGTTGAACAACTATGGTGTACCCCTGAAACAAATACAATATTGTATGTCAGCTAATACATATCTTTAAAAATAAAATATTAGCTAGTTAAAAACAAACAAACAAACTACTTTGTAAAATAAAGAAAAAAATTATCTGTAAGCTGAGTCTAGCTTGCAGGCCGCCCAAGTTTGCAACCTCTCCTTAGGCTTTTCCATCTCTGCATCCCCTATCACCCAGCACAGAGATGTGCTTATAATGTTTTGCACCTAGTAGGCAATGAACTGTGTAAGCTGTCCATTTGATGGGCCAATGAAAATCGGATCCATGTCAGAGATCCATCATCCAACGTTAATGTTTTAAAACTTGTTTTGATGCTGAACTTCTGTCTGAAGAGCCTTCCAAAAGTAGCATGGAAGAAAATTCTTTCTCTATGATCTAAAACAGGAACTTGTCTTTTTTCCTGTACTTTGTACTAACTCAAGAGCACTGTCAGCACTTAATAAATAATAAATTAGTCATTTAATTACAGCTTTCATGCATCCAGGTTATGTTGAAGCAAAATTTTCTAGCACTTAAGAAGAAAGCAGTAAGGGATAAAAGGCAAGCATATGCCAAGTGATAGTCTAACAACAACAACAACAACAAAAATGGCAATTTTTATGTCTGCTTCAGACAAGCTGAATCAGGCAAGGAAAATAGATATGAAACCAAGCCAGCTGAATACCTCATAGCAAGGGATGGGAAAGCAATACAACATCCTGGATCTATAACATTACCTCACTGTCCATCAAAGAGCATTACCTAACTGCTTTTGGCTTGTCTGAGAGGCACTTTCAGTAAGGGTGATAGAAATGACCTAATAAAAGGTACGATCCCAAAGTCAGATGGCCAGGTAGAGGATCTAGGCTGGAGTCTTGAAAACAGTTCCACATGTAGGACTTGTCCTGAGACTAGAGGGCATGAGACATGAGGGAGATCAGCAATAAAGGATATCCCTTCGCTAGTGAGGAGAGAAACACCATTGGCTCAACAGTACTAAGCCAGAGATGATTCCATGGCCACCTTCCTGGGAGCAAGCAGAATTCCGTCAATAGATGGTGGTGCCTTGGTGGTGCTAGAATGCAGAGGTTCAGTATTGAACCAGCCAGTCAACACGTAACACCTGCCATGTGACAAGCAAAGTTCCAAGCATAGAAGTCAAGGCCTCTGTTTTCATTGAGCTTTCATTCTAACAGAGGAAGACAGATAATAAGCATATTTGAAAAAGAAAATGTCAAGTAGTTATATATCATACGAAGAAAATGAAACAGTGTGTTGAAACTGAGAGTGTCTGGTTGGCAGGCTGTCATAGATTGGATGGTCAGAGAAGACCTCTAAGGCGGTGACACGTTAGCTGAGTCCTTAATGACAAGAAGGAACCAACCATGACAAATTTTAAGAATCTACACCCCTAGAAGGAGGAATAGCTAGCTCAAAAGTAAAGACCATCTTGTGTTTGGGCACAAGAAAGAATCCCAACATTTGTGAACTTCACAAAGAAAGAGCAATAGTGGTAAGAAAAGAGCTCAGAGGGAAAGAAAAGAAACAGATCATATAGGGTATGGAAGGCCCTAGCCAGGCGTATGGAATTCCTTCTAAGTACTTACAAAGCCACTGGAGGATTTTAAGCATATGAGTACTACCAACCTCCTAGGTCATATTTCCCAAAATGACTCTGTTGCTGCCCTCGAACTTCGTGGGGGACCTGGGGTTGAACTTAGCAGGTAAGCTCGTGATGGGGCTCAGAAAAACCTGTGCTGTTGTGAGAAATTTGCCAGTCAATTTGACAGAATTCAGCTCCACCAGTCACCAGACCCCTATCAGCTTTCTGGGCCTTTCTCAAAAGTTCCATGACCCCATGCTTGTGTCTCTGCTGAGCTCTTATTAGCCTGTGAGCTTTATGAAGTAAGCGCCATATTTACTGAATCCTTTTATCATCCAGTGTACTGCACAGTGATGGGCATAGTGTCCAGGAGTTTGTTTAGTAGAATTCAAAGGAATTAATGGAATGTGTTCTTGCTTCTTGAAATGCCAGCAAGCTTCATGGGGAGGGAGTTGACTATAGGTCCAAGAGTTATCGAGTTCACCATTTTAATTGACAGGTTAAGATCCATTGCTTTAGCCATCCTGTCATAATTTATGAGAATATTGTCAGCCATGATACTCAAGTCCAACACTCTCTGAATTAAAGCTGTACTCATTTAGTCTTTATTGACTGTAGTCCCCCCTTATCTGCAGTGTCGTTTTCCATGATTTCAGCTATCCACAGTCAATTGTAGTTCAAAAATACTACATGTAAAATTCCAGAAATGAACAATTTGCAAGCTTTAAATCTCCTACCATTCTACGTCGTGTGACGCAATTTCGCAATACGCTGCTCCATCCCGCCATGGATGTGAATCATGCCTTTGTCCAGTGTACGTGCACTATACACTTCTTGCCCCTTAGTCACTTAGTAGTCATCTCGGTTATCAGGTGCACTGTCAGGGTATCACAGTGTTCATATATATGTGCAAGTAACCCTCATTTTACTTAATGTCACTTAGTCACTTAGTAGTCATTTCGGTTATCAGGTGCACTGTCAGGGTATCACAGTGTTCATATATATGTGCAAATAACCCTCATTTTACTTAATGTCTCCAAAGCACAATAGTGATGATGACAATTCAGATATAGCAGAGAGAAGCTGTAAAGTGCTTCCTTTAAGTGAAAAGGTATGTATGTTTAGGGGAGAAAAAAACAAAAAACGTCATATATGTAGGGTGCGTCATTATTGAAGTTTCAGGCATCCACTGGGGGTCTTGGAATGTATTCTCTGTGGTAAGGGGGTTCCATATTGATATCTACAAAGGCAATCCCAGCCCCTAAATTCTGAGATGTCTCCTTCTTGCATAGTATGCAAACAATGAAACACAAAGTAATAATCTGGTAAGAGAGAAATGAGTACCATACTTACATATCCATATTCCAAATCCCAGCACCAGCAGTAATTGCAAAATCTTACAAAACATGCTCTGAGAAAGTCCCCAACGAGGATTGTGACATAGGTGGTCAAAACATCAGAAACAGTCAGCCGCACAAATTCCTGTTGAAATAATATCTGCATTAAAATTTACATTTCTCTCTTCAAATAGTCCTAGTGTTGACATCAAATGTGTTATGTTTCTAAATGGTATTAGTATGGAAATTGCAATTAAAGGCAGAACTAATTAGGTACGTCTAGCAAATGAAGAATGTTCACCCCTATTTTATTAATCTAAAAATAATTATTTTCTGTTCCAAAATTACTGTATCAAAAGTCGCCATACTGAGAAATTTTTATAAGCATGACACAAGAACCCAAAATGGGAAAATATTGATCACACAGAAGTTTAAAAATTAATCTGACAAGGAGCAATATTTATAAAGTTAAAAGACAAATTTAGAAATAAGTACTTTTAGCATATATGATAGCAAATTTAAGTTTTCCTAACATTAAAAACTTTTACAAATCGGTATGACAATAAATGGCTGCTCCAATTAGGAAAAAAATGAGAAAATATCACAAATAAGAAATCCACAGAAGGAAATATACAGTCAATTAAAACATTCAAAAATACTTAAACCTCACACACTCAAAAATAAAAATTAAAACAATGAGTTGTCACCTCGGAGTGATATTTAAAAATCCATGCCTCCTTCCCCATATTGGTGAGTATGATGTAATAGGCAATGTTATACAATGATGGGGAAGTTAGACTGGCACAATTTTTAGAGGGAAATTTGTGAAGATCCATCACATTTTAAAGTGTGTGGAATTTGACCAAGGAAATTCACTTCCAGAAATGGAATGTGGGTGCTTCTCTCAACTTGCTGACAAGGGCAAACTTCCCTATAAGAAACTATCAGATTCCATGCATCTCATTCTTGTAGTACTTTGTTGCCATTGTAAATTTGCAATTTTTGCATAATTATTTAATTAGTGGCTTTGTTCCCCCAACAGATTGTAATTTTCACAAGGGCAGAGAACTGGTTCTCCTGTGTTACCCCCTCCACCTCTAGAATCTAGCACTTAGCACGTAGTCAATAAATATGGAATGAATGACTGAGGGGTAGTAAATTCATGCAGTTGTTTCTGGCCATAACTTTTCTCTTCCCTACTCTTATTTTCCGTTTCATTCCCCCAAGCAATTTGAGTTCAGATTCTAATAATTAGCATCAATTAGAGGTAGGCTATATGAGGGATATTTTTAGGTTTCCACTGACAGGTCAGGAAGACTTGCTCAAGTAAGAGAAAATTTCAGAGTGTTTTTGAAGTCCTCCCCATCTGCCTAAGCACCCTCATTCCAATGGTTGGAATTCTATGTTTTCCTAAGCAATGTCCTAACGTATACATAAAATGGCAGAAGAGGACTAAATATTATATTAAAATGTAATAATATCATTCATGTTTCATAGGAGGAACACACCACTTTGTAAGAAAGGGAATCCCCCAAACAGTGGCCCGGTCCATCTTGGGGACATCATCCAATCCCAGACCCAGCATGCTAGTCAGGAGGGGAGCATGGTCTCCACACAGGCTTCCTGTTGAGCCCTGAGCACCACAGCTAATAACTTCAGACTCATGACATTTAGTTAAAATTTCTGGGCAGCTTTGATCAGTAAACCTAAGTGAATCATTTGCAGGTAAAGGGAAAGCAATAGGCAAGAGCCTCGGCCTGTAGATATTCCGTGGCAGGAGTTTGGATAGTATGTGTTGATACTAATCATATTTCTGGGGGATAATTCAGTACAATGGACAAGGACATAAACTCTAATGAGATTCTGTGGGTTAAATTTGGGCTCCTGTCATTGACTTCTTTTGAGGTCTCAAGCAAATAATTTTGCCTTTCTACGTCATAGTCTCTTCATCTATAAAATGGGGATAATAATATAACTTATCTCAGAGGATGATTTAAAATTCAGGGAGATAGTGCTTGGCACATTAGAGGCATTCAATAAATTATCTTCAACTGTTGGCTGCTTTCTCTCCTCCCCTAAAATGCAGACCTGAGTATATAGCTTCAAATAGCTGTCTCCCAAGAATAGCTCTGCTGCCTACCTATCCGATGCCACTGGACATGAGACGAAATGCCTACATCTTGAGATTCCCTGGAATAATAAAGAAGCCACCAGATTATCTGATGTTCAAATCCAAAGAGAGCTTTGAGTCCCACAGTATCCTTGATAAAAAACAAAGCAAAAGAAACCCATGAAGGAGATGAGGGAACATCTGGAGTGTTCTCATAGAATGAGTCTTTGGGGGTGCATCTGCAATATTACATGCAAAACAGCTGCCTTTACTAATTCTTCTACAGTCACTTTTTCTTTAAGTGGCTAAAATAAATGTTTTCAGGTGCATGGATATAGACAGCGATCGCATAAAGGCCAGAACTTCCCAGCACTCGGGGTTTTTGTACCCTGCGTTCTCTTTGTCCCCATGGATTCCACTTCCCTCATCAACATTCCATTCAGAACCACAACCCCTTCCCTCCTGGTGGCTCCGGCAGATGTTCCCCAAGTGCTGAATGAAAGGAGGGTAAAAGAGAAGGGGAAATCCTTCAAGTGGCAGTAAGGAAAGATGATGAAGCAAGGAAGAGCACTACAAACAGGATTTTTTTTTTTTAAAAGGACAAAACTACCAGCATGGTCCATGGGCTTCCAAGAAGAAGAATTAATAAGTGACTTTTCCTTTATTTTAACTGAGTATGTGTGGGAATATCACAGGTGCTTCTGCATAATCAGAAACATAAGTATTCTCCTAAATTGCATTGGCATTCATATCTAATTAATCATTGCCTCATCCCCAGAAATGAACAGCCCCAATCTTATTCTTTACAGTTAGTCCTATTAATCCTGTTTAATAGGTATTTGCCTAGTAAAGGGTAGGTTTCTTAGCCCTCATGCCAGTCTGCATTGTAGGATGTACAGAAGAGAACACCTCAAACTTTGAATGTGTGAAAACTATACTTCCTGTTTTTGTTTTTTTTTTCATTTCTCTCAACTTCTACTAAAGATTTAGGGAAGAGCTTAGATGTAATCAAACAGACTCATGCTAAACAGTATAACCAGACTTTGCTTCAAGGAGCCTTGAAGCACAGAAACATATATACTCCTATGTATTCCTTTCCCATTGGTTCTGTAACAAATTATCACAGCTTAGTGGCTTAAAACAACACAAATGTATTTTCTTACAATTCTGGAGGCCACAGTTTAAAATCAAAATGCAGGCATCAGGGAGAAATCTGTTTCCTTGTCTTTTCCAGCTTCTAGAGGCCTCCTGCATTCCTTGGTTCATGGCCCCCTTCCTCCATCTTTAAAGCACATCACTCCAAACTCTGGTTTCATTATCACATCTAGTTTTTCTGACTTTGACTCTTTTAACTTTCCTTGTTATTTCATGAGGCTCATCCACATAATCCACGATAATTTTCCTATTCCAAGACACTTTATTGAATCTCATCAACAAAGTTTGTTTTACTCTATAGGGTAACATGTTAACAGGTTCCAGGGATTAGAATGTAGACATCTTTGAGGGGCTATTATTCTATTACACTGTGGATCACAAGCACTTCTCTGCAAACTGTAGGCATCTTTGATTTCATACCTTTTCATTTATTATTTCATACATTACATATTCCTATAAACATGTATAAAATGTGCACGTCTGAAAAGTAAGTATTTAATATTAAAGTAACTGAAAAGACGGGTTTATCAGGTCCCTGAAAGCTTAAAAATAAAGTAAAATAAAATCCTTAATTATACTTTTTGGACTCAGTCGTCAATGTTATGTTCTAGCATTATATACATTGTCCATATTTTTTTCCCCACAATTGAAGCACAGTTGATTGGCTTAAGTCCAGTGAGCATCTGATAGAGAATGAGGACATCTAATGATATCCATATTTGTTTAAATTATATGAGTTTTATAAGACTAATGTTAATTTTCAATTTTCCTTTTATCTTACAAAAAATAAATACACAGTAAAAATTATTTAAATAATTTCACAAAGACCACATTCCTGCTGAAACTGAACTGTTGTCTGACAGAGCAGAATGGCATATTTTTAAAAGCCAATGATGAAGCCAAGTCCAAAATTAGTTTATAAAATGCACATTAAAAGTGTTAATTCTAATGAGATAAAATTAAAGTCTTTTAAAAATATAAATTGTATCTGTATAGAACTAAGGGATCCAAAGTAGATTTTTTTCTTTTTTCTTTTTATTTTTTGGAGGTTGGTTTCCCTTATTGGACAGAAAGCCATATAAAACATTATTTCTTTTCTCTGATAAATTACTCGTTTTGGATTGGAATCATTTATGCAATCATCATGAAAACAACTAACCTAAGATTCTATTTCCTTTAATGCTTAAGAGACAGCTATTTGACAAAATTGACATTACTGAAATTACAATAGAGTTCCATTTAAATATTCTCTTGGGTCTGTATTTAAATCCAGGTGCCTTATTACAACACAAATAGATAGTAAACACCTTACTCTATTTGAAAATCTTCCTTTATATGCAACTGTGAAAGGGGTGTAAGAGTAGAATTTACTTCAATGGATGGATGTGAAGACTGCATGAGATAATATATATAAAATTCACAGCCAGCACATGGTAAGATTCAATAAATATTAGGTATTTTTTTATTAGTAAGCAATTAAAAAAAAAAGGCCACACTTATGGAAGAAATATTGACTGTGTCCTTTTTTAATCCATTAACTGTCACACACTTCCGTTTGTGATATTACCTGTCCCACCATTGTTTCCCAGCAGGGTCCTCGAGGTACATCTGCAGGGTGTACAAAAAAGGGTGCGGCAGTGCCATTTCCAGTGACTGATGAATTGTAGGCCTTGATCATGTTGGCTTCCCATATGGTAATATTGGCCTTTACTAGCTTCTCCTCTTCGATCTGGAAGAGGAAATGGAAACAAAAATGAAGACAAAACAGATTGCGTGTCTGGCAAACTTGACACTGGGAATGTAATAACATGCTGACAGCAACAACAATCCAGGCACAAGATTTACCTTGTTGTAAATCTCATCCATCAAGGCAAGAATAAATACATACAAGTTGCCTAAAAGAAGAGCAAAAATGCGTCCCAGTAGCCATTTCAGAGCAATGAGGGGATGGTAGTCTTCCAATTCAGCAAATAAGTCAAACAGTGTCGGACAGAACATCCCCAGGAGGGACATGACCATGTTCATCTACAAGAAGACACAAGGGATGAACTAGGTTAATGGTGTTTAGGCGTTGTTTTTGCTTTCCTCCACAATTTTATAAGATTCAAGCTAGATTCCTTTGATGTTTTATAAGACTAACTAAAGAAGATTGTATCATGAATTTTTTAAATTCAATCTTAATAACACATCAAAGACAATATTCAACTCACATTCTCAAGGTGTGCTTGTATATGCACTTGTGTATGTACATATACCAGAGGTAATAGTGTTTCTTGGTATAATGAAGGATGCAATTGATATTACTCTCTATCCAAAGAACATGTATTTTTCTATGTGGTAACTGATTCTGATAATCACAGCAATATTTCCAAAGGAAATGGAAAATGATCTGCTTCAGGAATGAGGTACAAACTGTAAATACTAATTTGACAATCATCAGCATATGGGCTAGTTGAATCAGTTAGAATGAATTAATTCCTTGAGATGGGCTCAGGACTAAATGCTGCATTTTGGAAAAATCAAACTGTCAGGAGGGGGGGAAAAAGGAATGGGTTTTATCAAAGAAAACAGAGGACATTTATAAAAAAAGAAAAAACAAGCAGAATACATAGCATCATGTTATTGAAGCCACTAAAGCCAAGGCAAAATAAAGTTTCAAAACAAAAAAGAACTTGACTTATAATGCCAAAGGCAAGAGAATGATAAGGGGAGAGGAAGAGACAGAGCGACAGAGAAATAGGACCATTAAGAAATGTGGTCCTCACAGAGCAGGATGGAGGGGATAGGTAAAGAGTGGCCTTATTTAATATTCCACCATAGAAGCATAACCCACAAAAATCTCAAACGTTAAGTTCTAAGCACATAAAAAGTATGCAGAGACGAACTTCATTTTTTTCCCACCACCCAAGGGTGTCAGGGTCTTGCTGTGCGAATTCCTGGGATCGCTTCACAGCCCAAAAGATGAGGTATCCACTCGCAGAAAGTGTTAGAAACACGAAGAAGTTAGCAAGAAACCTCAGGAATCTGATCAAGTGGACATTTTCTTCTATTTCGCCCGCTCTTTCTTCCAATATGGCTTCCTGTACCCAATCAAAACAAAGAAAAAGAGAAATATCTGAGCTACAAAAGAATCATCAACTCAGGTATTAATTTAGCAAACATCCGGAATCTGAGGAATGAAAATGTAAACTACATCTGGGATTCCACAAATCAGTGAAAATTGCCAGCAAGTGGGAACAAATGAGAGAAAGAAGGAAGAATTCTTACAAACTTGAAGTGATCTAATACTAGTATTCTTAATTCTCTTCCATTACAGTTTTTTTTAAGTCGTAAAATAATGCTGTAAAGTTATTTTAAATACTGAGCTAATTTATTCCTGTAAATATTGAGCATTGTTCTGTTATGTAAAATATCCGATTCTGATTGCCACCAGTAACTGTTGCCTGTTTCAAGACAATGGCATTATTTGAATACCAAATTGAGAGAAAAAATAATGCTGCCATGGGTCATCAGATATTTTCCAGTCATAATCAGAACGCTGCCCAGATCCTGATAGGCAAAAATGATGAATTAATCTTTCTTTTAATTGTCAAGATACTTCACTAGATAGACTATATGTAACAGCTCTAATTTTACTCTTGGAAATTCAAAGAAAAGGCTCTTGAAGTTGGCACCTTTACCTTGAAGTTCATTGTGATAGAATTGAATTTATTGTCTGCTGTTTCAGGATTGCCAATCAGGAAATCCCAGCTGGTGAACACCTTCCAGCTGAAGTTGAAAGTGTTGTCATCACCACCATCATCACCAATATTTTGGGTCATCCTGTAAAAACAGGAAGTTTAATCCAGTAACCAGAATACAAAAGAGAAAGGGCAAGGGTAGGGAGGGGCTAAATATAATTATAGGTAAATTGGAGAAGCAATATCTAAAAGACATATATTTTCAAACAAATTGCTTTTAATAACCAGAAAATAGAAGTTTATAATTAAATTTTGTTTTTAAACTGTGAATTTTCCAGGTCTTCAAGCTTAAAAGACTACTAAGCATTAATGAGTTTAAGAATTAAGTAGGTTATATGAAAATACATATTTTAAATTTGTTTTCCTAAACTGTTTTCTTAGCCTCATATACTTGGTTTTAAACCTTTTGTGGGATGAGCATCTCTTTAGAGATATGAAGAAAACCACTGGATTCCTCCCCAGGAAAAGAAATATGGATAGGCTCTGAAACTGTTCTGCAGACCCCTTGAAGCCTCGGGATGGACTAACCAAGGTCAGATCAGGAAACTCCTACATATATTTCAATTCCCTCTGGAGTCTCTTCCCAAAGAGTGATTACACTGAACGCATGAAATTTCTCCATACTTTTCAACTCTTAACCAAAACTCGGGATTTTATATATGCCAAGTGGTTACATATGTTCTAATTAGTTACTTAAAAAAAATTTGCTTGGAGAGTTTAAAATGCATTTACTTACAGGTTTATTTTAGTGGTTAGAGATCTGTATTCTACTTACTGCACTTCCTTTTTTTTTCCTCTTATCACTATAAATAACAAGATAGAAATTTCATATGATACATATTATAAAATGGTTCCATAAGGTTTTGTTTTTTAAAAAATATTATAGTGATATGGAACCAAAAAAGAAAGGAGCACAATGACATAAAGCTGACATCAAAGGTTGGCAGGTATCCCCAAGGTCATCTAAATTCCCCCACTGTCCCCACCTGTTACGGAGGTTTATATATTTTAAAGGGGCTAACATGTTTTGAACAATAACCAAATATAATTATTCCTTACATCACTCTATCACTTTACCCTTTGCAAATGGTCTTTATGTGTATTATTATATTTGTCCTTCTCAAAAACTTAGCAAGAGGTCAAAGTTATTAACGTTATTCTCTTTTACAGATGGGGAAGCTAAGGGTTAAAATTATAAAGTGATGTACACTGCATTATCCAGCAGTAAACCATGGAGGTAGGTCAAAGGCTTAGGTTTCTACTTTACTCTGGTGCCCAAGCTTAGACGCCATGAGATATGTTGAACCATAGTAAGTGCCTTTTCTTAAGTCAAAAAGGGTGGAAATCAAACATATTCCATGGTTTAACCATGGAAGAAAACTATTTATGTGATTAAGATGCCACCATCCATTTTGCACTGTCACTGAGCAATGGGCTGGACCTCGAGTGAAAATGGAAGCTTGACAGATATGTTTGGAATAAAATGTTATTACTGGTAAAATTCTGTAGCTGTAGGTGGCCTCCCAGAGAAGAAAACTCAAGCTGGACAGGAAAACTGGGAACATCCAGCATGTAGAAAGCAACACTCTAGATGCTTACAGGATAAGACAAGTGCACAAGGAAAAAATATATATATGGCAAGGACTATCCTAAATACATGTCATACATTCTTGAGAAAGAAGAAACTGCAGTACGTATTTGACTCTGAAGGATAACATAAAAATATGAAGTCATAGTATATTGGCCATAACTACTGGTTATTCCTTAGTTTATAGTCTATTTCCCCAACTAAGCACTATGAAAACAGGAACTTTTTTTTGTTCACCATTAACCTCAAACATTGGATGACTCCCCAGATGGCCCATAGTAAGTGCTCATAAGTAGTTATTTAATGAATGCATGAATACATGAGTTGTGATTCTGGAAGTAAACTTAGCACGTGAAAGAGCCTCATCAAATAAAAAGCATAAAAAGCTGTCACATGGTACAATACATATCATATACTTGTTATGCTATTGCTATTCAATTCTGTACTTGTCAGCAGGATAGGCAGGTTTCGACAATACCATCTCACTTCATCGATGGTTGCCATTCATCCTGGATCACTACTGTCCTCAGTCCATACTTGCAAGGAGAGTATTCTTCAATGTTGAATTTCATAATCGACATGAATACAGCTGCGAGACATTGATATACCAAGTTTATGACACCTTACCGAGCTGTTTGTACAGTGCTGCCAATGTAAGCGCACGCACTGTAGCAAGTTCACTAACTTAATTGTCACACCTCGTAGATGCAGTTCACTAAGCAGTAACATGACATGGAACATGGGGACATTAACTTTCTCAGACTTCATCACTTTTCTGCTTGAAGCAGAAAATCCTGGCATTTCTCAAACAAGTTCAACCACAATTTGAGGAAGAGCAGACACTCACATCCTATGTGGGATTTTTCAGGACTTCCTGCCCTATGGGCAAGCCCCACTTACCCTTCCATAGCCTGCTGTAGGGTCTGAAATCCATCATTAGCAACTTCAACATTATTAGCTCCAGTGAAATATCTTTGAGAAGTAACACATTAGACTGGAGTCTATAAGGAATTATGATTGCTTGTCTCTGAGACTGAGAGATTCCTGCAGCAAAGTACGGTTTAATTGGGAGGAGGAAGGAGAGATAATTTTAAGGCTAAGATCCTATGGAAGGATATCAAGAGACATGGAAGACTTTTAAGTAGAATATCAGGAAAATAATAGCTGTCTGAATAACAGGTACAAAAAGAGTGAAAAGAAAGAGGACAGAGGCTCTGAACATCTAGGTATAAGGGAGAAAATTATTTTCACTTATTTAAAAACGTTGTGTGAGGTCAGCCATGATTTTATCATTATCTTGTCTTGTAAGACAAAGACATAGTTTTGATAAGTTTCATTTTTTTCTTCACAAAACTTTTAACTACAGGAGTTATATCAAGTTCATATAACTCCAAAGGAACTTGGCAACAAGCAAGGAACGATTTTAATATAGAATTAAAAAGACAACCCAGGTCAAGATAGAAGCAGGTCCTTAATCTTATCAATGAGGATACGTAGAGGTATCCTCATTGGAGACTAGAGGAAAAGTGCTAAAATTAAAGGATGGTGTTCAAAACTCAGTTCTAAAATTTACTGGCTATTTGAGGTTAATCAAATCATCAAGCTCCATTGAACCTTAATTTCTTCATCTATCCAATAGGAATAAATAATACCTGCTCAACAAAGTATAAAAGATTGAGGGCAGGAACAAATCAGCATGTGTAAGAAGAAGCACAATACAAAGAGGTGGTACAGCGTACTGGATAGAAAATGCCTTTTGAACTAGAAAAATCTAGGTTCAAATAGGTCCTATAGTCAAATGGCTCTGGGAAGGTCATTTAGTATCACTCATATTATTTCATTATCTGTAAAATGATGAAACTAATACCTATTATGTAATGTTTAGGGGTTAATAGATGACTATATTCCCATTTTTTCAAATTTAAAAATATTTATATGCATTTGTTGAGGCTGGTTTATGTTGTATATGTTTATTTTATATAGTAGTTATATATAAGTTCATATATACATGTGTGTATATATATATATATATGTATATATATATAGTAGGCTATATGGACAAGACCTATACTATTTGAGGCTTATACATGGCACGCTATTTAAATATTCAATGATATGCTTGTTAGCCTAGTCTGTATTATTATGACCAGATTCATAAACAGAAAAAGAAGTATATCTAATCTCAAAGAACCCTACATAGGGAAAAGTCTTAGAAAAGCCTGTTGGGATAAAATAGACAGCAAGAGGTTTCTCATTAAGAGGTGCCTGCCCTGAATGATTCAGTTGTTCCAGTAGATTGCTGCTCTGAAATATGCCTGAATTTTTAGCTCAGAGCATTCCTTTTAATAGGAACAATTAGATCTTGAAATTGAAATGCCTTTACCTTGAGATACAAAACTTCAAACTAAGGAGGACAGCAGATGAAGGAGCTGATAGTCTACATGTTATGTAACTTTATATTATATTGTATTAGTTTGACTTAGTATGTATGTAATTTTGAAGATTTCTAAGCTTCTAATGTGGTTAGTAATGTACACTGCCCTGAAAGGAAGGAAGGAAGGAAGGAAGGAAGGAAGGAAGGAAGGAAGGAAGGAAGGAAGGAAGGAAGGAAGGAAGGAAGGAAGGACCTAAAATTAGGGTGACCAAGCATCCTGGTTTGCTAGGGAATGAGTGGGTTTCCAAAAAACAAGACTTTCTAAAACCAGGAGAGTCCTGAGTCAACAAAGTTAGTCGCCTTATCTTAAAACCTCAAAGTACTTTCTTGGGTTTCGACCTCATTATTACCTTCCAATGTTCCTATTAGGTAATTAAAAATAGATATTTGCCACCATTTTGTGGATAAAAATGCTGAGACAAACAATATGGTCAAGATGACAAAGTCCATCTAATTGATTTTTAGAACTCCGGTTCCCTTTTACTTGATTTGAGTCATGTATCCCATAAAGCCACTCATGTTTATTCCACAAATATATTCTATTGGGGTGGGAGGAGATGATAAGTGGCTCTGTACAATCATTTATATCTCATCAGTTCTTTTTCCACCAAGCCTTATCCCCATGGCTAGGAGTTGAGTGGGAGTCATGAATTGTTTTGTAACTATCTTGCTATACAAGTCAATGAGTTTAAACCACTGGTCAGTCAGGTATCAAACAACCAAAGGTCCATGCCAAAGGGAGGGTCCAAAGCCAGGTTGTTTTGGTTGGCATAATATGAATGACTTTGAGGGGGAAAATGTGGACTTGGTTCCCTGTAACTATCCTAAATGGCATCTTTGAGCTAGTTAGAAAAAGTTGCCATTTTCTCTAGACCAGGGGTGTCAAAACTTTTTTCAACGGTTTTTACCAAGGGCCATATGCAGTGAAATACACAAATAGCCAGGCCACTCACTCGAGGTGAAGTACGTATTGTCTCACCTGGTTTATTTAAGTAAACTAAATATATTTTTGGAATTCGCTGCGGGCCAATTAAAAATGGATTGAGGGCCACAGTTGGCCCGCGGGCCACAGTTTTTTTTTGTTTGTTTTTTTTCCTTAGTACTTCTGTGACAAAGTGCTACAAACTAGGCAGCTTAAAATAAATTTATTGTCTCATAGTTCTAATGGGCTGGCTGGGTCATACATTCTTCGAAGGATCTAACGAAGAATCTGTTTCTTGCCTTTCTCTTAGCTTCCAGTGTTTGCCAGAAGTCCTTGATAATCCTTGGCTTGCAACTGCATGACTCCATCTCTGCCTTCTTGATCACATGGCTTTCTCCCTGTGTGTCTGTCTTCACATGGTTGTCTTCAATCTGAGTGTCTCTCAACTTGAGTTCTTTTATAAGGACACCAGTCATTTGGATTAGATGCCCACCTACTCCAGTATGACCTCATCCTAAGTGTGTCTGCAATGACCCTATATCCAAATGAGGCCATATTCTCAGGTACTGGATGGAGGTGAGGTGGGGGAGGTGAGGTGGGGTTAGGGCTTAACATATCCTACGGAGTGGGGAAAACCACAATTCAACCCTCAACAAGGAGGAATTTTGACAAATTGCTTGCAAATTTGCAGACACTAAGACTACAAAACTGAAACTACAATGTTATTTTATGTTACTTTACCACATAAATGCACAGGTATATTTTCTCCCTCTAAAAAAATATACTGCTGTAATTTAAAAGTATTAATCCATCACTTTTTCTTTGAAAGCTGTATTTTTTTATTTAACTGGGATGATTATATCTACCTACCTCGACAAAAGAAATTTTTCACTATCTGCGTTTCTTTTCTGAACATCGTTGTTATTCATTTCATTTCACCATTATTACTGAAAATAATTTTGTCAAATGACGTACTCAGGTTTGTCAGACTCGCCGGCACTCCACAGCTCAAGGCGGGCAGAGCCGCCAGCCTACAGGAACGCGACCCCACCAGGCGCCTTTTTCCTCAGATCTGTGGGCCGCAGTTTTAACACCTCTGCTCTAGACCTACATTATCCAATATGATCACCACTAGCAACCTATGGTTACTAAACACTTGAAATGTGATAGTGTAAAATAGACACAAGATTTCAAAGACTTAGTACAAAAAAAAAAAAAATATATATATACATATATAGCTTGATAATAATTTTATTTTAATTATATGTTGAAATAATACTTTTGATGTATTGAATTAAATAAAATATATTCTTAAAATTAATTTTATTTATGTATTTGTTTAATATGGCTGCTAGAAAATTTTAAACGAGATGTGCAGTTCATCTTGTATTTCTTTACATAATGCTGCTCTATAAACTTTAAATTCATCTGCCAGAAAATTATTGTAATAAATACACAGATCCATTAATGTACAACTGCATAACCATATGTGACTGCCCTGTCACTGAGGCTATCAAGTAACCTCAACTCCTACCATGCTGGCTTTGTTTCATTTTTCAATAAGCCTATGAATTGTAATCCTAATTAAATTATTAACATTTGTCAATTACCACCAGCCAAACATGGTCTAAATGCTTTGTATGTATTAGCTCATTTAGTCCTCATGGCCATCCTAAGATCAAGGCATAATCACAAGTCTATTAGAGATGGGAAACTAGAGAACAGAGCACTTGTGCAATTTGTCAAAGGCCTTTAGGTACATGGTAGAGCTGGGATTTGAATCCATGCAAACAGGCTTGAGAGCCCACCAGGATACACAGTCCCTGCAGAGTCACTGAAAGAAGCTGAGTGACCGGACATACAAAAACAAGCTTCCCCAGTGACTATGGAGACCAAGGGACCAACACAGAAATAGTACTCATGAAGCCTCTATAACTGACACCCTTGACTTTAATCTTGCCAAATCATAATGGTTAAAGACTAGATATATCTTAGATTTGGGAATGTGGTAGTACTTTATCAGATAGACAGATACCTAATATTTAGGATCTCTGATTGGACAGATAGATAAATATTTTAGATGTGGGGTCTCCACTAAGGCTTTTTTCAACTCCTGAAAGGGCTTAAGAACTGAATATGACAGTGTTCTTTGGTGGCACCAATAAGTTTGACAGGAACAAGACACAAAATGCATCACCCACTGTTCCAGAGAGCTCCTGCTCAGGGTGATTTGGACCCTCAGGCAGTGGTCCTTCCCTGAAATGGCCAATTCACCCTATGCAGAGTCAGGTAAAAGGGTTGAGACATTAGGTGTTTCAACTCTTCTCCTAAGCTAGTTCAGAAAATTGGCTAAAGGATAGATTATTCATAGCTCCAAATGTCTGTGCTAGGTTTCTGCAATGTCTTTAAGGAGAAAATTAGAAATATATTTCAGTCAGAGGGAAAAATGAACTGCTGTTTCATCAGTTCCCCCATGAAATTCTTCCTCACGCTCTAATAAATCCTTTTCCAAGACAGGCCATGATTATGCAGTTGATCATGACAGTTTCGTTGGGGGCCATTTGTTTTTGCTGTCTTATGTAGCTGAAATTTTTTGGATGAGTGATTATTCTGGCTTTTTTAAAAAATGAACAGAGAATAACAGATTCTGCCTATTGAACTGATTCTGCAAGTCACAAACCTCTCTGCACCCAAAAAAGAGGGGTCAGCAGCTGTTTCCCTGTCTTGTTTGCAACATTGATTTATACTTTGAAGTATAAAAAGGCACATTTAAAAAATAAACTTCAACGTAGGATAGGCATGCAACTACTAAGAGTGCAGCCCAGTGAGATGACCCAAAGGCCTGTGCTTGGATTCAACCCTTTGTTTGGAGGATGTCATGATATTACATTAGTGTCAGTATTAAAAACAACATTTTATCTCATAGACTCTACATCCTCTAAATATGAAACAGGAGAAAAAAACAAAATGATATCCCTTCTCCCATTTGATTCCAGAAATCATTGCTTGCTTCCCAAGAGACCAAAGAAACTTACGCTTTAAGGACAACCAGAAAGCTGTATCCAATGCACGCAAGCCCCACTAGAAAATAGGAGAGTGGCAATCTGAAATTCAGCACTCCAATCGTTCGTTGATTGTTGTAGTAGCCATAGAAGAGGACAGAGTATTGCGCTAACCCCTAAAAATCCAACAAGAAAGCCACTTAGCAGATGTTGTAAAGATCAACTTAAAGAACGAAATATTGACTTTTAAGAGGAATAACAAAATGACATTAATTTTCAAACTTGGGAGTTGGCACTGACATCGGTCCCATTGTTTGTGCTTCACAGAGTGAATGTTTCAGCTGCCACATTCATTGGCAGCGTCTTGGTTTACTTGAAATTCAGGGACTTCTAAATAGACCAAATTTTTAATCAAATATAGGCTTGCTCAACTGTGGAGCCATTACCACGAAGTGCCCATTGATTAAAACATCAAAACACACTTCACAGTGTCGTTAGATTTACAGTTTCAAGAGCTTAATACTGGGGGTAAGACCTGAAACATGCTTCCTCAGTGTGTTATGGCAGGTTTCCACTCCCAGTCACCTGAGCCACAGTTAGATTGGTTCTCCTAAACCACAGAAGCCATGTCTTACCTCAGGCAAGAAACAGGTGAGGTGACATTGGAACCAATTTGCACAACCTTCTATTCATGGAGACTACTACAGTATTCTCCCATAACAAGCATGTTTATTCATGTAATTACATGTTCCCTCCTAAAAGTTATCTACTGGGGTTGGAATCACCATTTCCCAACATTGGCATATTCTGATGCTGCTTCCTTTATAGTATTCCTCATATTCATTGTGTTTTTCACTCTCAGCATTGAAGCATTGTTTCTGTATCACTGTATATCTACTTCCCCAGCTTCTCTCTGACTTCATCTTTCTAGCAATAACTTAAAATTACTATGCTGTGGGAAACAAGGAGACACTAACTTGTCGATGTGGGGCTTCCTCTCGAGATCAAGTGAGTCATCCCTGAATCTTAGAAAATCCAGTTGGCTGACTTGAACATCATGTATACCAAGCCAGGGACTTTGAATTCTCCTGTTGAAGAAGGGAGGAGAAGTGGGACAGGAAGGGTGGAAGAGGAGACTGGGAAGAGGAGGAAATGCCTTGGAAGCTAATTTCTAGAGGGAGAATGAAGAGAAGTAATTTAGAAAACTATGTTAAACAAAGATTGTGCCAAACTCAAATTAGAGGCCATCGAAATCTGGGGAAAATGATTGCTTTCAAAATTTGCAGCAAAATTTATTTTTTTAATACTCTGTAAAAATGAGCAGATCCAGAATACCTCGGAAGAGCTCACGGGTGTAAATAGGGTTGGGATAGGATGAGTGGGGTGTGAATAAAAACTAAATTGCCTCCCTGCACCTCATCTGCCTGTGTCTGCTTTTTTTTCTTCAGCTCAATAATAAAATAAACCCAAAAGAAAATTTAGGGCTAAACAACGAGTGGGAACCTCAAAGAGGGGAAGCATATGGGCTAATCTTGTGTCCAAGATAGGAAACCAAATAGACATGGATTGGCCAAGACCCAGAAGAATAATCATTGGCCGGATTTCTCTATACTTGGTTCCAGGATATCTCTTACATTCATCAAGTTAAGGTTTTTGCTCCCTCTCACCTATTTTAAATCCAATCTCCTTCTACCCTGTCTAGAACAGTCAGACTGGCCCTCCTATCCCAGGGCAACAATAACAGAACCAGGTAGATATAGGCCCTAGTCTACAGATATCCTGAACTGTTTATTTTTTTTCCCCCATAAGTATAACATAGCATTTTCCAAACTCCTCTATTTGTCCTTGCATCTGACCCTCACCTCATTTCCTTGCTACCACCCTGACACTGAGTGATGATGGTTGCAAGAATAATACCAATCAGTAAGTTTTGTTGAACACTTAAGCATTTGTGAACACCTTACTTCATCTCACAGAATCCTGAGAAGAATCCAATGAAGTTGATACTGTCAGGGGAAATACTTTTCCTCAACTCTTGATGTTCCCTTCCACGTGGAGAAGACCTGTAAATGTACTACCTCCAGCCTCTCTCCACGGCCTCACGCTAGCCCCGGGGAGGAGAAAGTCATCTGAGAGCAGAGTGTGGATGAACAAATGGGGATGATGGGGACCGCCTATCTTCCTCCACCTGAGAGAACACACGTTGTGCTCTGCCTCTGCAGGAGAAGCCTATCCTGGTTTAAGGTTGTTGGATAGAAATGCCTGCCTGTGAAGCCCACTTACCCATAAAAAGATACCACATTCTTTAACAACAGCTTTAACAATAATAAAGGTAACTTGTTGACCTCTACCTGTCTTATCTTTTGCCTTATTTTTGGTTAGATCACAACCTGGGTAGACAAGGGAAGGAGTGTTATTTCTCATCCCCTCTCCCTGTCCAACTCAGATGAAAAAACTGTCTTAGAGATGTGAAGTATCTTGTCCAAGTTCACATAGCTTGTAAGTGACAGAACTTGAACTGGGTCTAATTCAAATCCCGTAACCATTGTGCTATACAACTTCTCCTGTGCTTTCTTTGCCTACCAGGCCTTGTATCATGCTGGTGCCATACCTTCCCAGTAAAACAACAAAACCCTATTAACCCAGCAGGGACTTTTAACCTATACCCCTGGACTGCTCCCTGGTGGTGCCAGGACCTCTTAGAAAGGACTTGGACACCCCGTTTGAAAACATTTCAGAGGGCCTCATCTCCACATGCATACACATTAAAACCTGACATCTTTTTGTAATTCATAATGACAGTATTAGGATTAAAAGACACCTCAAAATAACATAAAAGGAAAAAGGAGATATATAACAAGCACCTGGTGAATTTGTGAGGTTAGCCCAATAGCTACTGGGGCAGCTAGCTCATCTGCTGTATGTACCATTCAATATATGTTCAATGGCTGGCACTTCATAACTATTAGATCACATCCAAAGTGGTAGGGTCCTGTTTTTCTCGGGAATCCTGATTATTTTACAAAGGCTTCTTCAGTTTGCCTGTTACTACATATGCAGTCAAGTGTGTAAATGAAAAATGCACTATTGAGGGGCACATTTTTTAAAGCTTTATCCAATCCATCTTGGGGGACAGCTTTAAACATGAGTTGAAAGGCTTAAAAAAGGAACACCCCTCCCCTTCCACCAGCAGGCCCACCACGCTCCACACATCTTTCCCTTTTCCTTAAAACTCCAACAGCAGACATCTGGAAGTGACTAAAATAGCAATGACTCCAAACCCAGCCAAGGTTCTATTCGGTTTCCATGTCAGCACGCTCGGCTTTCCCTGCGGGAGCTCTCTCCCACCCCAAAATCTGTGACAGAGAAACCACAGTCAGAGCCAAGTTTCAAATGAGCATAGAAAAGGCCTGTCCAACTCTGGGTTCCATGCTTCTGTATCATCTGTTAAGACTCTCATTTCTGTTCAAATGCTGCAGCTGGTCTAGGCTATAGTCACCGACACCTTTCCACAACAAAGAGAATCTTCTGATGCTGTGGTCCCTAGGAAACAACTCATGTATTTATTTATATAACTAACGATTACTGACAACTTACTATTTGCCAAATACTATATACTTAGATTGAGTAGGAGACTGGATTATAGATGCCCTGAAAAGAGTTCTGAAAACCAAATATTCTCTTCATAAGTATTTATCACCTAAAATAATATTAGAACTCTATCCCTTTGGTGTTTCTCATGACTATAAATAAATACTCACTCTGAAAAAAACACTCTCTCCCCAGGATGGCAAATGACTTTCATCATCCTTAACAACTCTTTCTAATTTGTAGTTATTAACAGACAATTATTTTGATTTAAAAAATCATGAAGTCAAAACTGATGGAAAAACAAAAAAATAGGACTTCTGAACCATGCCTGCTGAGGGTATGTGAAGCGGGAGTGGTACTACACGAGTGGGAGTGTATATTGACTCCTTTCTGAGTTGTTATCAGCCACTTACACTTTAGTGGTAAAAAAGCAAAGTTTCAAGTATCGATGAAAGGTAGGTGATATCACTTAATATCAGATACAGAGGAATTCAGGAGAAAAGCAAGAAGTGAAAGGCTAACAACATCCGAAACAAAGCTCAACTAGCCGCTCTAGAACAGCAGCTAACCTGGCACTTATGGGATACATGTTGAGATCTAGTCCGTGTCCACCCTCCTTCTCTCCAATCTGAATCACCAAGCTCCCACCTAATTCTCTGCTCACCATTGAGTTTACTTTCCTTTTGCTTCAATCCAGATCCAGAGTTAGTAAACAGATATTCCATGGCTCTTAGCAAGGGAATGTGTCCATTACAAAGAGGAAGCTAGGCTGTCTTAGCAGATCTAGTTTTCAGCAGAGGGAATAAACTTCTACCTGTCAACAGACAGTGAATTCTGGCCTGCAAAAAGCTGGGAAGTAGGCAGTTTCTTTTGATGCCCATCTACATATTGGTGCCCTTGTCCCTCTTCCTCCTTCTCAGGTGGCATTACTGCTGCCTCCTTCCCTTTGTTGCCTTGTTTCAAGGCTCTCACTATCAGGGAACCCGCTTCCTGTTTTCTTGTCCCTCCAAGAAATGGACATTTACATGAACTAAGTACCTGAGTATGCATTTAAAGAAAGACACATTTATTAGGCATCTACCATGTACCAGACATTGTGCTAATACTGTACATACATTATCTCATTTAATTTTTATACGAGCCTGCCAAGCACTTTACACCTGACAATATTTTACACACAACAATGACATGTGCCATGATTTTACACATGACAATAAAGAGACTCAGATTGGTGGTTAATATCTCATAGGCAGTAGGTGGCAGGACTCAAAAACCCAGGTCTGTCTGAATCACATGAGTTGAGTTCTTTTCATTATGCTACACTGCATTTTTAACTGCCAGCTTCTGTAAAAAGCACTTCCATTTGCCTTTTGTGCATAGTCCACAACTAACACTAATGGTGGGAATTTTAGATCCTATGCCTAATGCCCTATTCACAATTCACTCCACTTGGATATTCCACAGATCCTTAAACTTAGAACATTCCAAAAATTTCCACCAAACTTACTTCTTCCTCCTATCCCAGAGAATGGCACCACCAACTCACCCAGGTATCGCCACCAGAAACTTGGATATTTTTATTGTCTTCCCATTTCTACCCACAACTCACATGCAATCACTCACTAAGTTCTGTAGCTCCTGCCTCACTAACATATCTGATATTGATCCCTTCTCTGCACACCACTGCTAGTTAGAGGTCTCTCTGCTTCCATCTCACACCTAGTCCAACCAACCTCACAAAGACTCTTCTAAAGGATAATTCTGACCATCCTACTTCAAAACCCTTGTGCTCTCCACTGCCTACCAAATAAAGTCTAACTCTTTTGCATAATGAATGAATCTGTCCTCCCTGATTAGACCCTCCCTTTTTGGGAGGGGGAGGTATAACACACTCATCTTTCACTACTCTACTCTCTCCCAAATACCAGCTTCACTGAATCACTAGTTGGTATTCAGTGCACAGCACCATTTTGCATGCCATTGTGCATACTGGTCTCTCTGCTTGGAATACTGTTCCCAGTTGTTCTACCCATTCTAGAGCCTAGTTTATTCCTATGTTTCCTTTAAATCTAGTTCAAGATGCCTCTGTAAATCCTTTACTGACCTCTAGACCAGAGGCAATTGTTATGGGGAAATGAATGGTTATTCCTGTCTCTCAGTATTTCCTTCAGATGAAATATTCCCCAGCCCTCCTCTACCTCTTCACTCACTCCACCACAAGGGAAGTATAGTGACTTCTCTGATTGGTAAATTTCAAATAAATTAACTGGGCTTGCCTAGCTCAAATACAACTTTCTTCCTCTAGGAAATAAGCTGTCCTCAGGGTAAGTTGGACTAATTTGGGATTCCATATTAGCAAGACCATTTGGCTAAGAGTCCCAGATTGGTGCTCTTAATTTGGTCTTTATTAATAATGAATGTGGAATTTTGATGCCCATCTGCTTCTACTTCTCCAACAAATCATTCAGAACTGAAATGGGAAATAGAGTTACTGTTTACTGGGTCCTCTCAGGACTCTGGTGAACTCCAACACCGAATCCCCCCTCTATTATGCCTCCATGTGCCCAGGGCACATGTCCGTTAGCTTGAGATTGTCACATTGTATGGCATATCCGATTAGACCATAAGGTCACTGTGGACAGGGAATACTAATAGTTATCGTTTTATTCCCAGCATCTGACATTCAATTGATGTTTGTGGAATGACTGAATGAAAAGAGAAGTTGCTTTCTGGTGATCATTAGCAATCCTCAGTTAGTTTTAGTTCCTTTAAATTTTCAACTAAACCACTCTTTTCTGTTTTTCTGCTCCCTATTACCCATTTTAATAAAACAGAGTAAATCATTCAAGATAGTAACATGACAATAACAATCTCATGTTGGGATTTAATGAATCAAAACACCAAAAAAAAGTCTCAGAAACACTAAAGCTGGCAAAACTCCTTAATTTTTTCTAATGTCTAATTGCCTAAAACGCCTACAAAATGACACATCTCAGTGCTATAAAATGAGCTACTCTGTATGATTTCTTCCCACATAGGAAAATTGGTCTTCTTTTGTTTCACAAAGTAGACATCAAAAGCATTCATTATGGGGGTTTGTTGTTCTTTGACTTCTGGACTTGCAAGGCTGCCCATTAGTTCTCTGAAGTCATGAAGAACAAAGTACTGTGAATTCATACATGAAAAGAGATGGGTGTTGTCATCTGGACACAGTTTATGCTGAGAATTACCTTAGTAGTATCTATTTAAGAAGTTTTTGAACAAATAAAACTAGTTTTTGAAAGTAGAGAAAATATTGAGACTACTTAGAAAAAAATGAATTGAATTCAGTAATTTTCAATCCCATAAAAGCATTTTATTTCAAATATTTAAGATTCAAATATTCAAGATTAAAATATTCAAGTATAGTTTATAAAAAAATAATATCTATTGGAGATACACGATTCTAGAAAATAGAAAAAAGTTTTTACTGAATTGCTTTCAAATGTTTGCAAATTTAAATAATCTATTTGTCATAACAGATGTACTAGACTCATGGTTTAGTGCTATTTGTATTATACAATATAATTTAATAGGTTGCAAGGTTCTAATCTAATTCAATCACTCACAGCCTTTAATCATTAGGTTGACCGCCAGTATTTAGATATCAGCAAATCCCTACCAGGTAAACTGAGCTCTTCCAAACAATCTTAGTCTCTCACCTGGTCATAATGATAAGACTCTTCCTTGGTCTCCTCACATTCATCTTGTCTTTCTCCAATCTTCTGAGTTTCTCAAAATTCAAGTCTGATAATGCCACTACCCACCCACCATCCAGTTAAACTACTTTCAATTGCTCTGAGAAAAAAATAACTATCATGGCCTAGATTCTAGAAGGTCACACATGGTTTGATACCTTTCTGTCTCTCCAATGCCATCTGCCCCTGACGCCTCTTCACATTCTCAGATCTCATTTCACTAGCTGTCATTCAGTCCCCTGAGTAAGGCAACCATGTCTCAACACTGGGCCTTTGCACTTGCTGTTCTCATGACCCAGAATACCTCTCCCTTCTGTCAAATTGGGAGCTTGTACTGGCTCTTCAGAACCCAATTCAAATGTTACTTTCTCAGAAAAACTTTTCCTATGATCCAGGTCAGGTTCCCTGCTATGCATTCTCTTTATACCGTTTACCTTTCTGTCACAGCACTTGGCACAGTTGCAAATACATTTACTTTTGTGGTTATTCAATTCTCTACTAGACTTTAAGTTCTTGAGACCTTGTTGGCTTACCTTTGCTTAATGCCTAGCACACTGCCTGGTACCTAGACAATGCTCAATAAATGCTTACTGAATTGATGAATAGAAGACTAATTTCTGTGATCATATTCAAAGAAGTGATGCTGTTTTCATGTTTGTAAGTATGGTACCAGGATCACAGGCATTCCAAATTTTGACAAAAAGAAAGCTCATCTTTGGTTTGGCAAGGTGCAGCTGGAGGAAGGTGCTAAAAATTGGAAGTTGTTGCCAAAGCAAAGAAAGCACTGGTAGGAATACAGACCCTAAGAAATCAGTTGTTCAAGTTTAAGAAGATAGAAGGATACCAAGAAAGCTAAAAGCAGTCCCAGGGATCTTTCCTATCACAAGCTATAGACGTGTCATAGAGAAGTCCAGGAGTAACAGACTGAGGAGACTCTGAAGTAAGAGAAAGAACCCACGATCTAGAACAGAATATAAAATGCCTCTCCTTTCAATCACACCTCATAAACCTTTGAATCTGCACTGGACCAGAGGGACCTGCACTGGACATGAAGGAAATAAAGTACATATAGGAGACAAGGATGGAAAGCCCATAGATATTGCCAGTCCCAATCCAGGTGCCTGAGCAGGCTCCCTCTTTGCTCAGTGAAGTCTTCAAAGGAGTCTTACTATGGATACAGATGAATACAGATGAGAAGATCGTCATCCCTTCCAATCTTACGATCTCCAGTTCAGGAAAGTGTCCTATCTCTGAGTGGACTTGGTAATCTACAAAAATTTGTCCCCAAAAGACTTAGCATTCTGGCTTGGGGTGATACTTTTGCCCTCACCAAGAGATAGTTTATGATTTAGAGTTTAGTCTCTGCTGAGCTAGCCCTTGGCTAGGCTGAGACAATGGCTGTGGCAAAGAGGTCATGCTAATGTTGCTAGATAACAAGAACAGTAACAGCAACAGTTCTGATCTAAAACAGAGGAGCCAAGTCACAGTTTCAGAGCCAACAAACCCCTCTAGAAGTTATAAAGGTTGTGCTGCTCAGATATCTCTCAAAATACAGTTTCCAGCTGCCACCACTTCGGATCGATGAAAAGAGATGACAATGTGTTTATCCTGAGACCACACACCCCTGGAGTCCTTCTGCCAGTTCCTCAGGTGAGGAACACTAGAGCCAGGTTATTCTTGAGTGATATGGGATTCTTTCAATGGACATCCTTGCTTAGAGACTCACCATGAGCCTGGCTAAGACATCTTTCAGAACTTTACTGCTGCCTGAGACTCTTCCTACCCAACCTTCCTTCCCTCTCTCCTTTCATGGGTATCATATCTGCTTTGCCATTCGAAGACTCTCTCTTTCTACTCCTGGTCCTATTCCCCTTTCTCATTTATAGGCACTCCCCCATATTTCTCAGGAAACCTAAAATGAATCACCCTTTCAAAAGGACTCTGAAAATAAAAATGCATCTGAACTGCTGAAATATTCCTAGAATATTTGAATTATGAAAGAAAATATGAATTATTCCATATGTGAATCACAAGAATTTCTCTCCTAAATGTGACTGATACAGTGAGAGATGGAGAAACTTAGGACAATTGAGCTATGTCTGAAAGGAGACACTCTCCCTTTGGAAGAGCATTAGTTAAAAGAACTGTTGATGCTGGAAAGACTGGGAACCAAACTGCTATTCGTTAACATTCAGAATGTCTGTGATAGTCCTTGAGGACAGACCTCAAGGAGGAGATGTGGCAAAAGTGGGCAGGGCAGAGGAACAGGCCTGGAATGATATGTTATAGATTAAAACAAAGAACTTGACATCAACGGAAGCCACATTTTAGTTTGAATTTCAGTGCCTCCTCTAATTATATGTGCTGTCTTTGGCAAACTAACTTCTCTGAGTCCCAATTTCCTCAACTAAACAGTGACTATTGATCCTCATCATGATGGGTTGTTATGCAATGGAATGTATGGGCCTGCCGTACACATTAATAGGTGTTTATTTTCCCCTCTTGCCCACGAGAGCTACCCCCACCTCCGACAACTAAAAAGATCAGAACACAGGAGGCAAAGCTGACTTGCCATTTATCCACATGGAATGTACAAAATGCCCTCAAGCTGGGAAGCTAGATCCTTTCCCTTTATTCACAGCTCAAATCTTTACCCTTATGATCTCACCGCCTGATATCAGCCCAAGCTCCTTCTAAATTCCACCTCAGTTCTTCCCTCTCTCTCCTTTACAAGAATATCAACACTGCAGTTTCTTCCTTTTTATCATTCCTACATCATTCTTGTGTTTCTGAGTAGCTTGTCAACACATACATCCTTTTTTACTGGCTTAAACTCATTTTTCTAATTCTACAGAATCAACTGATACCATTTGTGCTAATTTGATTCATAAAATACATTAGATAATTTCCCTACTTCTTATTCTTTTAATCAAATACATTTCCCCTTGATCAGTAAGGTCAATCACTAGGTACTCAATAAAAGGATTAAAACTCTAGTGCTTTGTAAAAGGTGACTTTGAGAAGACAAAAGACTGACCTAGCATATATCAAATGGTACTTGTCTGCTATTAACTAATGCGAATTTAGATGAGTTGTGATACATGTTTATAAGTGACAGAATACTGAGCTTCCCATGGGTTACTTCCAGGGCTGGGGGGCCCAGAGGAGAAGTTCCAGCCTTCCAACATGAAGCTCAATAGAGAAGCAACTGCTCACAGTGTCCCCTACCTTCACCCTATAGGTCTTCACCAAATTGGACCTGAGAGGGTTGTCAAGGGCAGTAATAAAATCCTGAGGAGCCCACTATGGCCCAAAAAAACCCTCACTTCCTCATGTATTCACCTTCTAGACCCTCCCTTCCACTCCTGAATAGATCTCTTAAAGCCACCTTCCTCTTCCTCTTTGGCAACTGATTAATATCTTTCAAATCTCAAATGGAAATTTTTCCCAAAACTTTAAATTTCAGTTATTTGACAAATGCATATGTGCGTAAACTTCAGAAATCTGTCTAAAAGTAAAAAGCCTTTTGTTATATTTTCAGTTCTTCCTTTCTCTGGTATGACTAAACGTCAGAAAATGCCAATGATATTACTAATTCTTATTCGTATTAACCAGACTGGAAGTTTATTATCTTGTTAATCAGAGGAAGAGAATGAGAAATCAAAATAGTTTTGGGGTGGCACAGTGATAAATTTTTTGAAATTTAAACTAGAGAGGGGGTGGGGAAAAGGTGGGGGGAGGAGAGAGATGAAATAAGTAAAAGGTAATAGAAAGGAGAAATGAAAGGTAAGAAGTAAAAGCTAACTCAGAGGCCATCTCCTCTATGAAACCCAGACCTTCCCAAGCAAAATTAACAACCACTTCCTGGGACTGCCCAATATCTTTTTTTTTCTTTTTTCTTTTTTCTAACTTAATACTTAATATGTTGTATACACTTGTATACAAAAGTATGTGTATCCTTTTTTTGCTGTCATGAGTACCTTGAGGTCAAGAATCATGTCACATTCATCTTTGTAAAACCAGTGTATATTTATATTCAATAAATAAATGCTGATTTGAAATGAAAATTCCAACTGCCGGGTGATTTAAGATTCCAAATGCCACAAAGTTGGAGCTGCCACTATGCCTTAGGCTTATTCCACAGCTTCCCTTGTTTACTCAGCGACTGGAAGTTTAAGTTTTTCTAGTACTGCGCACATAAATTAATTTCTATGGTTCTTATCTCAAGGCTCTACACATCCCCCCCCCCCACCTCCCTATACTCAGATTGCCAGTCAACAACATTCCTTAAGCCTCTATTCATTGAGCATTATAGCAAGGGATTCAAAGAAAATGTAGCTGATGTGTCCCTTCCCCTTTTTAGGAAGCTCACAATTTAGGGGGGGGGGGTAAGGGTAGAATTCAAAACATCTGTGAAACAGACATATTAACACCATGAACATGAAGACTATTGTTTTTCTCTCCTTTTGTCATTCTCCACTCCACATAAAACGGTCTTTTCATTTGCTACTTTTCACAAATTCCGTGAATCATCAATTCTCCAATCTCCACCTTGCTACTTTCTCATCCTCTACACTTTCAAACATCTCTAATCTGGTCACAATTTTACAAATGTGTGGAATTAAATAGATGTCACAGACTTGTACCCCACTCCCAGATGATTTTTCAATAGGCGGGAATGAGTCTCTGCGATTACAATCAACTCCACTCAGGGGAGCTCAAAGAAGAATACCAATCTTAGTACTACAGTGGAATGATGCTTATTTGGGTACCACAATCATGTGATCCTCATTTTAGTATTATTTAGAAGTTAGAATTTAGTATTGCTTAGTATTTAGTTTTATTTAGTATTGACTATTCAGTCATACTAAATAGCTTTGTTTAGGAAGTGAAAAGGTTAATATGCAATGTAAAAGCTCAAATTTCTTAACAAGATTTTTGCAGAAGCACATTTGCAAACTCTTCCTTTATTCTTTTCCAAAGCTAGAGATAAGAATATTGTTTGAAGTCTTTGAACTCTGAGCTTACCATCATTCAGTAATCTATATTCCCATTTAACCATATTATCATACTCTCAAATCCTATTCACTTTTTTCTTTCCCTTCCTCTGTCTCTCTCTCTCTCTCCTCCTCCCTCCCTCCCTCCCTTTCTCCCTCTATCCCTTTTTTTTCTTTCTTCTTTCTTTCATTTTTTTTTAAACAGGGCAGAAACATCTGTCTTAAGACCTTCACCCAGCCCCAGAAGAGGATACCACCTTCAGAATAAGGAAAAATGAATCCTCCTACAACACACTTGTGTAGAGACACTTACATTGAAGTCGTACAACACGCCAAAATTCGCTGCAGAGTCCTCTTCAGCTCTGGGAACTGTTTTTCTAGGTATAGTGCCATATGGCAAACCCCAGAGGTACTATATGGAAAAGCAAAGAAAGCAGTTAACAATTGGAAACAAAGTCTGAACCACACATGTGATCACAAATGGTTTTGTTTAAAAGCACTTCTGAAAGCTTTTCATGAGGACTCTGTGGATCTCCATGTGGGGTCTCATTTTCTGGGAATCAACTAAATTCAGAATTAAGAACAAAGGGAGTGCGAAGGACCCTGCATTCTGAGTTCAGTGAACCACCAGCAGTTGGGCCAACCACAGTGCCCAGAAGGCTACCCTCCACCACCTTCAAACTGGTCTCATCTAGGGGAGGTCTGGAAAGGAGAGGTAGCCTTTGGGGGACTATAATGTTCTAGTAAACCATACTACCCACATCTTCATATAGGGTGGGGGTGGAGGAAGAATCCCTCATGTCAAGGAAAAGAGTCCTTAAGAGAATCAGTCAGACAATTTGAGGGTGGCAGTAAGAGGGAACACTGTACCCTGATTATCCTATGTTTCATCACTAACTCAGGTTCACTGCCCTGATCTTTTGCTATGAGTTTAGAAGAAAAGTTATTAGTGGTGGAGCCAGCCAGTAAGGGAGCGAGAATAGTATAGTAAGGCTCTTGGTGAGAACTGAGAAAAAAGCACCCCTCTAGCCCCAGAGCAGGCACATGGCTTGCCAAGCAGATGTTGCTTCTTATGCAAGATGAAAACTTCCTTTCCCTGAGGCTGAAGGATGAATGTGGATGGAAGCCTGAGTACAGAGCCTGATGGTCAAAGGCTAAAAATCAGGCCAGACTCCCTCTCCCCACACAAGATGTAATGCAGCCCTTCTGGCTTCCTGGGTCTGAACAGAACAGGGGGTGAGTCCACCCAGGCTACCTTACCCCAAAGTCGGGGGCCACAGAGGACAGAGGAGATTAGGCCTCAAGTTTGCCCAGGGACACCGGAACTTTGGGCAAAAGAGCCCACGTATCAAGGGAACGCTGAGTGAGGCTGCTGGGTGGAGGCAGCTAAAAAGTGAAGGCTTGTTACCAGGAGGTGACCAGGCCTGGCCTCTGGTGGTTCTGTAAAGTTAGCACGCAGGGTCCCAATCCTCTTGGTTCTTTTGTTGGAGTCGGTAATCATTGCCCAGAAAACAGGATACCCCTTGGCATCTAACACTACCTATAAAAAAGCACCTACAGCCATTATGCTTCCTAATTCTAGGAACACATCCAATTGAACACATATTAGCTTCCTCCACTACATACTATTAGGCATTCTGCACTTTCCCAGTTGCAAAGAATTAACTACAACCTTTCATTTCCTCCACAAGGAGGCAGCATGGTGTGTAGGAAAGAGTAAATGCAGCTGATAAAACTCCGTGTAGAAGGAGTGTCATCGTGGCTAGGGTTGAAGTTTCAGGTTTCCTTAGAGGGATGAGCAAAACTAAAGCTGGGGTTACTTTGAAACAGATAAAATATGTACGTTCTGCTGCAGGTGTTTGCTTTGAAGATGAATTTATAAAGGACTTCTGATCTATGTCCATCTTCTTCTATGAGCCAGATAGCTGCAAAACCTCCATAATTATCTCAGTGATTATAAAACTAGTGGATTAGGGTGCAAAATCTTTGTACAAAATATAGAATCATGAATCCTAATCCCAGATCAATTAAAAAAAAAAACTCACTCTGAGATGTTAGCTAAATCCAAAAAGCATTATGTGACTCAGTTTTCATACATTTTAAATGGGAGAAGAAACTCTTTTATAGTCTACCTCATAAATTTGTTGTGAGGCTCATTAAGAAAAAGAAGCGGAAGTGCTTTGCACTATTAAAAGCCCAAACCTCTTTATGAATGTAAGGCATTATGAGTATTATTATGCTAATGGAGAGTCTTAAGACAGAAACTGGCCCCGATTCAAAACCAAGGGGATAAAAACACTCAGAACATCAAGTTTTGGCTGTTGTCAATACTGTATTGAACAAACCGGCTTTGAAATATTGGTACCTGAAAAAAGACCCTTTTTAAGTTAAATAAAGCCTAACCCCATTTTTGTACGGTAAGCATCCAAAGAGGTCAGGCTCGTTTAATTTCATGTGGGTGAGGGCCCTACCTCAATCTCGTTTCTGGGCTTTAGCCTATCCTCCCCATATCAACTCAGCATTTTGCCCCCTTTCTTCAATCTGGACCCATTCTCTGTTTTCCTCTCCTCTCTGACCTTGGTCCTAAGGACCCCTCCCCCCACTAGGTAGGTGTGTGTGTGTGTGTGTGTGTGCGCGCGCGCACGCGCTATCTTACTTTATATGAGAAAAAAATCTCTAACTTTTTGTTTCTTTAGTGTAGAAAAGCTGAATGCTTTGGTTGTATTAAGCATTTCTTTCAAACCAAACTTGGCAAAATAAAGAAATACAATTCACAAGGTGTCAAAGCCTTGCTCTTGGGCAATTAACATTTGGGCACAGGAAATCTGACAGAAGCCGTGAACCTTCCCATATAAACATGTACATGCAAACATACACATGACATTTTATATACAATTTCAGGAGCCTCATGCACCCTTTGGAGCAAGGATTAGGACTTTTGGCCTTCAGGCACCATTTTGAAGATTAACAAATACTATGACTCTAATAATGGATGTAGCCAGTTAGTCATTGTACTCTTAAAGGGAAAAGAGCTTTTCTAGGAGAATGATCACTTGAGAAACTTGTTGCAGCATGTTTTGTAAACTGGAAGTTAGAGTCTTACCTCTGGCAACATGACGAGGCTAAATGTCAGGATGAAGAGAACCATATTTACTCCATACATCCATCTCATGAAGAGGAAGTATGAGGCCACAGATGAACCAAATTGACCTATTAAAAAGAAAATAAAAACGGTTGAAAGGACAAAACAAAACAAAAGCTGTCTTGGTGCCTTCCAAAATAAATAAGGTCATTGCAACACATTACTTCTTTTCACCTATACAGTCTCTAGCACTCTTCTTTTTCAATCTAGGTCAAGACAGTGTTAGTCATGATGGAAGTCGTAGAGAATGATTATGACGTAAGCCTTTAGAGTCCATCCAAGGAAAAACTGCCTTTTGCTTAGCAGCCAGGATTGCCATCTGAAGAGCCCATTTTATTCCTTGAGTTAATACAGTTAAGTGAGGAAATACATACATAAAGTGGTTACTACAGTTCCTGGCCAGTGGTTAGCTATCATTATAATTATATTAGCGGTACTTTCCCCTACTTTTCCTCAGGCAAACCATACTCTTCTCAAAAAAGTTTACCATATCTCTTATGGATAGTTGCCCTAGAGGCCATCTTGTGCTGTTTCCCCACATCCCTGGTATTTTATAAGTATAGTTTAGAAATTGAAGTTCGTTCATTCACTCCACACACTTTTACTAAATATATTCTGTCAGGAATTATCTTAGACATGAAACACAATGTCACAGACAGAGTTACTGTCTTTTTTTTTTTAATTTATTGGGGTGACAATTGTTAGTAAAATTACATAGATTTCAGGTGTACAATTCTGTATTACATCATCTATAAATCCGATTGTGTGTTCACCACCCAATCAGTTCTCCTTCCATCACCATATATTTGATCAGAGTTACTGTCTTAATGCAACTTGCATTTTAGTGAGGTGTGACAACAACAAATATGTGGGAGTTTAAAAATTAAAAAAAGAAATATGTATTTATAATATATCATGCATATCATGTGTTCTATATATCATATATTACATATCATATATTCTACTATATATGATATATTACGTATGTACTATGTATATAATATATATATATATATTCATGTCAAGCAAATTGCAGACTCTGTTTACTAAGATGAGGCCGTGCTCACATGTGAGTCATACCTCTATTTCTGGAACTTAGTCTATTCTTTAGGTACCATCTAACTTATTCCCATAACACAGCAGCAGTTTTTATAGAAACTTAAAAGGAAATCAATGTCTAAGTGGACATTTTAAAAGAAATCAATTATTTTGAAGTCTGATTATTTGGAGTCATTTCACTTTGTAGAGGGGTGCAGAGTTCTACAAGAGTTCTAAAAGTGTGTGGTTTTGATAAACATACTCCCCAGGTTCTGTAACCAGATGCACTGGCCCGTCTGCAGAAAGGCTAAAACAGATCTGTCCCTCTTAGGACATCTGATCATTCACCTGGCTCCCAGTGATTTCATATTGTTTCATGGCTGTTATCTATGTTCTCTGGTAACGATTACTTGAGGACTGCCTCAGCCAGGTTCACTCTCTCATGTTTTATTGAAAGCAGTGGACTTCCAGCTTGTTGGGTCATTACAGTTACTCATTAAGTGGAGGAAAACCTTGTCTCTACATATCTAGGGAAAGTTTTTCCCTGAAAATGCACTTGCGATCCTCTGGTATAGAGAGTCCCAAGCATAGGATACTGATCCTCCCTTCTTCCCTTCCTTCCTTCCTTCCTTCCTTCCTTCCTTCCTTCCTTCCTTCCTTCCTTCCCTCTTTCTTTCCTTCCTTCCTTCCTTCCTTCCTTCCTTCCTTCCTTCCTTCCTTCCTTCCTTTCTTCCTTCCTTCCTTCCTTCGTTCCTTCTTTCTTTCCTTCCTTCCCTTTCCTCCCTCTCTCCCTTTTTTCCCCTCCCTTCCTTCTTTCCTTCCTTCCTTCCTTCTTTTCTCCCTCTCTCCCTTCCTTCCTTCCTCTTCTAATTAGCACCACAGTCCCCTCTCTCCCAGCCCCTAATACACAACTCCTGGCAAATGAGTTTCTTAAGTTAAATATAGAGTGTAAATATACCTAAAGGTAAAAAAGAAGAGTTAATTAAATGTTTCCCCATATATAATCCATATTAATATAATCCATATTATATTCCATATTATAATCCATATACATCCATATTCATTACGGATGAAATATACTTTAGACTCCAAAGTTTCCAAACTCTAGTTTTCACACTTGAAAGTAGTTTCACAACAATTTTATTTGGAAATAGAAGAAATGACACCTATTTTACTTACTGAATCCTAAGTGTAAAGAAAATGAATTGTAGGAAAATAGATTTCATGAAAACCAGAGTGATTGTAGGAAAGACCCAGACACAGTCCAAAACAAAAAACATGTAATACAGAAAACAATGTTCCTTTCTATGACACTTATCAATGGCAGAGGGGCAAGAACAATAATAAACAAAGGTCGTAAAGGAGAGAAAACAAATCAACTGGTTGACATTAAAGCTCCATCGGACCTTTCCCTGTCTCAACACAAAAATGAAAAAGAAATCTTCCCTCTTATGTCCATTTATCCTTGCAGTTCTCTCCTACTATAGGTTGTTGACTAAAACTGGCATTCACTAAAAACAGAAATCTTACTATAGTATGGCTAAAAGTGCATGATTTAAAAAATCCATTTCCATGTGCTTAGTCTCTTAGAAAAAAAACTTACCTATTCTTGTAAACAAGAATGAGCAATAATAATAGTAATAATAATAATAGCTTACGCTGTCTTGATAGTCAGTTATGTGTGCTAAGAACTTGATCAATATCAACTCATTTTACTGGAATCTAGCAAGGTTAGCTATTATTAGTTCCACTGTGTGGATGGGGAATTAAAAACTTGAACACAGACTAAACCAAGACTTCATTAGTAATAATAATAGCTACAATTTAATGAATCTTTGTTTCAGACACCTATTTGATCTCTGCATATTAATTCATTTAACCATCATCAAATCTCTGCAAGAAGGGAATTAAAATACTCCAGTCTTATAAAGACTTAGGCCCATAGGTTGCACAGCTAGTAAATGATGGATCCAGGGTTACATAGGTAGTTACACAGGTAGCAAATAATGGAGCCAAGTAGTATTGATCTACAAGTGTTTGAATCCAAATCTAGATCTCTCCTAACCATAGTGCGAAACTGCTCCTCAAGTAGAATCATACTTTAATTTATAAAAACTATGCTATATAGAATAAATATGCAATGAATGTATGTGTCTGAAAGGATGTAGATAATGTCCATCAATCAGCTACAGCTGGTCAAATTCACACATTTGGATGGTGCGTATGAATGACCAGTTCTTGTTTTTCTTTAATCTAACTGATACCATGTTGTTTCCATAGTGAATTACTGATATGCTAAAACAGAGTCTTTGGCATGTATTAATGTGAGGCCTTAAGCTTATGCAACATTCTTGTTTTTCTTTTAAATTATGGTTCAAGTTTCACCTCTCCCTCTGGTTATTATTAAGGCAAAATAATTTGTAGTCTGTCATCATGTATTATTTCCTCTTGAACAAAGGGGTAACAAGACAAGCAGATAAATATGAGCATTTCTAAATGGGAAAAGACTGATGAAATCACCTGCTGTATGAGTACAATAAATTCCATCTTGTTAGGCTAGGATACAAGGTAGTTTCTTTCAAACTGGTCTTGGAATAGAGAATTAAATGTGGCAGATTTGATTTGTATTTTCTGGAGCCCTTAAGCCAACAAAAAAATTATGAGTTTTAAACTCTGTGCTTAGAATTGCCTATTGAAGACCTTTCCAGTCTGAAAAACAGGTCTATCAAACCTCAATTTTGATATTGCCTTCTACCATTAGGAAGAAGTAGATTTCAATTCTGAGAAAGGCTTGTAATCTCCAGCTTGAAAGACATTCAATGATTTAATCTATGGTTTTAATAGTAAAGTTAGTATCACAATAGGTATAGACTATATTTCCCAGAAGTACAAATATACAGCTGCTTCAGCAAAATATGCAATGCAATGTGGTTAATAAGATGTAACCCTGGGGTTTTAGGCATGGCCTCTTTACAAAGTGGGTATGACAGTAAAACTCCAAGGCATCTCCATGTGATACAGAACTTCACAGCATTCCTTTGTGGTAGGAATTATCAAATCTATTTTTATGTGAAAAAAAAGTTGAGACTCATCAGGTGAGTACCTGACCCATACTGGTAAAGGGATCCAGGTCTTACTGGAATCAAGATGGAAACAGCATGAATTTTAGACTTTATTTGAGCTCCTCTCTTGATTCTTCCAATTATTGCACAGAGCTTTGTGGAACCTCGATGAAGGCTGGCAATTTGGGACCTTTAAAAACATTTGAAACCACATTTAAAAAATACTTGTTCAGTATTTATTTAGAGACCCAGCAGAGAGTGAAAACAAGGTAGACTAGAAAGACCATTGTGAGTGAAGTTCAAAAGCTCCTCTTTTAAACATGCCTCTTACCATACTCCATAATCATGTTATTTCATTGCTTATCTTTTATGATCTGTCTTTCCCACCCTTCCAACCAACTCACTCCCCACTGCATAGTAACATCTTTGGTTGTAACATCAATGAGAGCAGTCTTGACCTCTCTTTGTCAGCACTGCAATCCCAGTGCCTAGAAACATGCCTAATAATAGTAGGCACTAAGTACGTGTTCAATTAAGAAATCAATCTATTATGAAGATTAGATCATAATCTAATTTTGGTATTAGAGGTATTATATGTTAGATGATTCTGATTTTAAAAGGAATATTATAATATTTCTGAATCTTTTGTAAGATTAAATGGTCATTTCTTTAAGAAAAAAGTATTTGTATTCATTTGATAATATAAAACATAAATTTTATAAATAGCGTACTTGTTTAACCTACTTTTTTTATGAAAAGAATTTCCAGAAAAAAAAAAATCATGCAGGCCTTTCTTGATATAAATTTGGTTTCCATTTAACAGTTTCAATAATTTATTACTCAAATGTATAAAGAAACACGAACACTTACATATATATCTAAAACTTATTGTAACTTATAAATTATAGAATGTTTGGTTGGAAACAGTCTTTTATAGTAACTAGTTGAACTCCAAATTTTGTGGAAACTCCAAACGTAGAAACAGAGGGCCAGAGATGTAAAAGGATTGCCCAAACTACAGAGTCAAGAAGGGGCAAAAAGACCTCAACTTTTAGAAAAACAATTCCATGTCCCATTTCCTCAAGTCAGTTCAGTTTCAAAAACCATCACGTACACATGCTTTCCATATCTTTGGTAGGCTATTTTCTCTGAAATGGTTAGTCTAACCCAATGACTGCTGATAAACTTCTATAAAGGTTTTGTACTTTTCAACTAACACAATGGTCTCCAAGTATATTGTCTGCTTATGATTATCATAAAAATCGTAGTATTTTAAGAATCATATAGAATGTGAAATACATAATTAAGTAAATAATGCACTTAAAAATAAGTATCTGATAATAAATAAATAAATAAATAAATAAATAAATAAATAAATAGGAAAATGGAAGTAATTCCCCAAATAGGAAATCTACAATTAATCTTGCCATTTACCAGGTACAAAAGAAAAAGTTTATATCTTCCTCAAAGTAACAATCAGCATGCCACATCAGGAAAAGCACAAGGTTTGGGCCCCGACAGATGTCACCTTATTATCTCAGCTCTTCTACTAACTACTTCTGGGACAGTTATTTAACCACAACTCTAAAACACAAAGGCTAATATGCACACTACAGGCACATTAAAGATTAAATGAAATAATATTTGTAGAATGCTTGACTCATGTTGGCTCTCAACAAATGATAGTTGTGGTGATTGTTGAGAGAATAGAAAATAAGGGTCAACTCTCCACAGTGAGGCTAAGCACCATTAAAGGTGAAGAAATTCGGACAACCTAATGAAGTAATAAAGTACGCTTGGAAAGGAAAATAATCTACATTTGCTTGAATTGTCCAGATTGATTGTTCCAAATTTTTTGGGAGGAGAGGGGAGAAGGAAAGATAACTGAAAATATTATTGAGTAGCTCTCAATTCGATGTTTTCACTGTGACACACATAATAGATGGTGGTCAGAGATGTAACTCCTTTTTGTGTGCAATTTCTGGCAATAAAAATAATTCCATCTGTTTCTATCCCACTCAAGACAGGCTATTGCAACACAGTGAGCATGGCATTATAATTAAGATAGGCTGAAACCTGCTCTAGTATACCTTAACCATAAGTAATTTGCAAATGTATTTTTTTAACTATCATTAATTATAAATTTCTTGGGATACATCTCATAACTGATCAAGGTTCAATCCTATCATTTTCAGAAATTAGTAGACTGAGGAATTAAATGACTGACTCAGAGTCAACAGCTAATCCATGGCAAAGCAAGAACCAAATCCAGAGTTCTTTCCAAACAAATTATATCAGGATCTTAATGCTCCAAATGACCTTCTGTTCCTCAGTGCCTTTCCTAGAACCGTATTTCAGCTGAACAGTTACACACCTAAGGATTCCATGATGGCTGTTGTTTGTTTGTTTGTTTGTTTGTTTTTCATGTGTCTAAATTCCTTCTTCTGTTTCTTAGAATACAGACATTTGGAGAATTTGTCTTTATTTAATTTTACTCAACACCTATCTATTAAAGCCAAAAGTGGTCTGAGTCTGGAGATCCAGGACTGAACAAAACAAAATCTCTGCTTTCGTGTCTATTAGAAGGAATCAAAACAAAATAAAATAAATTAAAATTACAATGAAAAAATACAGTATTTTAAGTAGTTATAAGTGTCAAGGAGGAAAAGAAAGGAAGAAAGCGATGATGCAGAAATATGTGGGAGGAAGTGCAACTGATGAGCTTATGTATTTTAGTTCATTGCCATTTGATAATGAGAGACAGAGGACTGAGGGATAGTCACTCCTAAAACGTGCCCAATCATGTCAGTGAAATAGCCATCAACTGTGTTATTTCCCTATGGAGGCTCCATTTTAATCATGCAATGCCCCATTTAACCAGCAGGAAAACTAAAACATCAGAAGGAAAATCAGACCCTAATCAAAACTCTTAGAAACCAGAATATGGCAAGATTGTGCTCAATATGGTTTAAAATGTTATCCCTTTTTAAAATATTCTTCATTATTTTTAAATGATTTATTATTATATTTTTAAATTTTTATTTGCCTTATTTCTAAACCTAGAGCACTTCTCTAAATAAGTTTTTGATTGAGTATATTCTCGTGCCTCCTCTGTACACAGTGAATCTTGTATAAAATAAGGGCACAGTATGATATTCAGAAAGCAAGTTCCTGGATGATTATTGTTTATTCTACTTCAGAGGTTTGACAATGAGGCTTTACGAGTTCTTCATGCCTTTTAGATGCTTTTCATTTTGATGATTATATAACATGAGAGTATATATTTTCAGTGTCATGTTCATTGCCAAAATAAAATCTCTGCCTTCCCAATGATACTATATGACTCAATGCCATTTTGTACAATAGTGACTTCCTACTGTAGGAGAGAAAACAAGGTCATAACGAGAACATTTTGGTCTAAGGTAGGAAGGGAGGGTGGGATCTCCAGGGCTGTGACTGGTGTGCTAGCAAATCTTCACAGTGAGCAAAGAAGATGTAAGCATTGGTTTTGTTTGTTTTCTTGTTTTTAGTCTTCCCAATAGGACAGAAACTGAGACAGGCATCTGACAAGCTTATGTGACATTTATCTAGGACAACCTTCCCATCTAATGAGATCTGTTGAGCACTTACTTTCAATTGCCTTGATCTTATTTTCCCATGGGACACAAGCAGCTTTGAAGTTCTCAAAATCACGGAGAAATTTTACCCATTTCTGAAAAGGAAGCAAAACGCATCAGTAAAACCCAACCTCTTGTTTGTCAAGATGCTTACCCCCCACCGCCATCCCAAAGCATCATAAGACAATGAGTTTGGAAAGATCTCTCTGGCGCCATATATTGCGTTTTTTGAAAAGGGTAAACAGTAGGTTTTACTTGCCTCCCTGTTCCTCACGTCAAGTTAAAATATTTTTATGGATCTCTTGTTTTAGAGAAAATATGCTGAAAAGGTCTGTTTACTCTCCCAGACAATATGAGAGCAAGGACTGATTTAGCACCTAATAAGGTAAGCAGCAAATAGTACTGTTTAAATACTCATCTCATGAAGAAATAAGCAAAATATGAATAAACCATAGTTCCTGTCTTGAAGGGTTTAAATACTCATCTCATGAAGAAATAAGCAAAATATGAATAAACCATAGTTCCTGTCTTGAAGGGCTTCTGGGTCTATTAGAATATACTATACATAAATAGGTCATTTCAATATAGGATGGTAGTGCTATGACATGGGACACCTTTGATTCTGGTAGAGCTAGCTAAATGGAAAGGCATGGTGCCATAGGAAAGGGAAGAAGAGTAAGAATCCTAACTTAGTTTTTATAAAATAACTTTCTTCCACTTCACTCCATAATGTTGGGCCATCCATGCATAAGAGGAACACTAGGAAGCATGGGAATGGGGCAGATAACTTTGCATATGTGTACATTAGGCTGGAATAATGTGTGAACTGGATAGGTACGTAGAGCCTAAATAATAGTATGAGATGAGTCTGAAGTTCAAAAGATTATCTAAACTAGAAAAAACACCAATGTCTATCTACAATGGAATGGGTAAATAACTTGTGATATCTTCATACAATGGAATACAACACACCAATAAAAATGAACTATAACTCTCACAATATGGATGTATCTCATGAACATAACATTGCATCAAAGAAGCCAGACACAAAAGCATAAATACTATATGATTTGACTTACTTAAATTGTAAAAACAGACAAAATGAATCTGATGTATTATATATCATAAATATATAATATATATATTTAAGATATATGAACTTTATTCACAAAACTCCACATTTATGGGAATACATTTAGCTTACAGATTCTATAACATTTGTAAAGAGAGAATAATATTATCACATACCCTTTGCTGTGATAATTAAATATGATAACTTTATAGAAGGATTCAATTCAGTGCTTGGCATATAGTAAATACTAAATAAATGTTAGTTTCTTTCCTATCTTTTCCAAAAAAAAAAAAAATCACTATTTACTTTGGTATATCATTTGGTTTTATTCTTATTTTTTATCCAATTTATATTTTATGTTCTTGGTAGAGAAGAGCTAGATATATGGTTCTGTTCAAATGTAGACATTTTGAGAAAGAAATTTTGACTTGGAACTCCTTAACTACCAGGGAATGAAAAAGAAGGGGGCAGTCTTTTACATTTCAAAGTGATAAAATCGCACAAGTAAGTCTTTTGCCATAAATCAGTATTTCTGAACTTATTTTTCATTTTAACTCCTCTAAGGAGCTTTTCTGGACTTTTTCTGAATCACTGCCACACCAAATTTTAACACCATAGATATACTGTGTATGTACATGTGCCATATATATATAAAGTGTAAGATTTTCTTCTCTCTCTCAGAACAGAAACAATTTCCTCCCCTTAGGGGTCAATTTGGCCTCCATTGAGAATATATAGTGTCCACCAAACTGAGTTATGAAAATTCTTACCTTGCCCATCATCATTTTAAATGCAAACCATTTTTTTCCTTTTCCTTTCCCAAGAGCACCTTCATTTTCATTCACAAATTGTTTTGCTTCCCTAAAAGAAGAAAACAAAATAAGAGGTAGGTGGGGGTGGGTTGAGATTAATAAAATATAGAGGTAATGGACATTTAATTTTCATAATTTTGCAGTTTTATTTCTTCTAGACCCTTAACAAGTGAATCTAAGTTATATTTCATAACCTAGGGACTTTTAATGGATGTTTAAGGTTTTTTAAATTTTGGTCAGGAAGAATAAGATATTTTAGTTTTGCCTATTAATCAGCTGGAGTCATTGAAAAGCAAGGAACTGATGCTAAATGTCAAAATAGAGAACCCAAACTCTTCTCATTTCTACCACATATAAAATTGAATCTGAAGTTTACTTCAGATTCTGGCAGTTGGAATGTTTATTTTTAAATACTTTCCTTCTTTTTAAAGGACTATTATTTTTAAAAAAATAGGGCAAAGAGTTTAGGACAAACTGACACAGAACATACTTACTGACCTGATATTTAATCTCATAAAAGCAATTATGGCTTAAAATAGAAAAATCATATACACGTATAAAGCAAATGGAGTTAGGGAAAGAGGAAAAAGGAAAGGAATACTCTTTCGCCTTGCAGTTTGAAAGGGCTTCAAATTTCAACTTTAACATACTTTCAAGTATCTACACATTTGGACTAGTCACATGAGTGTCTGTGTGTATGTGTTAAAAAGCATCAATTTATCAAAATGGATAATGTGAACAGATTAAAAATACTATATTTGTAACCTTGTTTGGTCAATTTTGTTATTTTTTTTAAATATCCATAGGATGTTTTATTTTTGCAAAGATAGGTTCTAAAAATCATAAAACCAGATAGATTAATAATACACTTATCAAAATTAGATTAAAAAATTTAGTCATAGATCTCATTCACTCTGTCCTGGCATTAAAGATGTTATAGATACGCAGAATACCAGCAAGTATCCCAACGTTTACAGACATAGGTGTTGTTAAAAAGGTCTTTCTCGGATTTTAGCAAAGAGAAACCATCCAAATTTTATTCTTTATACTACTGACATGATTTAACTTTGGTACACGGTATTACTATTTCTCCTACTGAAGCAAGTTCTGCTTTTCTCAAGGCCTTTCCCCCAACTTTTCTGGACGTAAACATTATTTCCAACCTTCAAATTAAAACGTTATCCTCATAAATATTGTAACAGGTTGGTATATTCACATATATCATTTTCATTTCAGGCTAAGCAAAGACATGCATTTAGAACTATAATAAAGCAAAAGACAATCCAACTTAATGTCAAGAGAAAATGTGACCATCCATGCAGTGTTTGATATAGAAAATGCTGATTTTGACATATTTTATTCAAATACCAGTCTGATCACACATGGTCCAAGAATAATAAACCCAAAAGAAACAGATGTGAACGATTGGTCTTCAAACATTATAGCCAATGATGCCATGCTTGCCTATGATCTCGCCAACATAAAACCACATCCACACCTCAGTGGCCACTAAACCATTCAGCAGAGCTTTCTTAACTGTGAGCTGTTTGAAGCTACCAGTTTGAGCACTATTGACTATTTTTTTTCAAGCTCTGAATAGCTGTAGGGATCTCAGCAAGGGTTGGAGGAACCAGCTCAACCGTGACATAGTGCCAAAATGTGGCCAATCGAGGCTTTGAGTAAGTCACAGCAGCGTTTAGCAGTGCCAGGGCTTTCTCTGTGAGATTACGGACAAACTGGGCCATGGTTCTAGGACGGAAAGTGGTCAATTTTGTTATTTTTGTTGTTTGATATATGAAAAGAATTTAGAGGTGGGCCAGGGTTGTCTTGATTTCTTAGGGGCCATAGAGAACCCAAGAGGTAACCCGAACTTGAACTGTGATTATACAGGTGCAATGCTGTCATCAACTAGATGGCCCCTGTGGTTTTACAGACAAGAGCATTCAACACATGACTATAAATAAACTTATTAAAAAAACAAATTAAATCTTAAAAAAATGAAAAGTCGGTGAAGGGCTGTTTTGTAAGGTGTTCCTTAGTGCTGAACTCATGATTTCACAATACCTAGTGATCAAAACACAACACACGTGTGCTGGTTCAGCCAATAACTAGCAGTAGTGCCCCATTACTCAGCTGTGCATGTGCAACCACCCATATTCTGCCATAAACACACAAGCACAACAAGAATATTCTTTTCAGTCATCACACACACACACCCCAAGTCAGTTACTGGATGGCACGGACAATGTCTAATCCTTTCATATCTCCCATAGCATTGACCGTTACTTTGACCATAGGAGGTGCTTAATAAACTTAAACCTAGAAATAGAGCTGAATGGCATGAACTCAGGGTAGATGTATACAAGAGAGTATCTAATAATTCTATTGTCCACATCCATTAATGCTTGAAGACAAAGTCATTCCTAGTCTTTGGGATTGCATTCTTCCTCATTAGTCTTCTCAGAAACTTAATAGGCAGCCTCCTGGGAATGGAGAAACGTTACTAGATTGGTCTTGTTGTCCAACACCCTGACATTTGACATGAACTCTGGGCTGTGAAGATTAATTGAAAAATGGTTTCTAAAACATTTTAAACATTCTCAAATCCTCAATAAAGCCACATCAAGAAGTATAAACGGAGCTTTCATGGCTGGGTGTTTTCGATTCACGAAATCAAGAAAACATTACTTCTAAGCATTAAACATGTGTAAATGCACATAACTATGTTATAGAGATGATAAGATAAGAGGGTGACACCTAGCAGACATTTATAAAATGTTGAACTGATCTAAACTAAAAGTCAGGTAACTAGTTCTAAACCAGCCTCTGAGATTTGTCTCTGTGACTTTGCCCACATTTTTGACGCTCTCTATACAAACATTCATGAGTGCCCTGCTCTCAAAGGTAAGCGCATTCGCCCAAGAGACACACAGACCCGAATAAGTTCTGGCACAGGCCCACTTAGTTCTTAAGTAGCTTTTAACAGGTTGGTATTTTCAAACAAACGAAAATTGGGCCATCGCCTCCCTGCTTGTCAGGGTGGTGGCGAGAATAAGGTGAGATCACAGATGTGAAAGTGTTGAAGGGATTATTACATAGTCAATTCAACTGAAATGCTTGTTTTAAAGCTGCAAATTTGTTTTAACATGACTGACAGAATATGAAACAATTTAAGAATAGCACAAATTTTTGTTTGCTTATGTATGATTTGATCCGTAAGAAGCACTGTGTGAATGCAGAAAACTGCATCCAGCTAAACCTAGCAGTGTAGGAATACACAAAATGCACACATTTCATGTACCAGCTCCTTCACTGTACCACCCATGTTAGAAAAGCCATATCCATTCACAGCTGGTGTTACAATGACACTCCTTACACATCTCACAATCACTCACAAATTGCAACGCTATTCTGGTAAGGCACTTCCACAAGCAAACTTCAGGTCTTTTTCAAAATAAACTGCTATATTTATTGTAGTATTTATGTATTTCTTAACCATTCAGCATGTGTAAAAGTTGCTGTCATTTTATACCTATAAACCCTGTGGTTTTCATGGCCCAATTTTGCATATTGTGATACTTTTTAGGAACCCATGCATCATGTTATAGCAGAACTGACAACACAATTATTTGGCCTGAAGAATTGTGACATAAAACCAATTATACATAGAAATTATCCCATCATTCTCTGTTATAATAAACACATAACTAGAAAACCAAAAATTCTTAGTAGTAAAATTAAAATTTGTTTTTCAAATTTATGGGCATATTCACTAGTCTAAATACTTAGCAGATAATTTAAAAGGCACTTAGTTTGGCCTATGAGACTATGTCATTTACTAGATGAGTGGCCAATTAGAAAACAAGACTGCTCTAAGCATTTAAAAGTGTAAAGAAATAGCTATTCTACTCCATATTTCTGACAAGGTTTTAAATTTTGTGAACTGATGATTATGGTGCAGGAACATTAAACTATTAAGATTTAACAGAGAGAGAAAGGAAAGTCAGGGTTATAACCAAATTAAAATCACCACAAAATTAATTATAAATTCACTTAATAATATAGAAACCTATTAACATGGCATTCATAAGATTTTTGTCATTTACTATAAATATGATTTTCCTTTGAACAATCTAACATGATTTTGTTTGTCCCTTCAATTGCCAACTTTTCCCTGATGCTAGGCATAGTTTCATATTTCTCTCCCAATTACTGCCCCACTCCTCCCTCAACATATGTATATAAAAGTCTGGACTTCATTCTACTCCACAGGTATGAATTTCTTCTCTAATGCCCTAACCCCTCCTCCATTCTCCAAGAGATCTACCCCCAAATTTCATACAAAAGAGATCCCTGAACAGCCATTCTAGCTCCTCCTGCTCCCTAACTGCCCACCTGGCCAAAATAACTACTAGACTTAATGTATCAGAAATCTGGGGGGTGATTTAAGACAAAGCCAGGGGCCATGTGATGGGTAGCAAATACTTGTTAGGCAGGAACAGATTCTTGATTCCCCTAATTTGATGTTCCTGAGATGTGAAGAAGCCCTCTTGAATCTTGCAAGCCTCGAAGAAGGAACACTGGACTGGAAGTGGTCAGTGACTCAGCGAGAGAACATGCCTGAACACTACTTTTCGGGCTGACCTTTGCAATGCTCTGGCATGAACTCAGGATGGAGGAAAACTAGTATCACCCAATCCCATCCTCCCTGATAACAGATTTCTTAACCAGAAGACATCTTTCATTGTGCTATTAGAAACAAGATACAAAAAGAAACTATCTAATATGGAGATCAAGACTGTCTGATATTTATCACACTGAAGTGCCCAGGACAGATATCAGAATGCAAGAAAAGAAAGAACAGTCTTTAAAAACTAAAAAGCAAGAACATTTCTTCATATTTTCCCTATAATTAATCCATTTTCCTACCCATTTATATTTATCTGGATAATTTAAAGGGATTTTCCTACATGGCTAAATGCACTAGACTTTTGTGGATAAATTTTGGCCTCAAACCATCCAAATGTCTGACTGAAAAAATGTGTGTCATACCCTTGAATTGCATTCAACAAAAGCCGCCTGCCAAGATGGTAACCTGGTCTCCAGGTCTCAGAGCTCGAGCAAGCCCCGGTACAATATACACAGCTCTCTGAGCTGTAACCCCAAACCCAGGGATAAATAATTGAGTGAGGTCTATTTAATGACAATACCTCGCTTCATAATTCATTTATCAACCCCTTGTGCTGGTAATTAGAATAATAAGGTTTCATGGGCTTTCAAGAAAGCTTTCACAGTTAAAGGAGCACACTTTAGCCTAACTTACAAAAGAGATAATTTATCCATAACGCATGACACCACAGGAAAGTTAGGACATCCTATGCTGCCTTTGACACATTCTCATCCCAGGAAACATGCTCCCTGTTTGGATTCGGTTAAGTTGACTTTTCTTTCCTCCTGTTTTCAGTTGGATAGTATAATTAAGCAACCAATTTATTGCTCAAGTAAATGAAAAACATTTCAAAACTTGACCTTAAGGCACTTGCAATCAAAACTTGTACTCATGAACACTTCCTACTAAAGGAATAAGAAGAATGAGAAATCTTTTCTTAATAAGCACATTTTTTTTTTTAATTTGACCATTTAAAAATTGACGAAAAGTTAAAACTCTGACTTTACCTAAAGTATTACTGCGTAATTGAAAGTTGCAGAGGTTAAGAAGCTAGTCTAAAGTGCAGAAATTAAAAATAAGGCCTATAGCCCTCCTGGGTAATATAATTCCATAATTAGACAGGTAGAATTATTTAAAATCGTCCTAATCCTGGAACTGATGGTTCAAAACATGAGGTTTTATAAAGGGGATGCTGGTGACAGTAATTGTAATGGTAAAGATGCTCAGTTGCTTCATCTATAAAATAGATATAATAATAGCTATTCCATTGGGTTTTAGTATGCTTTACAGAAAATAATGTAATATGTATGAATGTATATGACATAATAATAATATATGTCACGTGTCTATGACAAACAGTAAGAGCACTGTAAATAGTACTCTACATATTTTGAAACTTGATAAATCGTCCTTGGTAAATAAAAATATTTTAAACAATATGAAAATAAGCAACAAATAAACAAAAAACAAGCAAAAACATTTTCCTGTGCATTCATATAACCTCTTAGCCTATACGTCTGGCTTATTTTGGTGTGCTTCCACTTAGATAACACTACATAGACAGATAGATAGATAGATAGATGGATATAGATAAATACCAAGACCCCTAAAATTTTTTATTAGCAATAAACCTTAGAGTAATCTGTGCACAAAGAGTTCTTGAGGCATTTTTTTTACTAGTTCTGATGACACTCTTGGAGATGTAAGAAAGCCAGCTGTTGGTATTGGTAAATAACTAAAGCAATGCCTGAATAAGTCAAATTTATATTAAATTCAAAATTACTACCCATGGAAATTCTTCAGACCTAAGATGACTTCTTTGTTCCTTGGGGCTATGCTAATTTTCATGGCTGCCTTAAGTGTCAAAAAACAACTCAAACACATTTTAGTTATACACTAGAGGTCAGTCAAGGATCTCAGAGTAATTTTAAATAAATCACTGGAGAAATGACACAGCTGAGCTTTAGTGGTTTAATAAAAAAGAAAGCACACTAGGTCCTCTTTCTACTCACTGGTTGAGTCTTTTCTTAATTGTGCTCTATACCTGGTTAGTTTAAGATTTAATCTACGATTTAAAATATGTTCCTTTATATCATAATAACAGGGGAGCAGGGAGTGAAGACCATATAGATTTCCCCAGGAGCTAAAAGCTTGTGCTGAGTTTCAGATATTGGTCAAGGCATAAACTGGTTTTCCACCATAGAAGAACACAAAAAAATTCTAAGATTTTAACATTATCAGCAGAGATAATATACAACACAGCTTATTATCAGTGTAAAGCAATCTATAATAGTGACTTTATAAATCTCTCCAGATCTTCTTTAAGGTCTACATCAAGGATTTTATTTTATTTTATTTTGTCTTTGTTTTAATGAATCAACTGAGCATATAATTCACTAATATCTGAAAGCAGGGGTGATGGTATATGGACTGCCAAGTCCTACGCCGTATCCCTAAGACATCTAGGTATACCCCAGCCTATAATTATTGCTTTGGTTTTTGAGCAGAAATGAGGTTTGGGCAGAATGTGACCTTAAAGTCACAAATGAACCTTAAGATCAGGAGCCCAAGAGTAATAAGAAAAGCTACTAATAAATCTAAAACCTTACCTCAACTAGTACCTCAACTAATCTCACCATGAAAGATTTGCAAAAGGTGATGTTTCCTCTCCCTGTCATTACTGTGGGAAAATTACTCACAGAAGTAGGTAGAAACAGTACTGAAAATATAGGTTGCTGTACATCGCTGCAAGAAGGACCATTCCAAAATTCTGATCAAGAAGCCAGTTCATTTTATTTCTATCATTCTTTCACTCTCCCTGGTAATTAGCAGTTTTTTTCTAAGTATTTATTCAGTATGTTTTAATGTTCTTAAGAGTATGTTCAGTACTTTGAAAGAAAGAAAAGAAACATGCATATTTCTTTCCGAAGCTTAAACTCTATTGAGAAAAATCATTACATAACAGTGCCACATCCTTGAAGTGAAAAAAGGGAGGACAGTGGGGGCTTGAGAACTTGTTGAAGATATTGTAGACAATCTAAGAATTAAAATGGACATTAAATGGCTGATAGAATTTAAGTAGGCAGAGAAAGGAATTCTAGGAATTTCCCTAACAAAGAAGGTATTTCCATCACAAATCACATATACAATCTTATATTCTTAGGTATCTAACATCCAGCTCTTCACAAGGCCATTTGCAGGGCTTGGAAGACAGATTGTGCTAATTTTGGTTGGTTCATGTGCATTCTAATCAAATATATCTAATCAACAACATCTGAATACTGTGAAACAGGAGGATTCACAGGGCATTGCCTGAGTGAGAGGAGTCATTATGCTTTGAAAGTTTGGGTAAAATGTTTCTACACAATACCTATATGTTCATATTTATACTTTGGCAAGCATTTCTAAGTATTATGACATGTTTTTTTTCAAATGTTGTATGGTGGTACTTAGGAGTGCTAAGAAGCCTTTTCTGTTGAAACAGGGTGTTCTGTCTTTTAATCCACAAGTGGGCAAGAAAAAAGGATGGCAGTTCAGTGAGCTGTGCAAATAATCAAGACTACCTGGTAAATTTGATCACTTGCCCCACAACAAGCTGAGATGTGGAAGATCTGTTCTAAGCACTTGGCAACGCAATTTAGGTGAGGTCACCCACATGCTCCTACACTGTGTTGACTTACAGTCTTAATATTTCAGTTTGCTTACATAGTTTCTCTTCTAACCTTTCCTGATGCCTGTAACCAAACACTGGTCAAAAAGTACTATAACAGTGTAATAATAAATATAAAAATTAAATGACCCAAGAAGTCATGTATCTCAGTCTAGATATCTGAGTGTGTTATGTGTACATACAATAGTACGTACATATACACACATATTCATATATACGTATATATGTAAACTCATGCATATTTATTGCAAAAGCATAACCAACATAAGTATTTCAAAATAAGTGTTTTACGTTATTTTAAAATGTTTAATTTTCAGGACTGCCGAAGGGAACCTTAGACACATTATATTTGATATAGAAAATTATTCTCCTTTCTCTTGTATAGTTCATTATGATATTCTAATATAATATTCTCCAAACCTTAACTTTTAGTACATGCACTTTAATAAGGCTTCACCATTTTTATTCTAGAGCAACAAGCTTATTTAAGTCCCCCAAAATAGCATTCCACTTGCCATTCCGTGGTCATATACATAAAAACATCCCCCAAATGCCTTGGTTATTCTCTTATAATAAACCTGATAAAGTAAAGGATTATCTTCACAGTTAATACCTTATCTGCGATCTGGATGCCACTTCCCCAAGACAACAAGGAAATGTTTCTCAGATTAATCTTATTTTGTACTTATCGGGTGCACATTTGCTTTTCTTTTACTGTTAATATAGTCTGTCAAACATATTTGAAAGCATTCCTTCCTAGATAATTTATGAGTGATAATTAATGCATTTCTCCTTTTAATCTCCCTTCAGAGATAATATATTTATGGGCCGTCTAATAACAAGTTGTGAAAATTAGCTGTCACTGATAGTTGAAATTCTAAAGAGTACCAGTTAGATAAATTGCTATTTATCAAAACTTGCTGGAAGGTAGAACACTCTGGAAAGCTGAGAAAACTGCTTCAGTGTGTTACCATATATAATACATTGATTGATAAGACAAGGAAATACGGTACAATGAAATGGAATTAAGACAATAGTAACCACACCATCTATGTACGAGAAAACTTAAGAACTTTCCTATGTCTAACATTTTTATTATAATTATTATTACCTTATAGTATACTATAAATAAAACCCTGTTTATTTGAATTTCGGGGTTATTTGAATTCTGGATAAGTAGATGTTTGCAGAAAGTAGCAAATAAGATTGCCAAGAATTTTGGAAAGCATCCTTGAATATTAACATTTTTTTAGACCCATTTTCCCAGTGACTAATATCCTTCCATCAGCTATCTGGGCAGAACCTCAGGCTGATTTAACTAGACTGTGTGCTTGAGATTTTGAGGTAGATTCAAGGATCAAAAATGCATTCACAACTCTCCTAAAGAAATGGGAGCAGTGGGCCACCTGATAACCTGCCAAAACTAGGTGAAGAATAGAACATCACCAAGTGAGTATGGTAAAATGGTACAGCGTAGACAAGAGAGATTAAATGAATCATAACACCAATAAAGGAGGAGAATTCTTGGAAGACAAAGTATATTTATCCCAAATGTTTCAGGGATGACTTCTTTAACAATTAAAACATTTTCCAAAACATTCAAATCCCAAGAAAAAACAATAATTTTCTTATTTGGTTCTTTTCAGTCTCATTTAAGGGAGAATTTCAAAATATTATTTGAAAAGCATTATTAAAATTAACCATAAAAATTTTCTAAGCACTCACAATAATACTGCAAATATTAACAAGCTAAATACTGAGACAGAAAGAACTGTCAAGGATATCATTCTTATTTAATATGGAAAGATTCTTTCTAATTCAATGAAAATAATGAGACGAGCAATTGTGGCAGGTGAACTCGACTGTGAATGGCAAGCCAGAAGAGATATCTGATCTCAATCAAGAACTGATTACTCTTGAATAAAATATTTTCCTCTTTAAGATGAATTTTAAAAAGAGAAAAAAGAACAGGCTAGGAGGAAGAGAAGGGAGAAAGACTGAAATTCTCTATCATGCTAATATTTTGGGGATGAAATTCTAGAATATAAAATGAAAGACATTTAGCAAGGTGTTAAAATAAAAACAAGGATGAGAGGTTGTTAATGCACTTTGGACTTTTATCTGGAGTTCTGAAATTATACAATAATGCTTGTCCTCACAGGCAGCTCTAATTCAAGCATTTCATTGTTAAATAAAGGAAATATATTATAGCATAACAAGCAGATCTTACTTTAGCTTCTGCTCTCAGTTGTTCCGGATTAAGGCTTCTTTAACATAACTTTAGTTAATCAAAGGCATTACTAGATCTCCCAGTGAGGGGCTGGAGCCCACTCGGCCACTGATTATTAAATTTTCAGGAATTCTGTGAGCTGGTTTTTAAACTGCTGGTAGCTTGAAATTGGTCATAGTGAGAGTATTTACACGATGTAAATTGGCAAATACTACAAATCAAGGCTCTTGACCAGCACACTCCTGCCTTTTACTCACATATTCACCCAGAGCCTTAAAAGGTCCCCATACTAATGATTCTCCTGCCTTCAGAATGAGTGTCCAGCGACAAAATAAATCACCATTAACACTGTCACCCACACAGGAAACAGTAATTGAATGCTTATGAGGTACAGAGCACAATGCAAGACCCTAAGGGGAAAAAAGCTTTCAGACACCTTTCATGTCCTGAGAAGCTCAAAATCTATTCAGAATAGAAGAGGATTTGCATGCAATTTTTTAAATCAACACAATACAGCATAACAAGAGAGCCAAATGAATAATAGAGTCTATTTGAGTCCCGTTTCCAGTTTCTATAGGAGTTGGCAAAGAAAGGAGTTGGCAAATATTGTCTCAGAAGGGAGGCAACATTTCATAAAGGAGATAGAATTCAGAACCGGGAGACACATGGGAAGAAGCAGAGCAGAAAAGTAGAGGGAAGATTGGAATCAACAAAGAAAAGGTACTCCGATGTCTAGAGAAGATTAAACTCACGTTACTGGGAATCATGGTTCAAATGAGAAGTAGTGCCACATCGAGAAAAAGAGTGAGGTTTTGGAGATGGAGAAATCTAGATTTGAATCTTCACCTTGACAGTTATTAGCTGTGTGAGGCTACTTTACCTCTGTGAATCTCAGTTTTCTCCTCTGTAAAAGAGGGATAACATTTCATTTTCAAGGTTACTATGAAAATTAAATAAGTTAATGTGTGCAAGACATCCTAGCACAGAATTTGATACAAAGTAGACACACAAAATATTTGGAGATGGTTTTGTCCACCTCCAAATCCTCATGATGGTCATCATCATCAATAACTCATGATTTGGAAAGGGAGCTTGGATTCCGAACATGAATTCAGATGGTGGAGCTCACTGATTTTTTTTTTTTTTTTTAAGCAAAAGCTTTTAAACTTTGTTAATTCCTAGGGGGACATTGAAGGCTTTGAACATAGAGGTGATATGTTTGAAGTGATGTTTTAAAAGAACAGCCTGGCTATAGTTCATGAACACTGTCTTTCAAGTTACATGGACTTGAGTTATGTCATGTGAGTTTACTAAAGCTATTGAAGACAATTGACTGCTGCTACTGGAATAGACGGAACTCATACAAGTATTGAGTATAGATAATAAGAAAGTTCTTGGCTAACATTCAGGTGAAATTCACAGGCAGGGTCAACTTCATGGGCTTATGACTGTGCAGTCACACAGGGCTCCCTACTCAGATGGGTTCTACGCTTACTTAATGCTTTGAGGTTGCCATCTTGAATTTCGTAACAGTTGAAATTCTTAGTTATTTTAACAAGAGGTCTTAAATTTTCATTTTGCACCAGGTCCTAAAAATGATGTTGCTAGTCGTGTTCATAAAATATGTTAAGTATAGCTAATAAATAAACTTGTAGCATAATTTATAAGATGTATTCCAATACATATAACAAGTTAGTAACCTGTAATACCTATCAAAAAAGATAATCGATAGCAAATATAATAAACAGATGAGAATATTATACTTAGAGAGGGATGGAAAGACCAACTTATAATCCTGTCACTTTGGGACTGATAAACTGTCACTGCTACATTGACCACTCATTGGTGTTATCCAATATAATTCTGTTTCCTGCACATGTGACCTATTCAAACAAAGTAGTTATAACTCATGGCATCTCAACAGGCTAATTAACAAGGTACTGCTATGGTCAGGTGTACTTGCTTTGTGTCAGTCTGATAAGGCAAATGCCTATCCTTGGCCCAAGTCATCTTCATTCCATGGGCCCCTTTGGGACCTCAGTCCTCTTAACTATACCATCATCAGGGTATGAAAGACAAGGCATATGAACACTGTGAAACCCAGGATTTAAAAAGTGGCCTACAACACCACTCTATTGCCATTCTACACCTAGTATGCTGATTTATCCCACCTCTTTGTCTTCACTTCTGACTGTGCTTTAAATTGACTTAATAAAACCATGTGACTTGAACATGTTAACTGGATTTGTGAGCCTTTCAGTCCTATGACCTCTGGGAGAGCTTGCCTGGTAGTATACTCTGAGACCATCATCACATGAAAGTAATTTTCTAAACAAGTTCAAATCGTGGCTCTATCACTTAATAGTTGTCTAAACATAAACAATTACTTATCCTCTCAGAACTTTGTTTTCCTTATATGAAAGCCAAAAAACAATACCTACCTTGAAGGATGGTTGCAAGTGATAAATGAAATTATGATAGTAATATAATAATAGATAACATGTATAAAATGATTAGTACGTGCCAGGCACCATTTTTAGTGCTTTAGATCTATTAACTGATTTAATCCTCTCAATAATTCTCTGAAGTACTCCCACTTTTATCCCACTTTATAGGTGAGGAAACTCATGGATGCAGAGGTTAAGAAACTTGCCAAGGTCACAGCATAATGCTTGATATCTAGTTAGGCACTTATTAAATAGATAAATTGAATGTCAATGTTATATTTTGACCTACAAAATTCAGATGTACCAATTGCCTATAGAGTCTCCATTCTTTGGATGAGAAAATCAGTATATACCCAAGATACCTGTACTGTACAAGAACCGAAGGCCTATGCTTCTGAAAGCTGAGTTGTTCGTTAAAAAGAATCCCAACTGACTAAGTGTGTGTTAGTGAGAGTGTACACGTGCTTGAAAGTCATCTTGTGTGGAATCCTCATTCCTTCAAAATGACAGAGGAAGGAAAGGCCTTTGTGAACTAAAGTAGAACTCATGTTTATTGCCTATGAAAAACTTAAGCTTCAAGGAAATTTAAAGAAAGGGTGAGGATGTGGGCCAAAGGGTTCAAACAGCTCCCATACAGCTCAAACAGAGGAAATCAAGTGTGGTCTAGTCTCACTTTCCTAGAAATATATTAGTTCCCCCAACCAAAAAATAAAATAAAAAAACAAACAGAAAGAAGTATGGTAGGATGAAGGGAGGTTGAGTAAGGGAGAACGTTATCTTAATGACTAGCTGATAGTTGCAAGCACTTGTTTAAATGTCATTGAAATCCTAAGAGTAACTTTCTTGGCTTTACTGACTGTTTCATTAATAAATCACCAGCCGTGGTCAGCCAATGGACCAGAAACATTGGGTCAGGGTGCTACAAAGCTCAGAAATTAAAATGGTCAGTATAATAGCTAAATAAACACTTTTTTCAAGATAAATATTTTAAAAATGGCTTCTACCCAAGATCCAGTCCTATTCAAAAGTACACTTATTGTGCTCCTGTACCCTAATTTGTAGATTCATAACATGTTAGAACCGCTCCCTCCCCAAAAGAAGCTTCTCTCCATATCCAGTTAAGTTGGGCTTTAAAACAACTTTTCACGTTAATAGGCACAGAAGCATTTTTATTTCACATGAATGCTTTATACGGAAGTACACTGTGTAGCAGAGAGAAATTGTAGGTCTCCCCTGCCTAAAGCTGGTGTTGTGGCAGAGCCACCCTCCCTCTCACCTCTGCCTCCCCTGAGCTGAAGGGATTTCACCAAAGCACTTGAACTCTGAGGACAGCAGTTTGAAAACCAAGGACTACAGTCCCATTCCGTCACTTCATAAATAAATAAACTAAGACTCAGAAGAGGCCAACTTAGAGGGAGAGCTTAGATTGGAGTCCAAGATGCTTAATTTTCAATCTAAAACCTATTCTACTAAAACAAAAAGTGGTTACTTTTTAAGTTTAGTCATGAGGACTTTTAATCTACAACATTGAATGTTTTGAGACAGTTAAAGGTTGTAGGTTTCAGCATGAGTAATACGTAGACCTGTTATTTTCCACCCAGGTATTTTATTTCACCTGTAGTAGCTGCTACCAGGCTAGTGTGACCACCTATTACAGGTAGGAAAGAGCTACCATGTTTCCCCGAAAACAAGACCTAGTTAGACCATCAGCTCTAATGCATCTTTTGGAGCAAAAAGTAATATAAGATCTGGTATTATATATATTATATTATATTATATTATATTATATTATATTATATTATATCATATCATATTATATTATATTATATTATTATAGTGGATCTTATATTAATTTTTGCTCCAAAAGACGCATTAGAGCTGATGGTCCGGCTAGGTCTTATTTTCAGGGAAACACGGTAGTCATCCAATTTCTGAGTTAAACCCATATACCACTTAAACACAAACTATACTTAAAATCCTCACTGTTGAGTTTTTTTTAGTTAGGTAACCAAAAAAAATAGGAAAGGACCTTCAAATAATTAGAAAATACACTACCATCTTCCTTTCCCTAGCACACCCCATCCCACACACGTTCTCACCCATTCAGTAGACCATTCACAAAGTAGAATATTCTACTTGATGAAGTTTTCTGTTTCTCAGAGTTAAAGATAGTCTCAACCTGACTATATATCAATGACTTTCAGAATGAAAAATAGAAATACACATTCCTGGTCTGGTCTAGAAACCCCTGCCCCTACACCCAAAGATTTTTAGTCAATAGGTTTAAGGCTACAGCAGTGTGTGAAACTGTATTAATACACAGGACAACACACGTTGAAAAACACTGTTCCACAATGATGGTGGAAAGGAAGTGGTTTCCCTTCATCCCTTCAGAGCAAATTCTGCTGCTTTGAAAATGCGAAGAGCCAGTTCCTGAGCCATATTTGAGAGTCCATATGGATTTACGACCCATTCTTGGAGCTTCTTGCCTATGTATTAACTGCGTATGTTAAACTGTCTGTTGACCCTAAGTCCTGAGGATGCTCACGTTCCTAGTGGCAGACAGTCTTTCAAAATGTGGGAACTATCCCTGAGTGTCCACAACATCCTCAGAACCATAAGCCACCACTCCTGAAGCTTTACTCTAAAACGTATCTTGAAAGCCTGACCCTCTCTAAAATCTGTTTCAGAGTTCAGAGCCATAAGGGAAGCTTTGGAACCCAGACACAGATCTAGGCATGGGATCAAAATATCTGTTCCAGTTATACTGAGCCGAGAGCCTTGAATTCCATTGATTTAGCCAGGAGTGATGACTGGAAGCCAGTTCTGGGAATAACCTTAGAAACACTCTCTCAGAGTTAGATATCCCTGAAAGACATAAAGGGTGAAAGGAAAGCTGCCTGGTAATAAGGACTGCTGTTGGTCTTCCTCTTTTCCCAATCCCTATCTCTTCTCACTTTTGAACATGTTTTAATGCCTGGACTCCTGTCCAAGACCCCAGGTCCTGGAATCTGCCACAAGACCACTTTGTGGGCTCACTTTGGAAAACCTGAGAGTGATCTGACCCTGGATTCTGCCAAATTGTCAACATACCTTCCTTCCTTTGTTGCAGCATCAAAATCTTGTTGTTCATACAAACTATAACCAATATATCACCATCTCCCAAGGGTTCTGAGGTTGCCTGTGGCTAGGTCTGCTCCCACCTAGCCCTGCCAAGTCCCACACTCCCTCCATCTCTCCAGTCACACTGCAGGGAACCAGGCAACATCAAGTCTATCCCGAGCTGTAAAAATTATTACAACCTTTATGTCCCAGCTATATGCTATGTTCTGGCACCATGCTAAGGGTTTTACATGAATTATCTCACTTGATGATTCCAATAACTCTGTAAATTAGTATAATTTCATAAAGAACCTGAAGTCAGAAGACTACGCAATTTATTTAAAATTGTACAGCTATTAAGTGGAAGACCTGAGATTCAAATGTAAGTCTGAACCATGCCTAGTCCACTGCCCTACATGGGAGATGCAGATAAGGGAGAATGGAGGATGTATTTCTACACCTCCATGAACGTGGAAAAGGGGGAGATGCTCTTTGGCATTTTTACTCAATTTCACACCATGCTTTGAAAGTTTACAATATCACTTTCCAATTTTGCAGCTTTCTGTATACAGTTACCTACGGTTCCCAGGTTTTAGGATTTCATGGCCAGTAATATCTCTAAATATATTTTGGGAGCCAACATAAAATTGCCAAATTTCCATTTTGCTAAGTAAGGATATTTTTAAACCTATCATTTAGTATCATTCTCACTTCATTAAATGAAAACTGTTTTAACAGACATACACATGCGAGTGCACACATGCTCGTGCACATACACACACACCCACTCTGTGGAACCAGGAATGCTGCTTGCCTTTGCTTTCATTCATGGCGGGCATGTACATGCACATACACAAGCAGTTCTCAGCCTACAACTGTCTGCTGTTGCACAAGTGTGCTGGGAGTACCATTGTTTGAAACTTGGAAAACCATACTTCACAAAACAAAACAATACCATTGTAAATGATGACTACATTCCCACCTCACAGGGTAGATCCACAATGTCTTATTTTGGGTATGAGGCCCCAGGAAGTTAAGCAATTTCCTTAAATAACCCACAAGCTGTGGCAGAGCCAAGATTAGAAGTGAATTATCCTGGTAGCTACTTCAGCTCTCTTTTCATCACCAGGAAAAATAAAATTATAATTTTCACGTTATATACATGTGTGTGTGTGTGTGTGTGTGCATTGCCAAAAAATGTATATACATTTTAAGAAAGGAAAAAACTGTATTAAAATCAAACTGATGCTAACAGCTTTGAACACCTCTTATAATTGCAGAAGTCAAACATGACTTGTATTCATCTTTTATTATCGGTATATATTATTACAATTTTAATAGCTTTTCCTTTCTTAAAATGTATATATAGTTTTTTTGCACCATATATATAACACTATATTATAATTTTCATATTATGTATACTGTTATATATATTATATACTATGTATACTATATACTACAATATTTAACATTACTAGTTAAATAGGCTTATGGAGTGATAGCTTTGGAAATTGACCACTATTTTAAAAAATGCTTCTGTGGAAAAATGCAACCTGTAGCACAATTGAGAGTTGCAATCCTGACTGTTAGCACAGACACATTCCCCTTTTTCATACCCTGCCTCCCCCAAACACCATAGCAAAGAAATACAATGTGATCCACAGAGGTGAATCTGCTTCCATCCCCAAGAAAAAGATAATTATTTGGCTTTTCATATTGAAAGTTCATAAACCTGTGTGCCTCTGAGTGTGTTTGCACCCTCATCAGCATTCAACATAGGAGTAAAATCAGGTCACTGACATGTTACCAGAGAATAGTTATCATAACCCTTAATTGGAATCACATGTACCGTCTGTTGGCTTAACATCCTTCCTACGTTTTCATGAGAATTGTCACATGAAAATATTATTTGAGGCTGGCACTCTGCAGAGAAACAAGAGTGTTCAATCCACACAAATTTGTAAAATTCAAATATGTGATCTCTTTCAGAGAGATAGTAATGAATGTGTTAAACTAAGGAAACTCAGTTCAAGGAATAAATGATCAAAGGTGACCACAGGGGTTATTAGACTTCAAACAATAAATTTTCGTATACTTTCAAATTTGTAATCATTAGTCCATCCTCTCTAATATATTGAGATATATACATATATATTTATATGATGTTATATATGAATATGACCATGTGCATTATATATAACTATATATACATATTACATATATGCTATATATCGTATTATCTATTAAATATAAGTAATACATAGAGGATTAGGAGATCAGTATCAAGGAAAGTGTTTCTAATTCTGAAAAGTGACATCATACTTGAGAACTTCAATTTTCTTCTCCATTTTCCATGGTTTGCATTTGACAGTAGCAATCATTAGTCTTTGCTCATCTAACTCTGCTTTCAGTCTTTCCAATTCTGCTTCATCAATTTCCTCTTCTTCTTCCCTTTAAAAGAAAAAAAACACCTTAATAAAGTTATGTTTTGCCTGACTTGCAAACATAAAGAACACTATCAAATACTCTGTCAACATGCCTCATCTTGGCTGTACATAGTACATGCTGAAATCCATGACCATTGGAGCCTGTATCTATCTGAACACTGATGCAGGATTTCTGAAATTATTATAACTTTAAACAACAGTGTTTACATTCTAATGTCCTGAAACCAAGCTGCTCTTATTCCATAGCCTGAAATTCTCAGAACTAGAAAATCTATGGAAAGAATAGTCACAGATCTATCAAGATGTCTAATGTCCTGAAACCAAGCTGCTCTTATTCCATAGCCTGAAACTCTCAGAACTATGAAAAGGATAGCTACAAATCTATCAAGATGTTTTTTGTCTCTTCTTTGTTCCCTTGTATACTTTACCTCACCGATTCAACATTTCATTTAAATTTTTTTATATTTCAATAAGGACAGTAAATTAGAGGTGAAGATGTCTTTGAGGTGCCCTTAAAATTTTTAAGTTAGCCCTGTCTCAAGCGAAAGAGAAAAAAATTGCAATAGACAAAAATAAAATCTATCTCTCAAAGGTAACTAAATCTTTTAATTAAAGTCAAAACTCCAATTGATAAAATTCAACTTCAATTATATTTGGTGGAAGTGAATCTTTAGTAGAGGCCTTCAAGGGAATTTCGTTTCTTATTGAAAAAACGAGTATATTTCTTCTGTGTTCCTAGTATTGCAAAAATACTACAGGGTCCAGAACTCAGAAAAAAAATCAAAACATAACATAAATTTAAATCGAGGAATGTAATGCCATATTGTAGAAATTAATTTTTTTTGGTAATAGATTGTTTCAGTTATTGAACTTTTTTTGCTGAACCTCAAACTCACCTTTCTATACTTAATATTGATTGCAGTGCTGGGTCTGGGATTCTAGAGCATATTTGCTTTGTCTACTGGCTCAATATTAGGCTACCACTAGGTCTTTCCTTTGGTTTTCTGTTTGCTTCTTGGGGTGACGCTTCCTCCTTGGTAATGCTTCTTCACCCCAGGAACATCAGGGCCTTCCCACAGCTGCAGGTGACTCTAGTTTGCCAATTTTTTCAACACTAGCAGAACCAGCTTCATCCCTTGAACATCCCCCCTCTGCAGTGGTTTCAGCTCTGTGGATCTCTTCTCTATGCTTCTAAGTTTTACTTTCAACCTCTTTCCCTTGTTTCTCTAGCCCTTGGGTGGTAGCTGCTTCCTAAAGTTGCTATCACCATGATGCCTTAGTGTTCTCTTTTCACTTTTCCAGTTACCTAGTTACCAAGTTACCAATTATTTATTATTTCTTAAACAGTTCCTTTGTTGAATGCTATTTGTTCAATTCACTGTTGAAATTTCCTTCTCCTAACTGGACCCCAGAAAGAAATTATAATCTGACTCAGAGTTAGTCAGAAACACATTTTGTTGTTCATGAAGTTTATGACTAAACATAGTAGGAATACTGCAAAAGCTGTTTTTGAAAATTCCAGCTGAGGAACAGGAGGATGTATCCATAGTTTTACAGACCATATAAAATGACTTTGAAAAAAAAAAAAAAAAGACTTTGCAATCCCCTCTCATTCCCACCAACCCATAGGTTTAATCAGGTCATGATTACTGAAGCAAAAATTCTTATTAACCTTCCAAAATAACACTTCCTGTGGACAGTTTGGTTTTTTAGTCTATTTAGGTATTTTTGCTTAGAATAGTAACGCTAACTCAAGAGAACTATAAAAGTACACTCCTAAAACACAACTCTAATTGCTAATTAAGTTGTTTCAGTTTTATAAAATCCTATGGTGCTGTATAATCATGACATAAAATACTTGGTGGGTTGTTTTTGTTTGTTTGTTTGTTTTTTTACTACATTTGTAGTCACAGTTTGTTTTTCTAATATGGCAATTAGAATAATATGTGAGTTGGTCTGTCTTAGGAGGGAAACATATTTTAGTAAAAATTATTTTATTAAACATTGTTTCTAAGTAAACAGACTAAATCTAAACTTTATAGGTTATTGTGTTACTGAGCTGTTTAAAGAAATGATCAAAAAGAAAAGGAAATGTATGTCAAGAAACTATCAAGAATGGATTAAAGTAGGGAAAAAAAGATTTAAGATTAATAATGTAATTGTTTGATATTTTAGTCTTTAACTTATCCCCCTTCCAAAATAATTCACAATATTTACATTTAGGCACCTTAAAGCTTCACATTACTAAGTTTGCATTAGAATCATATATAAAACAATACCTCATTTAATCCAGCATCATCAAAGAATAAAAGAATCATCTATTCAATATGTGGATTTACCATGTAATAAAAGCTTATTTCTTTACATGCCAAATTTTAGAAACAACTTAATAGAAAGCTTCCTCACACTAATTATATGCTTTCCTACTATCTTAAACCCAATATTTTATGTTTAACCTATCCAATTTCTATTCTTCCTTCAAAAATCATAAGAAATGTTTTCAATAATCCCTTTTCTGATTATCCCTATGAGAATAGTTTTCTCTAAGACTCCAAACCACTTTGTACTTTTTGTGGTTTTTTTTTTTTTAAGATTTTAATGGGGAAAGGGAACAGGACCTTATAGAGGAACAGTGTGTACTTCCAGGACTTTTTTCCAAGTCAACTAGTTGTCCTTTCAGTCTTAGTTGTGGAGGAGCAACTTAGCTCCAAGCCCAGTTGCCGTTGCTAGTTGCAGGGGGTGCTGCCCAACATCCCTTGTGGGAGTTGAGGAATCAAACCACCAACCTTATGGTTTAGAGGATGCGCTCCAACTAACTGAGCCATCCAGCAACTCAGCGGCAGCTCAGCTCAAGGTGCTGGGTTCAATCTTAGTTACAGGGGGCGCTGCTCACCATCCCTTATGGGACTGGAGGACTTGAACTGGCAACCTTGTGGTTGAGAGCCCACTGGCCCATGTGGAAATCGCACTGGCAGTCTTTGGAGTTAGGAGCATGGAGCTCTAACCGCCTGAGCCACCGGGCGGGTCCCCACTTTGTACTTCTTGTATGGCACGTTTATACTGTCTTGTTTCATACTAATTTGTGTCTAAGTGTTCTCTTTCTTATTTATATTATGAACTTCTAGAGAATGCAGAAAATTGCGTATTCACATCCAGGTATTCCAAAGACATTAGCAAATTATCTTCCACAGAAGTGGACGTGGATAAATATTTATTGAATAATTGTTTACATAGAGATTTTTTCTGGATGATACCCAGTGCTCAAAGTACACTAAAATATAACAGTGTCTTCCAAGATTAGTATGGTATGGAAAGACATTTATTCTTTCACTAAGTGATGCCAGACTGGTATATTTTTAAAGTCTTTGTTGTTAATTGTTGATTGGTCCAGGTGAATCATGCTGTGCTACAAGGAATAGTTGTTGGATAATTACCTTCAAATATGCGGGTAACTAAAATATTACTCTCCAGTATTACAGGAAAACTGTTTTTCTAGGAACCACTCAAAGAAAGTGCTAATCACAATCAAAGGTAATAGCACAGACATGCTTCACCTTCCAAAATTTAGGGCTAATCTGTGCAAGAATGGTTTTCTAGCTTAAGTTGGATTTATTTAAACAGTAGTCGTTAGAAAAAAGAAGGCATAATGTGCTGAATTTTTCACTGCTATGAACGTATTACTTATTCTCTTAGAACTGGGTCAGGAAAAGCCTGTAATATTATTAGAAATACTCCAAAATGTCTAACAAGGCAGTGTTTTTTAACTGTCTCTAAAGATGGTTTGCATTACAGCCTCGGTTTTAGTGGGTTTCAAATATTTTGTCAGCACAACGGAAATTCCTTAAGGTGTTTCACTTGAACATTTAAATAAAAAAAGACCATGAATTAATTAACCTAAATAAATGTGTTCTGATTTATTTGCTTACTAATCTTTCTCAAAATATTTGCTAATACATTTTCTTTAAAAAAAAAAAAAAAGATGCTTATCTTCAAAATGAACAATAGGAAATGGGCCCTAAAATAGAAATCAGAACTATTGATCCTCACAAATAATTTATGATACTATTTAGAATAGTACCATATTTAGAATAGTATCATATCAAATTGTGGCAGCAATAATATAATTTGCAAAACCCATGAAGACAAAGTTATCTGAGTTTGGCTCTGTGGAGTGAGGCAATAGGGAGGCAGGGGTGCTTGTGGGTTTCTCAGAATCAGGATGAGAGTGGGACCAACTACGGACAGAGACTGTCAAAAGAACAAGATTTTCTCAGGCAACAGGGGCCAAGACCCAGCTAATTCACATGGTCCTATTCCTAGAGGTTGAAGAGTTGACATGAGTACCTTAAGCAGACCAAGAAAGCAGAGTAATTCCCACCAAACTCACCTTTTTAAAAGGACCTCTCTGAGGCATAAGTGGACAGGGAAGGCACATTCTGCAACACAACTTATATCCTGCATAGGTCTATTGGTGACATCTTCTCAATGAAGATGTATAAGCTTTGCTAACAAGAAATATTCCTACTGTATTTTGCCGTGTATAATGCACACTTTTTTGCCCAAGTGTGTGAGGGGAAATGGGATGCGCATTGCACATGGGTAGTACTCATTCCGTATCTACGTAAATGTTTTTAATTCTTTTATTTATGTTTATGAGTTAAAAGTATAACTCTAGAAAGCAATAATGACATCCATATGCAAAATAATATCCTACAATACAATAATTGGTTTTGTTGAATTTACAACAAACTCGCAAAGACAAAGAGTTCTTGGCCATCTATGATGCGTAAATACCAGTAAATTTGTTACTGGTACATAACATTTCTTGTACCTCGTATCTATTCTTGTGTTTTGTAAGTATTTGTTATATAAAATTTCTGGTACCATAATATGTTTTTTAAAAATGCTACAATTCCTTTATAACATAAAAAACCAAGTACCTAAATGTAAACAAATACAAATTTTAATTAAAAAATTAAAATGAAAGATTTTTTTCCATGAAAGTTTGGGCCAAAAAAGTGGGTGCACATTATACACAGGAACACATTATACATGGCAAAAAAAGTAAATAATAATAGTAATAATAGTCACAATAAGACATGGAACTTAAAAATGTGTTGCATTTATTTTTAAATGGAACAAAGTATAAAAATATTTGAAAAGAAGATACAAATAAAAAATACCAGAGTCAAAATTTAAAGCAGGTGATGTCTTGATTATTAAAGAAAGAAGAGTAAGGAAGAGCTTCCTGGAGGAGAAGAAAAAGGAAGAGGAGAAGGAAGAAAAGGAGAATGAAGAGAAGAGAAGAGAGAAGATTTAAAAACATAAATTAATAAAAATACAATAACGAAGTAGGTGGGGTAACTCTTTTATTTTCAAAGGAATCACCGTCTATGAATGCTAAACTCTTCTACCTGACAAAATTTTCATACTGTTGTATTTAATTACAATTATTTATAAAGAGGAAAGTAACAACTAGATATTAAACACTGGAGTGTGTCGTCTTGGGAGGACATCTTAGAAAGTTCCTCATCATTTAAAGTTCTAGGAGTGTTTTGGAGAGATCTCATCACCTTGTGGTGATTTCATGGCCCTGCTACCTGGGATTGGCAGAGTAGGTTGGCTGCTCTCTTAAATCCTTTTCAAGGGGTCTAACATTTTCTATCATGAGATTTGTTTTACTTTCATATTCTTCCAACCTGCCTGCTGTCTACAAATTTCTGGAAAGTGAAGAGCAGAAAATTATTTCTTGGATTTTTCCCTAAATAGCATTAAATGTATTATTCTACATAAAGTCAGTACTCAGTAAAATGCTGGCCTGGTGAACCTGAAAAATGAAAGGTTGTATTAAAAAGGAAATGATAACCCCAATCCTCCGCAACAGGAGCCATACACTTTTTTTTGTTTGTTTTTTTGTAAAGGGACTGACAGTAATATTTTAGGCTTTGAGTGCTACATACACCTCTGTCCCATATTCGTCTTTTTATTATTATTAATAACCCTTTAAAACTGTAAGAACCATTCTTAGCTCTTGGGATAGAAGTAGTCATTGTTTGCCAACCTCTGCTCTGAAAATAAAGTAAACAAAATAAAATACTAATTTGGGCTCACTATTTAGGAGTTTTCCACTTCAATAACAATGCATATAATCAATGGGATAACTTTAAAATACGTAAATTAACTATAATATGTTAATAACTATGACAATTTAGATCTCTCATAAGGGAATTTCTCACAGCCATTTTTAATATATGTTCATTTCTAAAATCTATTTTAATATTAAAATACATTTAACAAGGGGAGTAAAATGGCAGCATCAGATTAAGCCTGTCTTTCTAAAAGTAGTTTTAATTACCAATTTTAAAGCCAAAGAGTGCCCAAAAAAGAATGGTTTTCTTTCAGCATTGGGTGCTTTTGAATGAATGACAATTTCAGTTATAGATCAGAACTAACTTACGCTCCTCTCATCAACTTTTTCCTCCTCTCTTTTTCTCTGGCCTTCTTTGTTTCTTCATCCTCTGGTTCAGGTGGCGGATCATCCTCACTGATAACATCTCTGGTCCGTTTCCTCTTTGGTCTCATGCTTTCTCTTCTAGGTAGTTTATCTTCCTCCTCCTCCTCCTCCTCTTCCTCTTCACCTAAACACAGCAGTTAATGTTTCAGTGAGCAATATCAGAAAGTGCTCTTTCCTGCTATCAAATGTATTCTTAGTTTTTAATTACATTGTCACACATCTGACACCACAATGCAGTAATTCTCCACATTACGATAAGATGCACCATGTCATATATATTTCATAGTCTGTCATTTAAATATATTTATCTAGATTCTCATTTCTTTTGTGGTTCATCTACTCAAATATGTGAATGTAGATCCCCAAATTGTAATAATCTTTAGAATTTCAGTCTTCATTGACTTGTATAACTAGGTGACTTGGTGTTCAATAGCGCACCATGACCTCTAAGACCACGTTTCGAGGTTACCAATACAACACATAAGGGTTGAGTGATTAACTACCGTGTGTTTACCACTACTTATATCTTAGAACAAGGGACAGGAATGACAAGGAAAGGCTACAAATAAGAATAATTTTAAAGAAATTAACTTAACCCTTGAAATTCCTCTTAATTCAAATTATCCTCATTCTTGATTCCAAATATTTCTTCCTTCTTTTCCTTTATTAAATGAAATTGATAAATTGATAGTAAATACATTGGCTTGATCATTCTCTCTTTATAACTAGAAACAGATAACTTGTAAATATGAATTTAATGTAAAATGAAAAGAAATGATGTTTCATTTTGTTCATCAACTAATAACACCTCATATGTCCCTAACTTCTTAGGAAGCTTCACAGTTTATAACACGCAATCATTTTCATTTTTGTGAAATTCTGATATTCTTAACTTCTTCTGATATTTAGAATCAATTACTATAAAAACCAAACATTACCCAGACTCATCTCTATTGTCTTCTATAGAAGCTACTATATGGGAAAAAAAACTCTACTTTACTGGAAAACTGGAAAACTGTTTACTGGAAAACTGAAGCATACTCTTCTGTGTTTTCTTATTCTGATTCTTGGGAGCTATTTTGTAACTTTGTAAATTACAGATAACTGGATAGCAATGCAAAATAATTCTAGTCTGTAGACACACAAATAAACTGTGTCCAGTGGAGAAATAATTCTCCCCACAAAGAAAAACCCACAAAACAGTTATGTCTTCATTTGCACATCATTTTAATATTCCTGATCTATAAACTGTCCTTTTGGATTTGCCTTTGAACTGGTTTTAATGACTTACCAGATTCTTCATTTACTAGTGAAATATGTTCATTTTCATATACGTGTTGTTATGATTTCATCTGTTTTTTGAAAATTATTTTTTAACATTACTTATCAAAATTTTTTTTATTTATATTTCAAATCATTACCTGTATTACTAAACTTTTGCTAGCAGAGGAAAACAGCCTCTAACTAGGTTTTGAAAACTATATTCTGTCACCAAAACTAAGAATGAATTTCCATTTGTTAAATATTGTGGCCAATGTCATGTGTTATTTAAACTCCATTTTGGCATTCTGAAAATTTACCAGCCTTTATTAGTTACATTAGATACTAATTATCGAAAGGACAAAGGTTGATAGGGATTGAGAAGTGATTCACCAACAAATAACTAAAGAACTCAAGCAGCCTCTTAGTACTCTGCATTTTAGTATATTTTGTATTAAGAGTAAACTATTAAACTTGGTGAGTTTTACCATGGATAAAAAAGTGTACCATTGTATTTATCTTCTACCACTTAGGAATAAAAAGGCAGTGTTTAGTGCTTTAACTAGTTACCAAATATTCAAATTCTAAAAAAATAAATGTTTTGCAGTTACCTACTAAATGCAGATTTGTATACAATGTTACCTTTTAGAATGGGCTCAATTCCATATTGAAGGATAGCAAAATACGCCAGCTCAAAATGTGACAGTTGGAGTTCAGAATGTACCACCCCAAAATATGCCACTTGGTATATTGATTACTTTGAGCAGTAGACACTTGAAAAAAAGGAAACGCCGGAAGAGACTTTCTTTGAACTCCCCTTATCTGCCTAAAGACAGATCCTCCAACAGGAATGAAATTGTCATAAATCCCCTCCCCAGGACTTTCATCCCAAGGAAGTTTGACTCTTATCACAGGAGAGAAGACTACAAGTAGACACCACAACCAGACTGACTCTGTCACAAACTATCATACCTCCTATCTGTTCTTCTCAGGGCCCATTCATCTTTCCTAAAATTCTCTTTTAAGAGGCCTACACGCACACACCCCTTTTCCCTATTAAGATAGTATTTAAGTCTAAATTCAAAGCCACCTCAGAGAGTTACTTATTTTTCATGGCTCTCTCTCACGTATACATGAAGTATACATGTTAATAAACTGTTTGTTTTTTCTCTTGCTAAACTATCTTATATTACAGGGGTCTCAGCTAAGAACTCAGAGAGCTAGAGGGAAAAGTATTTTTCCTCCCCTATAATATTCAAATCATGGTATTCAGGATGTGTGAGATTCTGGTCTGTTTTCATACAGAATGCAGCAAATTAATAAAAACAATTGGCATCGTGAACATTCACTAGTGGGCATACTGTGCTCTGGATATTAAATTGATAGTGTTGATCTATCATCTAATTGAACTCTTCTTGAGATGCTTTTAGTTTTGGTAAATTCAAAGCTTTTGTTCACTTAATTTTTCTCATGCTCCAGCCCACGACTGATCTGCATGCTTGGAAAGGAGTTTGGGGTTTCGATCCAGGCTCTTTGAGCTGAACCTACACAAAGTAAAAACAATAGAGCAATTTGGACAAAATAGCAATGAATTCACTACAAAAGAATTTGCTTATTCATTTTAAATAAACCACCTGATCAGTACAGTCAAAACGGCCAATCTGTTCCACTATAATAGATTCAACCTTACAGAAAAGCTTTAAGGACAAATACTGAAACAGGGAAAATAGCAGAGCAATACGAAAACATGTTTTTCTAGACCACCATCTACTTGATCATGAGTAACTTATAAACTGGGTGGAATGTGTGTGTGCCAATTAAATGGAATCTACAGTGGAGAATCTACTTGCTGAAACCACCAGAAGTCATCCACACGCCCCTGTGCTTACGTGTAGTAGCATAACCCTGTAAGGTAAGAGAACGAATTCCCTGAATTCACTGCTCTTCCATAGGAAACATATCCCAAGTAGGTCCATCTCCACTTACTTGAACTTTCCTCAGTATCATCTTCTTTTTCCTCCACTTGGATTTGCACTGTTGAAGAAAGAAAACACATAGCAATCCTTTAAATGGTGGTATAATTATCAGTCACTGGTTTTTACTGTTATAATTTTCATCATAAAGATCTTTTATGCACTTAATAAAAACGTTTTTCAGTAAACTTGTCCAAATGAGCATTGTTTATTAAAGATACACAGCAACAGCATTTTATGCAGTGCTATGCAAAGACTTCTCTGCTTCATTGCCTTCAAGGATTTGCAAAACATATCAATTATAAGCCTGTCAACTCAATTTAAAATAACTTCAAACAAAATAAATTCTGTATTGCAATAACTAGACTTGGAGTTTGTTAGGTTATTTTTTTCTATGATAAAATGAATTGTTAGCAAAGCTATGTCCACATGTACAAACAATTTGGTTATTACAACTAAATTAACTTATTAAAATAGAGAATATTTCATTCTAACCAGCTATCCAGTGCCAATGAGCCTTTCAAAAACAAACTCTAAAGGGCTGATATTTCCCATTTCAATTATTTCTATAGGTATTATAAGGGTACAGCCTAAATTTTCTAATATATGATTTACCTTGACAAATGGAGACAAATGATATTATAGTTCTTTCTAAGACAAAGACCATTTCTTCTATCTCTCACCTCATACTCAGACAGGGCCCAGTTTTTAGTTTTGCTCCATTTTTATAAAGGCACATAAAGGTTTTATAAAATTTTTAATGTAAAGTAATATGGGAAAATATATTAATTGGCAGAGATGTTTCCCTTGTCAACTATTGTCCATTCACCATGGGTTTCGTCAGCCAGAGACAAAGCACTGCAACTTGGCCTGGCACAAATTAGAGCAGACTATTTCTTTAAAACCATAGTCTAGTAACTTGCTTATAAAATATTAATTTTATCATATTTTCATTTAAGATGGGTGGGCATGGTCAAAAAAAGCAAAGACGATAAACAATGTTGCTGTGAACATAGGAATGAACCTCTGGTTTTCTTTCTGATCGCACACTGTCAAAGGTTATTATTCAAAACTTGACAGGCATATTGAAAAGGCAACAGATGCCAAGAGTTTAAATTCCATTCACAAAGAAAATTATTGTAAAAGCACTTTTTGCCTTTAAAAAGCATCTGCATAAAAATTTTTAGAATATGCAAAAATGTTATCACTCAATGTCAGTCACAGAATGTGAAAATAAGTGTTCTTTTGTTCAGAGTGGACATATGTCTTCTGTCACTGGGTGTAACTGGATCTGCACAGGACAAAGATCTTTATGTCACCAATGAGAGTTCACAGTAGTGAAGGCAGACACTTCTAAGAAGATATTCTGCATTCAACAATAGGTCATGGTCTTTTATTTGCAATTAATGCCACCACCAAGCTTCTTCAGTCAGAGAAGAATTCCCTAGGAAGGCATTTTAATGCTATAAGCTTAGCCTTGGAGCAGGGTCTGATCAGTGCGTACAATATAGAAACAGCTAAGAAGAAATAGCAAAGGCTGACAAGCAGCGTATTCTGCAACATACTTAGCCAAAGCAAAAATTCACACAAAATATTATATTGATGTGTGATAATCAACCCACTAAACATGATTAAATCAAGTTAATTAAATGAAATAGGAAAAAAAATACTAAATGAACAAAAACATAAGAAAATCTTTAGGCAGGATCAGATATTAAATAGAAGCAGGAGAATGAAATGTCCCAAGCCAAGGAAATGAGCAACAAATCAATTTCCTCTGATAACCAGGGGAGAGAAAAAGCAGGGCTGGAGTCACAGATCATCTTCTCAGATACAGAAAGGACACTCATAAATAACCATTAAATAAAACCTAAAAATCCATAAGAGGAGAAATCCCGTAGCTGCATGTAAAGAACTAGAAAATATCTATGGTTTCTGATGTAACGGAAACCATTGCAGAAATAGCCCCTTCCTTCCTCTGAGCTGACTTTCCAACAGTGATTCTTATCTGTGCATGATCACCTGCACATTCTCATTAGGTACCTTCTTTACTCAACAGCATTTCTTTGTCTGGCAGTTGAGTCAGGGGCCATGAACAGTCGTTTTTATATTTATTGTGATCATTATCGGTTTGTTCTTAATTCAAACCATCAGGAAAGGCATCACCGGCATCAAGAACTAAACAGCAGCACTATGACCAGGAGATTTAAGACTCCATCAAGAGCCTCAGACCAAACTTGGTTTTCATGGAATACTGTTTGGTCTGAAAAGCAACTGTCAATGCTCGTCTGTACCTCCTACAACTCAAAATGATGCTAAAGAACCCAGCTAAGAAACCCCTCCAAGACAAAACGCTTGTGCAAAGGAGTAACTCAGAACACTGAAATGGGAGCTACAGACCATGTTTCCCTTCTCAGACAATTTTTGGCATGGCCTATTGCCGTCCCTTCTCTCAGCAATTCCTAGTAGTTTATTCCAAATCATATGACCTCTTTATGCTTTGGCTGCTTCCCTAAACTTATTGATTATGTACTTTAAAAAGAATCTCTCTCCTGAGGAATGATGGGAGAACAAAGAAAAGAGAAGAGGGGGAGGTCCTGTGAAAATGGTGGAGGAAACAAGCAAACTACATGGAAGTATGCTTATTTAAGAGAGGAATATACAATAGGAGCAGACGCACTCCTAGGCAACCCAGATCCTCATTTCATGCACATAGACCCAGTAATTCAAAACAGTAAAAGGAAACAACAGCAAAATACCACATTTCAGAAGCAGGGATATCATTCAGAAAAGTGGATGTTGTTCCAGGCTTTCTTTTTGAATCTATAGCACTGAAAATAGTTTACAGTTTTTCAGGATCAGAGTAGCCAAGTGGCTGGAAGAGTTAAATGGTAGTGCCTGTTCCTCTGACCCCCTTTTAGCTCTTGAAAGGATGTTGGTAGCACCAGGTTATTATTTTGGAAACTGAAAGTTCCTTTATTCTATTAGTATTTATTGTATAGTCACAAGAGAGTACAGAGTGAGATGTTCTGGGGTGGGAATTTATAGACTGCAGAAGACAGTTGCACTGCCTTTAAGGAGTCTTGCTATTTTATAACAGTGAGATCCACGATTAGTTATGAGTATCTTAACCAGCTTGCTTGGGTTATAGCAGCAATGTATTAGTTATGTTTATTAGGCTTTTTTGTGTGTTTCTTTTCGGGTTTCCTCTGTGTGTCTGTGGAAATGTGAACATCGGCCCCTTGCATAGAAATGGGGTATCTTTCACCTCAGATTAAACTGCCCTGAGAAGGATATTAATCTATGCTGTAACAAGGATATATCCAAATCTTAGCTAAAGAACCCGGGTCATCAGTATGGGGTGTGATGTGGGACATGAGAGGAGAAGAATGAAGGACGATCCCAAGGTTTTTGGCTTGGACAACAAGAAGAATAGAGTTTCAAGAAAAGGAGATGGGAAGGCTATAGGCAGCATAGCATAGGTGGGAAGATCAGGTTGAAGATCAGGAGTTTAATTTGACATGTTGGATTTGAGATGCCTATCAGACATCCAAACATCAGTTGAGTAGGCAGTTGGATATTTGAGTCTGGAATTCAAAAGAAAAGTCTGGGCTGCATATATAAATTTGGAAATTATTAATCATCAATGCCATTTAAAGCCGTAAGATCCGGTGAGATCACCAGGAAAATAAATGTAAACAAAACACAAGACACCAAAATTGAGAGGACAGGGAGAAGAACTAACCAAAGAGACGGAAAATGAACAATCAGTGAAGTAGGAGGAAAATAAGGAATTGTGGAAGGCAAGCCATGTGCATCACAAAGATACGTCTTAGGCTTGTAAGTCAAGTATAATGAGGACTGAAAATTGACCATTGGATTTTACAATGTGGAGGTTAATGAAGACTTTGGCAAGCACAAATTTAGTGAAGTGGTATGAAAAAAAAGCCTGAATTTGGGTGGCTTTAAGAGAGAATGGACAGTCAGCTAGTTATGCTAGCTAGAATATTCTTACATGCAGATGGGAAAAACCCAATGAGAATGAGAAATTGATGATGAATGTTATGAAATGAGCCCCCTATTAAGTTACTCAAGCAATACAGATTATGAATTATTTTATTTCATTAATGTTGCTTATAGTTTTGTAACAGGGTGAAGTGCTTCTCTCCCTGACTCCACCTCAATTCCAGCCTGCATTTCCATAGATATGTTAATTGATGGAGGAGTTCTGCCTGAGATTTGAGTAACTTGGGGTCGGACCAACTGGGAACAAAGAGATTTGAAGATCCTACCCCCTTCCTTGGATCCCACCTCTTGCCCCGCCCACTCTTCCCTCTCTTGACAGAAACAGAATCCTGAATTCTGGGCTCTCCTAAAATGGATTTGAGAAAACTAGAAATCTCCCATCTTCTTGGTATGGCACCATTCTGTTCTTTTTATTTTTAATTAAAGTTTATTGGGGTGACAATTGTTAGTAAAGTTACGTAGGTTTCAGGTGCACAATTCTGTATTATATCATCTATATATCACACAGTGTGTTCACCACCCAGAGTCAGTTCTCCTTCCATCACCATATATTTGATCCTGTTACCTTCATCTACCCACCCCCTTACCCTCTGGTAACCACTAAACTATTGTCTGTGTCTATGAGATTTTGCTTCTTTGTTTGTCTTGTTCCTTTGTTGTTTTCAGTTTTATGTCCCATATATCAGTGAAACCATAACCATTCAATTAAAAAATGGGCACCATTTCAATAAATAAAATCTTTCCTTATTCCAGACTCAGATCTATTGAATAATAAATATTTGATGTGGTGAGCACCTGGGCCTTGTGATTGCAATAGTTCTGTGACTGGGATATGCTTCACTAATTGAGACTTTGTTAAGAGCCTGGACAACTCACTAGTATACCCCTTACTTATATATAGTGTCCACTATATAGCAATTCAAAATTATGGGACTAATGGAAGGAGAGGCGAGGAATAAAGAGAGAGAAAAAGGAGTGGGAAGGAATAAAGAGAGGAAGGAAAGTATAGCAAAGAAAGGGGGGTAAAAGAGCAAAAATGGGGTGAGAATTATAGTAAATGATAGGAATAAATATAAAGTTAAAAGTTGCATTTTTATCTTTGCTACATATTATAAATAAAATATTTGGATATTTATGTATGTAAATAAGTATTATAAACAAAATAAATTCTAAATTCACATACCAGATAGCATTCCATAATTTAGAAAAAAGGTCAAGTTAATAAAAAAAAAAAAAACTAGACCATCAGCAGTTTCTCCTATCAATGCTTTTCTTTAACAAGATTTTAAAAGTTAAGGACTTAGAAAATGTGAACAAAATAAAGGTAACTTTTTTCTTAAAATAGTGTATTCCAAAGTAAAATTTGCCTTGTTCTTTAAGGAAAGAGAATTATGAGCTCCTTAACAAGAACAGGAAATCTCTCCCCTCAAGTGAAAAAGAGAGAGAGAAGACAGAGAAGAGAAATTATAAAAAATAAGTTATGACTTTTTAAAATTTTTCTTTTAAATGTAGCATCCTTATAAAAATACTGTGCGACTTTTATGTTCTGACAATTCTAGATTTGATGTCATCCAGTAGCTGCTCAAATTGGTAATTTTTGATTATAGCAATGATAATGATGATGGTGATGCAGATTATTATATGGAGAAAATTGTACAGATATGGATATATGTGGATTGATTCTTGATATAAGCTGCATAAGCTATACCCAAAGATAACACTTAGATATTCTGCTTTTCTAAAAACCAAACATAAAGTAAACCAGTCCAAATTGCAGAAGGCATGAATAAAGTTAGTCACAAAGAAGAATTTTCCAATAGTGAACCACTCGGATGCGAGCTAGGTAGAGCAACCAAACCATACTGAGGTATCATCTCCGCAGAAAACACCTCAGCATTCTGATTCTATTCATTTATGATAACACTATTATTGGTGAATGTAGAGACCAGAAGCCACTGTCTGTGAAACTGACTAAAAACGATGGGTTCTTCTTCCTCAAGAAAAATATCTATCCAAGACATTAAACCTAATTTAGTTCAACTCTGCAGCTCTCTTTATTTTTGCTATATGGAAGTTAAAAAAAAAATAGTTTTCCTTTCACCTTCTACATTCGTCTAGGTGGGCTGGTAATCAAATTAACAGATTAACAGGAGAAAATCAAATTTTAATACACGTCAATGGGGAATTCACATAAGCGTGAAAATTCTAAAGACAGTGAGGCAACATAGTTATTTATGACATTTTGGACAAAGGAGAAAAGGGGGTAACGTGGTCTCAGATTTCAGAAGTGAGAATGGGCGATTGACAGGTAGTTGAGGAAGAGCTGAACACACACAACAGGCAAATTCTCCTTAAGCAACCGAGAAACAATGGAACACAGTGGGTATCTAGCTAACAGGCCCCTGCCTGAAGCCCTCCTATTTACCATATTTAATCCAAGTGAGGCTAACTGGAACATCCTAAAATTGCCTTCCTGAAGCAGGTTTTTATGTCTGAATCTTTCGTTTCTTAATAAAGAGCTGAAAATCAACATCGCAAAAAGGCAGCATCGGGGTGGCAAAATTTTGGTCCCTGTTAGCTGCTTTTAGATAAGACAAGAAGATGCTCATGATATTTGTTTATAACAACCCCAAGTCCTTGAAATAATGGAATTAAACATAATATTTTGGAAGCCATTGAGTAAAGAGAAGAATTATTTAGTTCTTATATCAAACACCATAATAAACCTACCAAGATATTTTTAAAATCCTCAAGAGTGGGAAACACAGAATGAGATCATTACCCTTAAATATCAACAAGGTATCTAGGGGAAACGATTTAATTTGACAGACGTAGGCTGATAGTCTTTCTGCATGTGCCAGCATCTTCACCTTCCTAAAGACTATTGGAAAACAAACCATTGGGCACATACATTCAAAAACACCCCAATAGAAACTGGTATAATAAACGCGAAAAGGCTGGTCATGTTTTCAAATATAATATCTTGGAGATACTAAACAGCTCTTTTAAATCACTGTGGTTATAAAATTACAAAAAGAATACTAATTTTGGTAAGATTCACCCACCCAAAAGAGGGGAGCAGGTAAGAAATACTGGTACAGGACAGTTAGCAGGTCCCTAGGTAGACAGGGAGGTCCCTGGTGGAATAAACAAAGACAGTCATATCCTAAAACTTCAGGTTTTGAAATCACTCCTTTGCTCCAGGACACAATGTAACAAGGCCTTGAGCTTAATCATAGAATTCATTTTGGCCTGACAAACGGAGCTGATCTGATAGATAACGAGTGGGTTACTTTGCTAATTCCTTTAGGATGGGCAAGCAGAACAAACCTGGTAGACAAATTTCATTAGAAGGCGTTAGTTCCCTTCTTCAAACAGCTCCCCTTCCCCAAGCAGGCAGGGGATGATATAAAAGTAAGAGCTTTTGCCTCAGTCATGGGGCAACCCCGATTCGGGACCCCCTCTTGCTCGGGAGCTGCAACCTCTTCTCCTGCCTCTAATAAACTATCCTATTTTTAAAACTCTTTGCCTCTCCTGGTCCATGTTTCCATTCTTCGGCTTCATGAGACACGATCCCGGCCCACACTCAGAAACTGCCGGCAGATCCAACATCGCCAATATAACTACGCCAATACAACTGCTATAGTAGTTGTCATTCTCCAATGTTTTTCCTTCTAGATTAATTTATTTTTTGAGGCTCTGGGGCCCTTAAGAAGTAGAGAATAAATAGCTGCTGATGCCTGCTGTATTAAAAACACAATATAAAATATTGTAGCTGCCAAACGGAACAGAATGAATTCTGTGGAGAAACACATCACTATAAGGTCCTGGAGAGAGAATGGCTAACCTTGAAAAGAACAGAGAGAAATGCAAAGAAGATCCACTCAGGATAAAAATTCCCCCTTTCTATCTTTTGATAATGAAAATAAATCTTTTTTTACATACATAAGAAGGAGGGAAAGGGGATGCACATCAATTTTTTTTGCACATTTTCCTTCTGTTTTTATTATACATGAAATTAAAATTAGACACAGGCTGAGTGAAGTGGGTAGCTGGTATGTTTCCAAATTCCACCACCGCTGAGTTGAAGAGCAACTATGAAATGCTGAAGCATCGTTCTTCAAATAGCGAATTATATACTGGAGTATTTGTGAAACTGCAATTAGATATTTCATGACACCATTGGTCTACAGAAAGAATAAAAACAGCTTTTATTTTATGTGGTTTGGAGAACTGGCTTTTTTTTTTAACTATACATATTCAAGAAATAGCTATTTACAAAGGCATTTAGAGCTCTCTGTGGTTACAGAAAAAGTAGTGGTGAGTCTTGCTTTTTCTTTGCATTTAGATTATTTTGGGGGAGGGGACATGATTATTTAACCCTGCTGTCATGATATATATTCAGAATGTGTGCTCTCACATTGCAATTACCACCATAAAGGGCAACCACTGTAAATAAGTGTGCTGAAATGAAAACACGTTTGCTTGTGTGAGTTTTTGTGGATAGAATCTTTTACAGTAATAGGATACCAAAATAACAACCAGATGAAAATAATGTGTTATAAAACCTTGGCGGCTAAGCTTTTATATTCTTGGATTGCTCAGAACAAAAAGGAATCTTTCTGTCCCTAAAGGCATTTCTGCAGTATTCCAAGTCCTGAAGAATGGTTGTCAGGATTTATGGCTAAACAAACAAAACGTAACAAACAAAAACACACTAAAGAATTATGAAATGACTGAAAGCAAACAATTGTTTCTAGTGCATAAAGAAGGAGGAAGCAAGGCTGGCTGAACTCTGTACATTCTTCACCCTTCCTTCTCAGCACCGCTTTTGTTCGCATAGAATATGCTAATTACTTATCATTAGCATATATTAGCGGATGTTAATGAGTATCTTCTGAAAAACAAAAGGCAGTGGGGGGAAGAGTAGAATCTGGAAGAAGGATGAGTTGTGAGAGGAGGGCTGCAATGGAAGACAGAGGCAGAGAAAAAGAATGAGAGTGGTTTAGGATTTGGATTTATAGTTTCCTGAAATTTGGAAGAACTGTTTCCCAGACAATAAACATAGTAAGAACATCAAGAAGGATAAAATAATTAGTTCGTTTTTTTGAAGAAAGAAGAAGCTACTCATTAAAATAAATCATTCTTTTTCTGCTCTTTAGCTGTTTGGGGAAAATTACATTTTGTAGGATTTGCTACTGAACTAGGGATATTAGTTAACATTGTCGTTAATGAACAGGAATTCTGTTTTTCTATGTGTCCTCATTGGTTTGTAAGCATTGTGCCACCCATCTACCCATTCCAATCTTTTCCCCACAGATTCAAATCATCTTCAGTAAGACTAAACCTGTAATTTGTAAATTCACCCATATGACACATTCTGTGTGACCTATTTTAATAAAATTACAGACCATATACAAATTAGCATTTCGACCATCTCTATTTCAAATTAACACCAAATGATTTGTTAATTAAAGTAATGCTTATTAGTAAATTTTGTGGAATGAATGTGATCAAGGTATGTGAATTGACGATACATTATGTCTGCACCCTATCCTTGTTTTCACCGGATCAGAGAATAATCATCTCCTTTTGGAATGGTAGGGATGCTCGGCCCATAAATCCCAAAGGGTCTTTTGTTTTGGCACTAAATGGGTGATTTTTTTATCTGACAAAACACTATGAAGTAGGCATTATTATTCCCATTGTCCAGATGACGAATCAAGGAACTAAAGAGAATGAGTGGGTAAATAGCCTCAGCTAGCACAGATATTAATTTATAGAGCTGAGGTTTGGCTTGAAGTCATCCCAAATCCATCACCAAGTCCTAATTGGTTCTACATCCTTGAATTTGTTTCTTTCAGTCACCACTGTCAACATCACAGAAAAGCTACCATTCCCTTTTTCCAGGAATACTGAATTAGCCCCTCTTGCCCCATCCAATCCATTCTCCATGCTACAGCCCATTGCATACAGTCATAAATGTAATTTTACATTTACTAGTTATATTGTGTTTGTTTGTTTGTTTGGCAATATATAAACTACAAATTTTCAAGGCTGTAGCTTATTGCCTCTTTATAAAAGCTCGTAGGATAAATCTCATTTCCATTTTTTAATGACAACATAAAAAAACATAGTAAAACTTTTTAATATGTTCAAGGAAATGGTTTTCAAGAATCATCAAAATTGTCATTCATTGTAGAAGGATTTGAAGATTTTTTTCTAAAATATTACATATAACATTTTGTACAAATAACAAATACTCTGGTTTAAGTAAATCCAAATGGGCAATAGGGCTTAGAAGAAGATAGATGGGATGATAATGATAGCCAGAGAGAGAGAGAGAGAGAGAGAGAGAGAGAGAGAGAGAGAGAGAGAGAGAGAGAGAGAGAGAGAGAGAGAGAGCCAAATATTCTGGAGTCAGGAAATAGAGAAAATCTTGAGGGTGTAGGAAAAAGCAGGTAAATACATAATGAGATCTTCAACACAAGGGGGAAAAATGAGTCCATTTGTCCCAATTAAAAGATCATTTTAAATTTAAGATAAAAATGGGAGTCATGCATTGGCATAGGTATTCTTCTAAATAGCAGGGAAAAAATGAGAACCTTTTGGGTTGAAGGGAACCAAAATTTTGCCACCCTGCAGATGCCTTTTGGGATATTGAGTTTCAGCTGTTCACTGAAAAACAAGACCCAGAAAGAATCTTTGAGCCTCCCCCAGTCTCCTAAGAGGTTCAGAGAAACCTGCTTTTTAGGAAGTGAGACTGGGCTTAATCACCTTAAGAATTTTCACCCTAGTATTACTCAGGAAGACTCCAAGCCTGTTAGCTAAATACCCACTGTGCCCCATTGTTTCTGAGTTACCTAGCAAGAGTTTCCCTACCACGTGTGTGTTCCGCTCTTCCTCAAGAACTTGTAACTTGCCCATTCTCATTTCTGAACTCTAACACCCCATGCCCCCTCCTTTCTCCTTTGTCCAAAAATGTCTTGCATACCCAGTGTTACCTGTCTTTGGAATTGTCATGCTTATGTGAATTCTCCACAAGCATTTATTAACACTTGATTTTCTTCTGTTGGTTTGCTTCTGTTAATTTGATTATTAGCCCAGCTGGAAGAATTTAAAAGGTGAGAGGGGAAAAAAAAAAAGTGGGAGCTTGAATATGGAAGAACATTGTTTGAAATATAGATTTTAGAGAAAAGAAAGGTAACAAACTAGGTAAATATAGAATTTTCTTAGTGGGAGAGTTTAGTTGGGAGAGTTACAAAAAAACATATTAATATTTTTGTGTTCCTACACATAAATGTGTACCTAGTATAGACTCTAAGAGAAAAAAGTATTAACAAGAAAAATAATTTGTATGTGTGATTCATTCCTGGGATCATTTTGGTCATAGTTATTAAACATTTTACATAAAGATTACAATCAGGGATTTCTAATTATCTCATTTTCTGTAGAATATCAAAGTCAAAACTGGCCAAAGTACATATCTCACAAGGGTCAACAAATTCCTGGGTGAAACTAATACCTCTATGAAAAACAGAATATAGTGTATGAGAATAAAACTGAGAACATATACATAACATATATCACTTTTTTTTTTAATTTAAAAATTACTAAGACCCTTCTTTGTGCACAATGCTTTCCAACTAATCTCAATGCATTTTGTGCTCCTAATAAGGTAGTAAGATAATTATTACTAGAACTATTTTCCTGGTGAAAAATCTGGAGCTTAGAAAAATTAACTGACTTGATACTCTCTACAGTAAGAAAGTGGCAGAACCAGAATTCAAACACAGGGACATGAGAATAAGTTCCAAAACTGACAATCTTAAACAATATAATTTACGGTATTCTTCCTCTAAGATGGAGCATTGTCTTCAATGTAGAAATGGATTACGCTAACTCAGGAGACACATCCAAGATTTATATGTGCCCGATGGGACTAACTATGGAGATCAATACGTTCTAGTTCAACTACTTCATTCTATCAAAGAAACTCTGGATACACACGGCTCAAATGACTTGTCAAAGATCATACAACCAACAAGTGGCAAAACCAAGATTTACGTCCTAATCTTCTATTTTCACATCCGTTTTCACACCATGCTACCTTAATTGCATTCATTGCAAAAGTTTACCCAAAAGATGCAAAAGTCTCTGCTATAAAATCAACAACGATGAATGTAAGCAATTCATTTTGTACTGAGTCTGAAATAGGACACGTACCTAGATCCCACTCAGGTTTCTGCCATCAACTTCTATCTCGACATGGGCAAAGGCTGATAAAAATGAAATGCACAGATGCCACAAATTTGCCACACTTTATTCATTAGAAAGCTTCATTCTTCTCAGCACCTTTCACAGATTTCGTTCAGAGCTTTAACATAGTAGGTGTTCAATGGATGCTTGTTTAATGATTTAAGCCAGATACTATGCCAAAAACAAAGAGACAGGGTAGGTCAAAACATCAGTCTGTCTCTAGGGCAAATTATACTGTGAAAAGAGGCAATCCCATCATTTGCCACCAGTATTGGTTGTGGGCAAAGTGGAGAACAAGGATGGATTATTAATAATTGATTGTTTATATCTGAGCCATATTCTAAAGATAACCTCATCCAATATAATTCAGTAAATATTTATTGAATTTCTACTCTGTGTAAAGCTCAGTGCCCAGTATTAGAGAGGACGGATGGATGAATACAAGAATATAATGGTTAATCTCATATGTCGGCTCATCTGGGACACAGAGTGCCCAGATATTTGGTTAAACATTGTTCTGGGTGTGTCTGTGACAATGTAGCTGAAGGAGATCAACATTTGAATTGGTAGACTAAGTACAGCAGGTTGCCCTCCCCACTGTGGATAGGCCTCATCCAATGCCTGACAGTCTTCAAGCAGAGAAGTTGATCTGCTCCTCTCTTAGGACTTGGACTGAAACTACACCACTGGCTCTCCTGGGTTTCAGATCTTCAGACTGTAGCTTCTATAATCACACGAGCCAATTCCTTACAATAAATCTCTTGATAGATTAGAGAGAGAGAGAGAGAGAGAGAGAGAGATAACCTATTGGTCTGTTTCTCTAGAGAATCCTGACTAACAGAGTCTCTGCCTTCAAGATTACTTTGATAGAATCAGACGGATACTAGAAACAATAACACAAGATATAATTTGGGAAATTCCACCAAAGAAATACCAGCAAAAGATGTGTCATGAGAGAATGATCATGTTCATCAGAGCATCTTAGGAATTTGCTTTTTGTTACATTGCTTCAAATATTTCTGGAAACAGGCAGAAAGTTAATCAATATAAATAAATATTTCACTAGCTGATGTCATTTGGATTATTCGATTCCTTTAAGATCATGGCCATGAAGAACAAAATTTATTTCCATGAAATATGAATAAAAAGAAGGACTTCTATTCATCAGGGTCCCTAAGACTATTGCATTTATACCATAGAACTACAAAAGACAGAACAGAGCTTTCAAGTTGGCTCAGTAGAAAGGAGGAGGCCCAGGCAGTACTTTTCAAACTTTAATGTACAGTAGAATCACCTGGAATGTTTGTAAAAACAGATTCCTGGGCCTCATCCACAAAGATTCTGATTCAATAGGTCTGGGGTGGCTCCAATATTTGGCTTTTTTGAAAAGCTTCCTGGTGATGCTAATGCTGCTAGTTTTCAAACCACACTTTAAGGCATCCTAAGGGAGTGGGGAAAGTTAAGCACCTGCCACCTTCTTTTAGGAACCGTCACTTTCATGACCTAGAAATTGTCTTTTTTGAACTATTATAATGCCAATATCACACTGTCTTGATTACTGTAGCTTTATAATGAATGTTGAGGGCAAGTATATGACGTCCAAATTTATTCTTCCTTTTTCAAGATGTTTAGCCTCTTTTAGGTCCTTTGCATTTCCATATATGCATACATTATTGGATCATTATTGGATCATATCAATATTGGATCATTATTGTCAATTTAGGCAAAAATTTTAAAAAGACCACTGGGATAATAATGATTGGTATTGTGCTGAATCTATAGATCAACTTGGGGAGAATATCTAACAATATAGAATTTTCAGTCCACAGATGAGGATTTCCATTCATTTAGGCCCTCTTTAATTTCTTTCAGAATGTTTCATAGTTTTCAGTGTTCAGGTCTTCCACCCCTTTGGTCAAATTTGTTCCTAAGTGCTGTGTAATTTTTTTCTGATGTTGCAAATGATATTTTCATAAATTTAGATTCTAATTCTTGTGTTTATACACTGGTCTGGGGTTTTGTTTCTTGAAATGTCTTTGTCTGATTTGGGTATCAGAGTAATGCTGGCTCAGAGAAAGCTGGGAAATATTGTCATCTCTTCAATTTTATAGAAAAGTTTGTACAGAATCAGAATTACTTCTTCCTTGAATATTTGCTAGAATTCTCCAGGGAAGCAATCAGAGCTTGATATGTTCTTCGTGGGACAGTTTTTAACTATAAATTCAATTTTTAAACAATATACGTAAGGCTCTTAAGGTTATCTATTTCTTCTTGAAAGCTTTAGTAAGTTGTCATCAAGTAATTTGTACAATTTATCTAAGTTGCCAAATTTTTGGCATGAGTTGTTCATAATACTGCCTCTTAGTATCTGTAGAATTTGTAGTGATGCCACCTCTCTCATTTCTGTCTTCTATTATTAGGTGAATGTTTAATTAGGTGAAATGTTTAATTAAAATGGCTATTTTAATTGATAAATTCCTGTCAATCTGGCCAATTAGTGGTTTATCAATTTTATTGATCTCACAGAACAATTTTTGTTGTCATTTTCTCTATTGATTTTCTGTTTTTATTAATTTCAGCTCTGGCCTTATTACCTTTTCTTTCCCTTCTGATTTCTTATTTGGCCCATGGGTCATTTGGAAGTGTGATATTTTGTTTGCAAATATTTGGGGATTTTTCCAGATGTCTTTCCTTTTTGATTTCTAATTTAATTCCATTGTAGTAAGAGAATATGCTTTGTATAATTTCAGTCCTTTTAAATTTATTGAAATGTATTTTATGTCCTAGAATATGGTGTCTCTTCAAAAAGTTTTGGAAGAATATGTGTCTTCTGCTATTCTTAGGTGAAGTTATATAAATATTAATTAGTTCGGGATGGTTGATAGTGTTGTGGGGGTTTTCTATATGCATACTGATTTTTTGGGAGGTGGGGGAGTTTCTATCAATTATTGTAATAGTGTATTTCTCTATATTTCCTTGCCGGTCTATCAGTATTTACTTTATATATTTTGAAATTCTGTTATTAGATGTATAAATGTTTAAATTTGTTATTTTCTTTTAATAAATTTACTCCTATGATGAAATGACATTCTTTATTTCTGGTAATATTCTTTGCTCTAAAATCAATCTTATGCATATTATAATTAATATGGCTACCCCAGCCTTTCTTTTTGTTGTTTAATATAGTATGTTTTTTTCCCCGTCTTTTAACCTTTAACCTCTCTGTATCTTTATACTGAAACTGGGTTTCTTACAGGAAACATATAGCTGAATCTTGATTTTTTTATCCAATCTGACAATTTCTAATTTTTAATTGAGGTATTTAGACCATTTACATTTAATGTGCATATCTACATGGTTGGGTTTAACTCTGTCCTCTTACTAGTTAATTTTTATTTGTCCTATCTCTTCTTTGCTTCAACTTTCCTCTTTTTCAGCCTTATTTTGGGTGAATTAACTTTTCCAATGATCTGTTTTATTGCCTTTTATTCTTTATTATCTGTAACTCTTTCTAGTACTATATTAAGTGGTTGGTTTAAGGTGAAGTGGTATTTAGTTAGTCATACCTTCAGTGGATACTACAACATTTCATATAGTATAAAACCTTACACCAGTATATTTCCACTTCTTCCCATATAAACTTTGTGTTCCTGTTGTTATACATGTTTTAAAGTTCACTAATCTTTTCCTATACAATGTCTAATCTGCTGTTAACCCCAAGCAGCCTATACTTCATATCAGACACCATAGTTTCTATTTGTAAAAGTTTAATTTTGTATTTTTAATTTCATTATGTCCCTACTTAATTTTTAAATTGGCCTCTTGAATATGTGTAATGCGGTTATAACAACTATCTACTAATTATGTCATCTATGTCATTTATGGGGCAATTATGTTTAATTGATTTTTCTCCTAATTATGGGTATTTTCATATTCTTTGTATTCATGGTAACATTTGATTGCATAGTAGATACTACAAATTTTTTCTTATTGGGTTCTAGATACTCTTATATTCCTGTAAATACTCTGTAGCTTTGTTCTAGTATGCATTTAAGGTACCTCAAATAGTTTTATCCTTTAGAAGCTTACTTTTAAGATTTGTTAGCTGGAACCAGAACAACACTTAGTCTAGGGCTACTTTTTCCCTACTGCTAAGGCAAAACCCTTCTGAGTACTCTACCTGATTCCAAGAATTATAAAGTTTTATACTCTTGCTGGTGGAAAGAGCAACTATCCTCAGACCTGTGTGAGCTCTAGGAATTGTTCCATCTAATCCTTTTGGAGGTTCTTTCCCTAGCCACATGCACGCATGGATCGTTGCTCAGTTGAAGAGTCAGCAGGAACACTCTGCATATTTCCAGAATTTTCCCTCTCTGTGAGTCTTCCTTGTGAATTGTAGTTACTTTACTTTCCCCAGACCCTCAGCTCTATCTCTTCAACTCAAGAGCTCACTAGCTTCTGTTTACAACCCCCTCTGTACACTGTGGCCCAGAGACTCTCTCTAGACAGTCAACTGGGACAATTCTGGGGTCACCTCATTTGTTTTCCATCTCTCAAAGGTCACTATCCTTTGATGTCTGAAGTATAATATCTTGAACACTGTTAATTCATATATTTTGTCCAGTTATTTATTTGTTTTAGATAGGAGAGCAAATTCAGTATCTGTATCCCATCTTAACAACTGAGAAATCTATTCATGCTAATGTTCTAGGGTCTCTAAGTTGAGTTCTCTTTTTTTCAGTCACATGGGAAAAAAACATGAGTCAAGAGCCATAGTTGCCTCTCATCCCTTTCTTTGTTTTTTAACGCCCGATCACATCCAGGTGATTCCACATGAAATTACCAATTGGGGGGAATGATGACATCAATTAACTATGAATCCACTAAATAGAAATAATGTTTATAAACATTTTAATGACATGCAAAAATGTTTATGATATATATTTTGCAAAAATATTATAAAAATTCTGTGTGCTATGGGGTATGTCTGAAATAAATGCTTTAAGCAAATAAAGGGGTAGACTAAAATGAAATATGTCAAAATGTTAGCAGCCATTTCTAGATGATGAGATTGTGAGAAGTTATTTTCTTCTATTTTAAACTCTTTCTGTATTTTCCAAGTTATTATAGTAAGTGTATATTATCTTTAAAAAGATTACGTTGTGTTCTGTATTTGTTTTTAAGAATAAGATTTAGTGAGACAAAAAGTGAGGAGAAATTTTGAGGAAAAGCTGCAGAAAGTCAGAGTTTACTGCTTAGCTGTGTCTCCTAGGATCTCATGCACAGTCTTCTTTGCTTACCCTTGTAGTTATAAAACATAACCCAGTGTCTCTGTAAAGAAGGCTTGAATTATAAAAATCATGGGAAAGAAAAAAAAAAAAACAGGAATAGAGCAGCCAGTATTTAGTAAAAAACATTTTATTCCCACAGTGTTAGGAAGAAAGAAGCCAACTCATAAAATGTTAACAGTGCTTTCTTTAGTAGTGGCTAAAATGTTCCAGCTTGTAATGGAGCTCAGGAAAATGCTTCTGGAACATTATGGAAGTTTAAATAAAAGTGATGGGAGTGGGTATGAGTCAATGAACTCTACTTTCTCTTTGTTGAAAAATTAAGATCCCTCAGTTGAGTATTTTATTCTTACGTCAAGCTCCTGCCATGACCCTCACTTTACAAAGAAGAGAACAGTAGTAAAAGGAGGTCCTGATAATTTCTCCATGAATTCATTCAATCAATAAGAATACACTTAGTGTCTATGGAGACCAATAAAGCACTAAGAACTACATAGCTTAGTTGAAAGAGCACTGTCTTGTTCCTAGAATCAGACAGACCTAAGTTCAAAATCTAGCTCTGACACTTCAAAAAGTGTGACTACAGGCAACTGTTTATCCTCAATGGGAGCACCCACTCCCATTTCAACAAATCATGAAAACAAATAACCTCATAGGACTATTGTGATCATTAAATAAATAAAATATATGTGGCAGTGTCTTGCACATAAAAGGCATTCAAATCTATATTAACCTTATGAAAGCTGGGGAGCCATAAAGCAAGTTAGATATTTTCTTTTCATTCCAGGATGTCCCAATCTAGATAGAAGACAAGCTATGCCCTCATAAAACATTTGGTGTAAGAAGGAATGTAATTAATTACCCTGATATTTAAAGCCGAGAATAGGAGCTGAGAGAAAGATAGCCCAAGGAGCTGAAATAGTCAGAGCAAGCTGCATGGAAGAGGCAGATTTAAATTGAGTCTCCAGGTAGTAGGATCTTGGAAGTCTTCACTCCTGTCCTAACAACAAGAATGAAGCTGAACAAACTGAAAATCAACAACTCTTCTTAGATCTGTCAGAGAACTGAGGTCACAGGGCTAACAGCAGCCCCCCAAATTGGAGAGACAGGTAGGAAGATACAGGGAATCACAACTTACTGGGGCAGAAACCTCTGAGGGAACTGTTACTACGTAGGAAAACCAAAACTGTAATTGACGAACTGCTGAAGGCCCCTGTGGACAACTCTGGGACTTAAACTAAATCTCTAAAAAAAGAGTAGAATTGGTAGAGAGGAAGGATAACTCCATTGGGGAAAATGGGGGTTGGGATGGAATTTATTAATATAACAATAGGTGCTGTTACCTGACCACGTTACTCATGAACAATTTAAAAACTGCAAGGATTAAGAATGTCCAGCGTCCACAGACATAAAAACAGTGATGGCTGTGTTACTACCTCAATTTTAAACAGACTAAGTGGATAAATCCATTTAAATATGGTGAATTGTATATAAACATTTGTCTTCAGTACTTCCCAAGATCCAACTACACTGATACTGATGGGATTTTTAAAAGTGTAAATCTACAAGACAAAGGAAAAGAAGGAAGAGCAGCAGATGAGAGATGTCTACAACACTGCGAAAATGAAAAAACAGAAAAGAGTTTTCTGATTTATCTAGGTGAAGGAATGTAGTGCATGGACATTTTTATAGTGCCGCTAGTGGGAACTACAAGGAAGGAAGCCGACCTACATTGCGGAATCTAGGGGTCAGATCTTAGAGGTCCAAGGGAGAGGGCAGGGGTGACATATGGGTTAGAAAACTGCCCTAACCTGAAAGTCAACACTGGAAGTTTCCTTTGTCGTTCCCACCTCACTGAGTATGCAAAAGTAGCCAAACTGATAGGACAACCAAAAACTACCAATTACCATTAGTTTTTCTACCCTGCCTTAATTTTCTTTATAGCACTGTCACCACCTGGCATTACGTTGTCTAGTTATTTGTTAATTGATCTGTTTATTTGCCCCACCAGCAAGTAAGCTCCAGGAAGGCAGGGCCTTTGTTGGTCTTTAACTCTTTATCCTTAGTTCCTGGTAAATAGTAAGCACTCAGTAAATATCTGTCCCATGAATAAGTGAATGGATGAACAAGTGAATGAATGAATGAATGAATGAACCAATCAATGAATAAACAATAGGGATATTACCAATCAATAACTTCCTTCCAGTCTCAGACTTACTACATTTTCCAAGGTTTGGGGCCTTTGGACTAATATAAAAATGTTTTCCAAGAAGAAGGAAAATCATGAGCAAAGTCACAAGGAAGAAGAAGGCACTGGCCATCAAGGGAATAGTGACTTGCCAGATAGATTAGGACTGCTTCTTCAGGGCTCTTCTCTAATTTCCTTAAAGATTCTATATTTTCCTTAACGACATCTCTCATAACTCTATCAAAGTACTTTTTTATGTAATTGTTATAAATCTTTCCTCCTCAAATTTCTGATATTTTAATTTACCATCTTCTCACTGCAGCCTTCATGCAGCCCAGTAGTTCTGCCCCACACAAAGGCCAAGCCTCCTACATTCAGAGGAGACGCAAGTGCAAGGGGATGAAGAGGAACCATGACAGGGAACTGCCAGTTCTGTTCCCCTCTTCTGAACGCCATTATGCAGGGCATTCATCTTCAAAGAGAAAGCAAATGTCACTCACTCCTGAATGGCCTAATTTTCCCTCTTAGACATAGACCACAAAAACTTTATTGGGGAACAAACAGCTCAAGAGATTTTTTTAAAGGAGCAAACTATTAAAGGTTTGTTAATCTCCAACTCTATAAACTAAGGTAGCATCATGGTGCCAGATATAACATTCAGGTCTCCTGACCCACAACCCAAGTCACCAGTTGCCAGACTTGTGGATTCCAAAAAAGGAGCTTACAGTGGTTTATTTCAGTTTGCAGATGCTTCCATGGATGGGTTATTTGAATGCAGTGTTAAAGCACCCTGAATGTGATATTGTACGCTTGAAATATCTTTGCACCACTTTCTATAACAACCTATCTAAATAAGTCATAGAGTTTAAAAATAGCCCTGTTTCCTTAACTTTTGCCTTTGATCCCATCCCATACAACCTACTGAGAAAAGCAGTACCAGAGGCTAACCTCCTACACTAATACCCCTTGCAAGCAGGAGTTAAGAATCAGGAGTAAGGCTCTAAACTAGAATTACCTCTTCCTATACCCACCAAAACGCAGGTCTCAGAAGGTGTCTTATAAAACCTAGGTTCATTCCACTCATTATCCATATATCTGTTCATACAGTCCACCATTCATTCATTCAAAAAATATTTACTAAGTCTTAACTATTCTTGTGGGGATATATTGCATTAAATGTTAGCCACATCCTCATGGGATGTAAAGTACAGCATAGGGAATACAGTCAATGGTATGGTACAGCTATGTACCATGTCAGATGGGTAGTAGGCTTGTTGGGATTATCACTTTGTGAGACGTGTAAATGTCTAATCATTATGTTATTTTGTATACCTGAAACTACTACTACTACTAATAATAATAATAAAATAATAAAGCCATGCCCCTGTTTTCCCAGATCTTCGAGTGTAATCAGGGATATTATGATACGTCCTAAAATTTCTGGAAGAGTCCTAATTATAAATATTTTGCTACCTTGATATATTGTTGCAAATTTTCTATTTTTCCTTATTAAAAAAGCAACAAATTGTTGAATATATAGCATTTTAAGTGAATACATGTTCATATCATTAAAACAAAACAAAACCTTTGAGTGCTATGAAATATCAAAACATAAAAGATGAGTTCTGACACATTCAAAGGCCTCCTAAAGAGACAGAATGGCTCCGAGGGTAGAATAAGTAGCTAAAATAGTACTATCAAAACACTTGAAATAGTACTAGTAAAACACTTGAAAACAAAGAGGTCCGAAAGGGAGGAAGTGTTCAGAAAAAGAGGCACAGAAAATGGGAAGACAAAGAAGTGATGTTAGTGCTTATTAAACATTATCCAGATAAAGGGATTCAAATTCTGGAGAAGACAAGCCATTCCCATGTTTTCCTTTTGCCTGCAAACCTGGAATATTCCATCAGACTTGGCTGAAATATCTTTCAAGTCTATCAACCTATTTGGGCTCTGATTATGGGCTATCCAAACGCTTGCATTATAATCTGGTTCCCCAAGGAGATTTTCTCTAGGGCAATAATGTGTTGACCAGCAGACACAAACCATCAGTGAGCACAGAGACTAGTCAAGTGACCACAACAAGCTCATCTCACTCGTGGACTTTTCCAAGTTTGTGAATTTGAAAACAGAATGTTACAAAATGAGATTTAGTTTCATAAATTAAACAATATGTATATATAAAAAAATTCATTAATTGGAGGGAAAAAGAGTTGGCCAAGTGTCTCAATATTTGGCCTGGAAAAATTGGTCACTGTCTGTATTAGCGCCATAAATAACATCTCCACTCCAAAGCACTTGAAGAACAGTGGCATGTAAATGATGCACACTTAATATCAAAGAAAAAGTATGATGAAGAAATTAAGTCTTACTGAGGAAATCTATGAAAGCATCACAGAGGAAGTAGTAATCAACAGAGACTTGAAGGTGGGCAGAGTGATGATAAGCAAAGATTGAGGCTAAGGTGATTACTTCGATAAAATAAAATATAGAGATTGGAAAATGTGCTGGGCATGTAGGGAATGGAGAGCAGATCAAACAGATCAGATATGAATTCAAAGCAAGATTAAGTTCAAATGCCAGAAGACCATGACATACCAGTTTGGGGAGTCTAAATGTCACATGGCAGCAATGCAAAACCATCTAAGCTTTCTGTTGAAGGAAGAGATGGAATGATACTCTAGGAATTAAGCAAGATCTGAAAAAAAATATGAGCCACAGCTGAAAACTGAAAATCACACTTTTAACTACCCATAATTTATATTCTAGTGTAAACATAATGTATTGATATTTTCTACCCAGATACCTGGATGAAAGCAAGCTAAAATGAAAAGTAGAAGACAAAGAACTTTAGACTACTGGATCCTAGATCACAATGGTATTATTACAATATGAGGAAGCCACACAAATCTTGGGCTACTTCATAATTTTGACTGGACTTGCAGTTATCTCCTGCAGATCCAGATGTTTTTCAGGAAGAACCTTGCTATGAAGATATTAAAAACTAGAATACATTTATATTCTAAGTATTCAGTGGAAGCTTAGTATTGTCGATATGTATCTATATGCAAAATTTTTATGTGGAGTCAGAAAAACTCTGGAACTCTGAAAAACAATTTGGATCGTTGAAGCAGAATAAGAGAGGCAGAAAAATTGTTCTTTGTTTGAGTCAAAAATATATTTTCAAAGGCAGATAGAATTGGGAGAGGAGATGTTATCATATTGGTCATTGCCTCTCAAAAACCAGATGTTTAAGAAACAGAAAATTTACCTAAATGTCATTCAGTGAGTTCAATGATAAAGAAGTATATTTGAAGTAGGGAACTCCATTTCACAAAATTACGGTGTGTAAAGGCTTGGGCTAGTTGTAAGCTTAACTTGTACACAATATTGGTCACGGGGTGAAAAATAAATAAATAAACCAGTTACTACTGCTGGGAAAGCTGTTTGATTTTTTATTACCCAAGAAGTGTCATGGTGTTGCATAAATGATGGACTCATTTTCAGTTCAGACTTTAAGCAGAAGGTAGCAGTGACATCAAGGGAGTAAAAAGGCCTCTTCAGTCTACACAGGGAGGTCATAGACAACCCTCTCCTCAAGGAGAAAGAACAGACTCGAGGAATAAGATAGAGAAACCATTAGCTCTCAGGAGTAGAAAAGACTTGTAGCATCATGAAGTCAGTCTCAGAATTAGAAAGCAAAGATTGTGAACTCTCTGTCATAGGTTATTAAGACCCTGAAATCACAAATAGAGATCCCAGCTAAGATCAGACCAGGAGAGGAATGGAGCACACAGATGGTAGAGAGCCATACTGCCTCATAAGATATTCCTTAGCTGTCCTTCCTAAAGGTTCTAACTAGTTTCCTTAAGAGGAAGAACTGCATTACCTGCTCTACTAACTATAATCGTAGCTCACTTCAATAAGTGATCCTTTGTTGAAAGGGTAAATAAATGCTACGTTTAATCAGATTTCACTTACCCAGCCCTGGATAACATTTTAGACAGATCCTACAGCTTTCTGGTCATTTACAGTTATAAGAATCATACCACTTTGATAATTCATATTCATTTTCTTGTATTAAGGCATTAAAATAGCTAGTCCAACCGAAATTAACACTTCAATCTCATATCCTATTCAAGGCATCTCCCCCTTTTCACTCACGCCAAGAACCTAGGCGTGGAGATTGAAGTGGGGGAGGGAATGGAGGTATCTCTTTTGACCATTTCTCCTGACTTATGACTCCTTCTCCATTCACTATGTGGCTTCCAGTTCTTGCATGGCCTGGAAGAGTAGAAGGAGTATTGGAAGGGGAAAACGTTAAGCATCTTTGCTCACACTGGGTGGCCACCATGCCTTGTGCTGTATCCATGGCTATTGCATAGGAAAATGTGTGAATTCTTCAGAACCATCCCTTTTGCCCTGCGGGAACCCTTACACTATGGTTTCTTAACTTGGTTAATGCATTCTCCTGAGGGCCTTTTGCAAAACTCCCATAGGTACTATCCCAACAGTTCACCCTGCAGGCAGCCTCTGTAGCTGTCCAATCTTCACCCTAGCAAACAACCTTCTTGGGTGAACTAGCACCAAAATCACTCACCTGTTACTTTCCATTGCATCTAGTTGGTTGACCCAGGAGGAATGTATGGATACTTGCGTTGATAAATTATGAAAATGTAAGCTGGTTTCAATAATTCAACAATATTTCAGTAACTTCAAATCAAGACATATTCTTATTTGTAGGTAGTACATTATATACTCTTAGCAGAGAATTGTCTAGGACAGAGAGTGAACATTGACTGCAAAGGAAGAAAAGGAGAGGAGAGCTAATATTTATGGAGAACTCTTGTGCATGTTAAGTTGGACTTAAAGAGATGAATTGATTACTTATAGTGAACAGCCATCATTTTATTGTCCCAGTTACTCTGCTTTTATGGGAACTTTTCTACCAACTTCCCAACATTTTCTGTGAACTGATATAAACATTTTCTGTGCCCTGATATAAACATACACACATTTATTCACCCACACGGCTGAGAAATCGGAAGCTTTAGGCCTCTTAGCCTCAGCCTTGCCTGTCATGTCTACTATAAAAGAGAGAAAATCATATACAGCCAGAAAGAAAAACGAAGCAGATTTGCAGAAGTAACAGACAAAAAATTTTTCCGGGTTTGCTATAGGGCTTCAATTTCTGGTTGTAGCTGAGCCTGAGACTCGATTTCATTCTTACCTGGGTTCTATGAGTGTCTCCCCCCTCCAACCCTCACCCTTACTATCTTTTAGCTTAGGCTAGTGAAACTGGAACATGTTGTCTTGAACCAAATTGCCCTTAACTAATACACCCTCTCAAGATCGAAAGCCTGTAAGAAGTGAAGTTTGCATGATCCCAGCATTTGTTCCACTACGCATACTGCCAAGAGACACAGATGTGGTACAGTGCTAAGAGCAAGAGCATGTTTGGGAAGCATCAACACAGAACGATAGCAGTCAGGAAACTGATGTAATCATCCAAACATACTCAAGTGTTCAGATTCATATCTGCTGAATGTTTTAGCTCTGCGTCTAAGAGATGGTCTGCATACATTGAAGAGTGTTCACTAGAGAGCCATAGGAAAAGATTTAAGAGTTGGAAAAGAGAAAAAGTGCATAGTGTATATTGCTTCTACAATTCAATTCACACTTCATATCCTGCACCCAATCATCTTTCTCGTTAGGGTCTTATACTGCTTTTTAATGTTTTCTATCTATTTGTCTCATCTCCCCAAATAGGTGATAAGCTTCTGAAAGTCAAGGAGTATCTGTTATATTTTTGTTGTATTCAATAATCAATAAATATTGAGCTAAATGCATTAAAACAAAAGGTACACAGCTTGTTCAAACACAAAGGGATAAGAGGATAATGTAATAATAGTCCTGGTAAATATGAATCTCTACATTGATGGGAACTGATCTTTCCATACCACAACCAGAAGAGGACAAAGAATTCTCACATACTAATATATTTAAATTCATCTTAAAAATACATTTCTAAATTGAAGCAATTGTTGAATGTGTCACAAGAAGAAAAACAACCTTAGAGATTCAGCTTCTTCATTGGGATATTTTGCATCGTCTAGGACGATTTTGGTTGTAATCCTTTTAAAGTCGTCTCAATAAAGAGTTATAGATTTCACAACCCTCCCTCAGGTCACTCTAAGACCTATGAAAACATCAGGTAAGAGTGGAATTTCATCTTTCTTTTCCCATTATAATATGCCATATGGACATACCCAATATTTATGAATACTAGCATATAGAACTCAGATATTAAAAATCTATATCACTGGCTAAAAAACAGTCCTGTGAGAACTACTCCAAAGCAGAAAAATATGTTTGAAGATATTCTCATTTATCTGACCACATCATATAAAATTAGAACTAAAGGGAATCCTGGAATAATGAAGCCCAAGTATACTATAAACTCAGTATTAGAATTTTGCTTCCAGTTGCAACGAAGTAACTCGAAATGCATTAACTCTCTTACCATAAGCACCTAGAAAGCCATATAAAATATATGAAACGTCTCCTTTCAGACATTGCTCAACAAACATCCGAAGACAGTGATCTCTGAAAGAAGGGAAGCAAATGAGATAAGCCTTGACATTGCCTGATCATTTTGCCTGAGAGTTTCAATTATAGGTTGCATCACAGGGTGGGGGAATCCAAATAGAGGCTTGTGATCTTACTGAGTTGAGGAGACATAGTTCTGATTTTAGGGAGTCGAAAGCAGCCACAATTTATGGGATAAAATGCCAGAAAGAAAGGAGCTACAGAGAGAGAAATACTCTGGAGATCTGCAGACAAATCCTTCCAAACTTTGGCTGAGGACTGATGTGTGCACATATGTGTGGTTACTACAACAACCAAGGAAAGAATCACCAGAATATTTTCTGGGGCTCATGAGAGTCAGAAATCATTCAGGTTTCCCATCAGTCAGAGAGGAGAGACCTCCTAATTCATAGAGCATTGGTTAGAGTCCTCAGAAGGTCATTGCTCAGACCAAATTAGCCCTGAGCTGAATTCACTCTTACAGAGCTTAAAAGCAACTCTCAAAAGCATCCAGCTAGTAATTCAAAGCAACTTAACTGCATCTCAGAAAATAATGCAACACTATAAAAAGGAAGACAGAAAAATCCAAGACCACAAAATGTAAAATTCAACATTTCCAACAGTGAATTAAAAAATTACCAGGTAAGCAAAGAACTACGGAAAATAATGCCTCCCAAATAGGAGAGCAATTAAATGAATCAATAGAAAAAGATCCAGAAGTGATAGGTTATAGAATTAGCAGACAGTAACGGTAAACAGTTATTATAAATATACTCCACGTGTTTAAGAACATGGCAAGAAAAATTTTTTTGAAAATCATTTAAAAAATACAAATCAAACCCTAGAGATGAAAAATATGGTATCAAAATGAGAAATAAATACTGGATGGGATGAACAGTGAATTAAACATTGATGAAGAAAGGAGCACCAAACTTGAAGACACATATATTGTCCCAAAAAAACCACAGAGGAAAATATGACTAAAAAAATGAAAAGATATCTTTGATCTATAGGATGATATTAAATATATCATCCTAAAATATATCAGCCTAAAATATATGCAATTGGAGTTCCAGAGGTGGAGTCAGAAAAAAATGAGGAAATAATGGCCAAAATTGTTTTTAATTTGATAGCAACTATCAACCAAAGATCCAGAAAGCCCAGCAAATTCCAAAGAAGAAAAGAGATGAATAAAACTATGTCAAGGGACAGCATAAACCAATTGCTAAAGTAAACAGTAATAATGAGAATATCTTAAAAGCAACCAGAGCAAAGTGACACAAATAATCAAACTTCTCATCGGAAACTATGAAAAAGAGAAATGTTTAAAGCACTGAAAGGAGAAAAATATATATCAAATTAGAATTCTATTTCCATCAAAAAAATACCTTTCAAAAATTAAGGTAAAGATTCAGACATACAAAAGTTGAGAAAATTGATTGCCGGCAGACCCGTACTACAAGAAATATTACGGGAAGTTATTCAGGCAGAAGAAAAATGATACCAGAGAGAATTTGGGATCTGAAATTTGGCAAAACACTGGCAATGGTAATATATTGGTAAATATAAAAGACTTTTTTCTTAATTTCTTTTAAATATAACTGAATGGTTAAAGCAAAAATAATGACGATGAACTGTGGAATTTATAATATATGTGGAAAATATACAAAAGCAAAGTATAGGAGGCAGAAATTAAATTATACCATCATAAGTTTCTTAAAATATATGTAAATATACTATTATTTGAAAGTCGAGTGTGATAAATTAAAGATGTAATTGTAAACCCACTAAAACAGAATAACAACAAAAAAGATACAGCTAATATACCAATAGTAGAAATAGAGTGGAATTTAAAATACTTGATCAAAAGAAGGTAGGAAAAGAGAATAAAGGATCAAGCATAGAAGGGACAAAAGAAAGAAAATAACACAAAAACATGTTAAACATTATTAGTCATTAGGGAAATGCAAGCTAAAGCCACAATTAGGTTTACCACAACTACTATACACTTTCTCAAAAGGCTAAATTTAAAATGATTCTCTTGCAAAGTCAGCTTTTGGAGAGGATATAGATTACTGGAATTCTCATACACTGCTGGTGAAAATACAAAGTTATATAATCACTTTGGAAAGTAATTTGGCAGATTCTTATAAAGTTAATCAAATACCACTCAATTCAGCAATTCCAATCTATAAATTTACACAAAGACTTTTACTCAGATATTCATAGCAGCTTCATTCCAATTTATTCTAAATTGGAAACAACTAAAGTTCTCATCAACGGGTTGCTGAATAAACGAACTGTGATACGCACATACAATGGAATACTACTCAGCAATAAAAAGAAACAAACGACTGATATATCTAATAATGTGGACGAATATCTAAAGCATTATGGTAAATGTAGAAGCTAGATACAAAAGAGTACTTACTATATGTTTCCAATGACATGAAATTCTAGAAATGCAAACTAATAGAGTGACAAAAAGATTAGGGATTGCTCAGGTCTAGGGGTAGAGTATTTAAGAGGTAAGGGTGGAATATGTGGATTGATGCCAAAGGGACATAAGGAACGTTTTGGGGGCAATGAAAATGTTGATTGTGGTGGTTCTTACAGCATTTATATATTTGTTAAAACTTGTCAAATTGTACATTTTAAATGTGTGCAGTTTATTGTGCATAAGTTATACCTCAATAGTGCTGTTTTTGAAAGCGAAGTGAAAGAAATGGAAACAAAAGAGTGTCAATATTTTATCAGTCATAGGAATACCACTCCTTAATTATCACTGATATGTACCCCAAACCCAACAAGTGCTGTCCACATCAGAAAAATTCTGAAATCACAAGTCAAATTAGAAACAAACGCATGAATGTTCCTAATTTTTAAGGCCACTCTAGCTTGTAAAGCAATGTTTTCATTCTTGTTTTGTTTAGAGAATTGCTCAGTACTGCCCTGATCACATTACTCTATATACTCTTTGAGGAAAGTACATTGTCACATCACGTTCTTCCCAGAAGACATAAAATCTTTTTTTTTAATTAAAAACTCAAATGAGTTGTTTGTTAAATGAACTAATAAGTGACCAAATCAATTAATGAATAAATGAGAGTCAGTCTCTATGAGAATTTATGATTCCAACACATCTATGTACATTATTTATTTCTTGTACCAAATGCCATCCATTCATCTTTAAAAGTAGTAAAACAGCATTCATTGGAGCACCACAAATTTAAAATTTTGAAGAATTTGTATAAGCAGCACTCAGGTTTATCTATATATTGTTGAAAAAAAATTCATATGGCCAAACAATAGTAGAGTAACATGGCGATGATTTCCACCTTTATTTTGTATGTCATTTCAGAGTTTACGATGGCTTTCTCCTCTTTTCCCTCTGAACCATCTTTTCTGTTTCTTTGCCCACGGGCTTATCCACCTCCTCCCACCACCAAATGCTGAAGTTGTCCAGGGTGTCTTCATTGGCCGTCTTCCCTTATCATTCTATGTACTCTTTCTGGGATGCCACATGATTCTAATAATTTCAATTCCCAGATTATGCCAACCAAAACTCAATACCAATACCCACCTCTCTCCTGAGCACCAGAAAATACTTTGCAGATAATCAAGCCATACCCCAACCAAATGGTACCCCTCCGCCCCACTGTCTCTCTCTTTTATTTATTGGAATTTCCTTCTACTCAGGTGACCAAGCCAGAAATTTGAGAGTCATTCTTGATAATCTCCTCTCCCTCATCTTCCCACATTTAATCTCACCAAGTACTAGTATTTCTATATTCCAAATGTTTTTGTAGTCCTTCCTTTCTGTATCAGACACAAATGTCAAGTACCTCATTAATTCTCTCAAATACCTCCTTCCTTCCTATGGCTTCAACAGCCTCCCAGCCCGAACCAATCACCTGTCCTTGAAGTGATAAGCACAGCTCAGAGTAGACCACCTGCAAGTCCAGAGTGTTAAGGTCTCTGCCACTTCCAGACATGGATGGAACATGATACCATAGAGTGTGGAATCTGGCATCTTACAGAGATGCCCTATTGAAGGAGTTAGATAACACAAGTCAGAAGTATGTTACCTCTCCATGGGGCAAAAACAGGAGAAAGGAGGGATCCAGGTAGACAAATTTATCTTCCTTCATCTCTTCACGGGCTAGCCCTAGACACAGTGTTTCCTTGTATCCTGTCTGGAAAAGCTCAATACACTGAGCAATACATCTTCCAACTGACCTGCTATTTCCCTTCATAGCTTGCTGAAAACGGTACACGTCACAGGAAGATACCATTTGTCATCGCTTCACATAGCCATCATGGTAACTCATCACTGCATGTTATACAGAGCCTCGTATGCAATATGCATTCGATAATGGAAGCTGTTATGATACTATGATATTTTGTAACCCAAACAGGCAATGCTATCAATCTTTTTCTTTCTTATAAAACCCAAGCATTGTGTAAAAACTGACATTTGTTATGTATAGATTTATATCTATTTTATTAAATAGAAACCAAACATAGCTTTCATAGATAAATTCTGGAAAAAGAGACCTGAATGTTAGAGGTGATATTTTTGTGGCGGGATTCTGGGTTTTTGTTGATGTCGTCATTTAATATATTTTTCTAAAATTTTTACATTTTTCTGCAACAACATATACCTCTATTCATAATCAAAAAATAAGATGATTAAACTTTTAAACATCTCTTGTTGTAAAAACAATAAGATAAATAAATGATAAATAATAGATAGCATTAATAAACAGCAAGAATAATCCATTCTGATCTTATTTGATGAGGTTGTTGGCATTTAAGATAGCCTGAGTAGCCTTATTGCAAGTTTTGGTAAGAATTGTTGGAAATCTAAAAGGAGCCTGCCAACACCATCATTACCAAAATAGACTGAGAAGCTTGAGGATTCCAGGTTGGGAAACCCTAAAGGTGCTGAAGTCTAACATCTTATAGAAGATTTGAACCCTGACCTTATTATTCATGAAAAACCAACCCCACCTATTAAAAGCTAATATACAACTCTTGGTTATGTCTAATAATTTCTTTAAAAAAGTGTGTAGAGCCTCAAAAGAAGTGGTTGTTTTTGTTTTCGTCATCTGTTTAGTTCCCGACTTCAATAATGATATTACTAAGACTGTCTAGATGTGTGAAGTCAATAAAATTACTGAGCATATTAACTAGGATTTTTCTCAGATTCCAAAGACACCGGCCTTTGGAAGCTGGGTGACTTGAATCGATTATCTCTAAGTGTGCTGTCTGTCTCCACTTCCCATTCTAAGATTAAATAAGTCAGTTAAAGGAAAGATGGCACCAGGCCATCTGGATTTGAAGTACTATGCTGAAAAGCAAAAATGTATTTCCAGGTTTTCCATATTTAAAATTCTACCATTTGTCTTCTGGGGACTGAAATGAGGCTGACAACAGATCGAAATGTAACCTACATAAGTATCATAGGATCATAGCTGAACGTGCCCCCCATTATCTCCATAGTACTGAAATGCACCCCTATGACAAGTCACAGCAACAAAAAAGTGTATTTGATCACATTGTTCACCCCTTCACATAAATATCCCAATAGGTTTTTAGGTCCCCTTTCTTTGCTTGCTCTGCCTTAATTCTCTTTACTCTCCTTTTCAACTTTACTTAATTCAGATTGTATTAAATTCACACACTGAAGCAGAATAAGTCTCCTTCACATTACTGCCCCCACACCAGTCTGACAGTAGGTCACTGCCATGGACTGTACCCTGAGTTTTAGTTGCCGCACGGGAATCTCAGTGTAGTTTACTTTCACCCATTGTCTCCCTAAATGAAAGAAAAGTAAGTTTGAGCATTTCTAGTTGGTGAAACCATACATCCATTCAAAAAAAGAAGTGAAGAACTATCATACCCTTCCCAACTTCTTAAGAAACAAAGAAGCTCTAACCACAGACAAATAGAGAGGAGAAAGCCCCAAGAAGGAACAAAAATTGTGAAAAAAAACTTTGCAAAATGCCCAATCTCTAAGAAAGGTAGAGTATTCTACAAGTCTTTATTTTGAAGTACCTTTCTTGGGTGGCATCCTGGGAGTGTCCTGTCAGAACGTCTCGCTCACTGGCTGACCTGGAGAAGGATGACAGGTTGAAGAGACAAATGTTTCAGGTTTGGTCCGGCACATCCACACACTTCTGCCTGGCGTTGAAAGTGCTCCCTGGTGCCATTTCACAGTCTGAAACATAAGAAGGTACTAATTTCCTCACCATTAAATTTTCATGAATGTTTAGTTTGCCATTTAGGGATGCAGAACTCAGGTCAAAAGGGCTGTATTTGGGGCTCATGTTTGAAATAAAACTAAACTGATCATGTAAGTCCTATTCAAAGCCAGTCTGGCTTCATCCCATTCTGTATGTGTTTGCCTGCCTCATTTTAAATGCCTTCCATTCTAGGGCTTTATCCTAATTACATATACTGAGGGTGGTGTAAGTGAGTGCACTCTTAGAAAGATGAGAAATACCGACCACGAAGCATACTTGGTAAATTAAACGAGTAAATAAAGAAGATACTCCTACACCTGGAGTTCGGGTTTAAGCAGTAAAGCTATAGAGCATTCAACTTAGCTATCAACCTCCAATATGGGGAAATCTGGAGATGCTGAATTCATTTTCTCAACTTTTCTGAAAATAACACTTGCTATAAGAGGAAATTGCTATCCTCTGGGCAAATTTTTAAAACTTTATTTTTTCTATCAAAACTTCTCATAGGAGTATAATAATCTTTTCTTATAATGAGAAAAATATTGCCATCATTAAAAGAAAGAAAGGGACAAAAAGTGCTGAAATTTAATGTTGCAAAATACGCTACATTTTTGAGCGTGAGGATACTGGTATTCTCTGGTTACTTTGGTGATAGCCACTGACCTTGGCAATAGGAAGCAGTGTTTTGAAATGGATCCTGGTGGCACATTTACACCAGAGCAGCTTTTGGCTTCACAAATAGGTTTGTGCACAGATCTGACCCTTGTAGAATATGAAGGCTAAAAATGACTTTAGAATTATGACTTAACCCAATTATGACTTAAACCAAAGCTCTGTAAGGCTGATTGATGCTCACCAAGTTTTGTCTTATTTGGACTCTAGATCTTAACTGTAATAATAAGATAGGATGTAGCTGGTACAAGTACTTATATTTAAAGATGCCCAGAGTGGTTCTTCAACTTGGATATTTGTAAAGAGATTAAGAAGTTTTGTTGCAAATAATTGGACCTATAATCTAAAGTGATAACCGTATATAATTTAATTCATAACTTAAATATAAATATATAAAATAACTCTTAATGCTGTTCTGACAAAAACCATAATAAATAGATGAACAAAGTAACAAAAGATGTTCTGCAAGCCTTGTATCCAGAAAATTATAAAAGCAATACTACACAAAATATTAAAGACAGGAGCCATAAAAGAAAAAAAATAGATGAATTCAACTATATTAAAATAAGAAATTTCTATGTATCAAAACATTTTTCAAAATAACATTAAAAACTAGAAGATATTTCAATCACAGAGCACTTCATAAGACCATAAAAATAAAGAAACTACTTATCAACAAGAAGATAACCAGCCCAAAAGGAAAAAAAATGCAAAAGATTTGAACAAACAATTCACATGTAAAGATATAAAATGACATGTAACCCAAGAAAAAAGTGAACAAAAACATGAACAGTAATTTCACAGAAGAGAGAAGCACAGAGCCAATAAACATATGAAGAGAGGCCCAATCTCATCTACAGGAACACAAATCAAGACCACTAGCAGTATGAATGTGTAGGTTCATAACCTTGGGAGCTTCCCAGGGTGAAATCTGAAACTGGCCCTCATACACAGAGGGCTAGGAGAAACAGAAAAAAGAGGCAGATCATTCCATATTGGTAGGTGGCAGATTTAATAAGCAATGGAACTTGCATATGAGGCTTGTCTTGGGCAGTAGCAAGACTACTAGGTCTCCGCACTGTCTGCCTGAATCTTAAAAGCTTATATAGAGGCCTAAACAGATTGAGTCATGTATAGTCTCAACAACACATTATGTCTCAAGTCTGTGTCCTCGGGGAAGCTTCTGGTGTGGGGAAGGCAAGAAGAATGTATATTCCAAGGACAGGAGAGAGAGTAAGGAGCCTCCAATTACCCAGACTGCCTGGGTCAAGCTCGAGGGTCAATCAGTGGTCATGTCCTCTTGATGACCTCCTCCGACACTCCACCCCTTGGGACTGGCTCTTACAATCTTACATGACCCCCTCACTTTCCACAATGTGCTCGGAGCAAGGGGGTTCGTTACCAAGGAGGTTCATGACCAAGGAGGTGGTTCATTGGCTGCTATCTGGCTGCACTAGAGGCAGATACCATAGCAACAATGCAGGCACGTGCAAAAGAAAACACAAATAAGATAATGATTTCCAAAGTAAGTAACCATTTTTTCAAGACTGCCATGATCTGAACCACTGATTTATTAAATTCCCTAGGCTGGGGGTAAAATCACTCAGGGCGTTCACTTGTATCCCCATGTGCTTTAATGAAGATGATACATTGACAGACTCACCAGTATAAACACACAACATTCTGCTTAGAACATGGAACAGGTGCCTCCTTGGGAGGCAGTAGTAATGTCCAAGGCCATTCTGTTTTAGAGGACAGCTTTTCTCATTACAGACATTTCAGTGTTCGGTAAGGATTGGCTTTGCTAGTCATCCTTTAAGGCTTGTTGGGTAAATGAAGTAAGGGCTTCTATGTGTACTCTAATGTCCTCCAGGCCAATGGAGGGGAAAAAGACTGGCTGATGATCAGTCGTACCAGTGGAAAACAGAATGTGCCCATCTGGACTTGAGAGGGATGTAGGCAACCTTTGTTACCATGTGTAATTGGCCCATTTTACTGATACGAAGAAGGAGAACACAAACAGATCTCCAGCTACCATCCCATGACATATTACAGAACTGTGCAGGTAGCCCCGGGGAAGCAATTGAAAAGTCCACTGTTGCCCCTCTCATGTGAGGACAAATTGATCTTGTGACTCAGTAGCTTGGGTATACTGAAAAAAGTATTTGCTCAGTCCAGTACAGCATGGTATAGTCCTAAGACCAGAGCCAAAGTATCTAAGATGGTGGCAATGTGGGGCACAGCTGCATGGTTGTTTAATTCTCAATAGTCTACAGTCATCCACCATGAGCCATCTGGCGTTTTGACAGGCTATTTCAGTCTGTTGAAAGCACTATGAGCAGGGTGTACAATGCCCCCCTAGTGAAGTACTAGGATAATTTATCCTATTTATTTGTGTCCCCTGGCATTTTGTATTGTTTGACAGTTACCACGATTTGCTAGGGTCCCCAACTGGCATTTCCCCTCAGCCCTGGTTTGATCACTGTTACCCAGAGGCAGAATTCACCCATAGAGCTTTGTAGAGTTTGACCTTGTAGTATGTCAATGCCCAAAATATTCATAATCATTAATATTCTTCTTACATTTTCCCTGTGGGTTCCATGAGGGCAGGGAAACCTCATTTTTGATCTCTAGATTCCACCTCATTTGTCAGCATGCCTGGATGAAAGCTCAGCAAATAGTTCTTTGAATATGAACAGGATTGAATAATAAACATAGTTGCCTTCCTAGTTATACAACTCAGTGCCATTCCCAGTAATTGTCATGACTTTGAGAGGCACATTGTTTAAGTGGAAAAAATATAAGCTTCAGAGTCATCCAAACCTAGGTTCAAACTTCCAGCTCTGTCACTAACCAGCTCAGTGTCCTTGGAATAACAACCTAATGTCTTTGAGACTCCATTAGAACAAATGGTGATCATAAAATATACTTTATAGGACTGTTTGAATTTAAATGATGTAGTGAATATATGTAAAGAATCTGGCATATAGTAGTGGCTCAATAAATAGCAGGCATTTTTCTAGTTATTGCTGTATATTTCCATTCCTTGTGTATCTCTATTTCATGTATGTTTACATTATAATAAATATTAACAAAAAGGATTTGATGCCTATGTATGTTTTTCCCCCCGAATCATCAAGGCCAAGAAACAAGATGAATTGTACTGTCCAAATTCTTGCTGCCTAGGCAGCATAAGTAAATCTTAGGAAAGAATGACTTCTAATCACAGTTAAGAAGACCTGTATTTTCCAAAGGCAAGAAGAATATGGTTCTCTGTAAAATAACACGTGGTCTAATCATCTACTGCTTAATTTTTTTTTTGTTTGCCCCATTAATACTACAGCTGAAGGTATTTGGGGACCTGAAATTACTATAAATACAAGTCCTCCTATCCCTGATGGCAGAAGAAAAGAACTTTTGGAACATGCTCTACTTTTCATTTCTAAATATATATTCACTTGGGCCACACTAAAGAAGCATGTGAAATCTTCCCAGTTGAAAATCCCAATTTAAACAGGCAGTTATGTTCAGCACTAGTGCGCACGCACACACACCACGCATGAATGCGGAAGTTCACACACCTGAAACCCTCTGAGGCTTGGCTTCTCTTGTTCATCATGCAGCCACGATTCATACGTGCTTTCTATGCCTCTTCCTTGAGGCTAAAAGGCATTTGTATCCATCTGCCAACCAGATGAACCCAGACAGAAAGTCACAAAGACTACACAAATGAGGATGACACCCGTATTTGTGCAGAATAAATTTCCCACTCTTCTGCCCCCAAACCCCATTGTAAATTGTTTTTAGTCCCACATGCTGCAATTTCCCTTCTGATGACAGCTCAGACCACCTCCCCGAGGACTTTGTGTTCTCAGGCCTCATTCCATCAATTCTACAAGATTAAATGGAGAAGGGGAAGCCCCTACTATAGTGCTAAGCACAAAAACATGCTCAACACATAAGCATTCTGTTTTCACCTTTCCCAAACCTCTCTGAGTACTCACAGACCATTCTCCACACCCCACAGTTCCTTTCACAGAGAGTCCAAGTGATAGCCCCAAGGCAGGGTTTCTCGGATACTGAGAAATGCCCAATAATTTTCCATTTTAGAGGTTTCTGGCATCCAAAAATATAAGGAAACGCCAAAAAGAGAAAGACTTTCAAAAATAATAATACATCTTAAACTTTGACATCTGACAAAAGAATGTTCCTAAGTACAATATACTCTGGTGATATTTACAAGGTAACTATAAGATGTGTTTAAAAATGCTTCAGCCAGTGTAACCCAGGAATGCAACAGGAGTTTAAAATGCATGCCACACATCATCTTGCAAATCTGTTAGTTGTGTTTTGTCTGTGTGTAAAGCCTCATTTGGAAGCGGCATTTGAAATGTCAATTTCAAGTCCTTTGAAATGTAAAGTCTTCATTTGAATGCCTTATTCCCATCCTCATCCTCCTGCTTGTCTCCACGCATCTATGAAAAAGAAACCACATGCAAATAATGAAGGAGATGGGGTGAGAGTCCCCCTGAAAAGAAGTGGAAAAGAGAGGCTTAGAGGAGTCTTTAGAGGCCATTATAGCAAGATCTACTTACAGGTTGAACTGAGAAGAATTCATCTCCACAACCCCCTGGCAACCCATTCACTGATCACCAAGGAGCCCTTGACCCCCACTTGGGTAAACAGAGTCCCTACCAGCCTCCCAGGAGGGTGAAATGGAATGGGAGCCTCCACAATAAGGTCAGTGAATTAGCAAGCTACGACTAGAATAATTTTCCCCAGACTTCTCTGGCAAAAGTAACCTCTCCCTCCTGCAGAGATACCTCAAAAGTTTATAACTTTTAAACTGAGATTGTTTTTCTGAAATAATTACAAGGCACCAATGAACATAGAACACTGGGTACTATTTTAAATGGTGAACTATTTTAATTGCAAGACAAAGAAACATTGAGAGATTTAAAATGATAATAACGATATACACACACAGAGTAATATATTTATAACTGGCAACTGTAGGCCAAACACTAAATATATACCAGGAAATGATCTATTTATGTTACTGTGAAATAATAGGGTTCAAGACATGATGTGATGTCTTTTTGTTTTACGGGTTATTGAATTATAGAAAAAGAAGGATATACAGACAAAAGGTATGGAGATAGTCAACACGACGCAGTAAAGCAGCGTGGGCACTGGTACGCTCCTTCTCCTCTTCTCTTCCCTCCTGATGCTGCAGTCTGGCTTCTGCCCCCATCACTGACTAGCCCACAGTTTCCCTGAAAGTACTCTTGCTAACAATGTAAATTCATTGTTACTAAGTCCAAGGAACACTTTCCAGTCTTTGTCCTACTTGATCTTCCTCCATAGCATTTCACTCTGGAAAACAATCCCATTCTCTGCATACTCTCATTCTTGACTTCCTGGACATTATTTCTCTTGGTTGTCATCTGATCACCTTGTCCACTCCTTCCCAGTCTCCTTGCAAACACTTCAAATACTTCTTTCTTCTTGATCCCTTCAGTGTTGTTGTTGTTGTTGTTATTATTATTATTATTATTTTATTGGGTAACAGTGTGCTTTTTCCAGGACCCATCAGCTCCAAGTCAAGTTATTGTCCTTCAATCTATTTGTGGAGGGCGCAGCTCAGCTCCAAGTCCGTCGCCATTTTCAATCTATTTGCAGGGGGCGCAGCCCACTATCCCTTGCGGGAATTGAACCCGCAACCTTGTTAAGAGTGCGCGCTCTAACCAACTAAGCCATCCGGCCGCCACAGTATTGTCATTAAAGGTACCATTGTAGGTTCTTTTTTTCTTTATCAATATATATTATCTCCCTGGTGACTTCATCCATTCAAATAACTTCAAGTGCTTTCTCCTCACTAAAGAACTTCCTAATCTATACTTCCTAATCTAAGCCAGATCTCTCTCCTGAGCTCCAGACCTACAAAGCCAACTACCTACCAGACGCTTGTATCAGTCATCTATTATTGTACAACAAACCACCTTAAATGGTGACTCAAACAATGACAATGACTTATTTTTCTTATGAATCTGAAGGTCAACTGGGCTTAGCTAGGCAGTTCTCACTGCACAGAGCTCTCATGCCATTATGACTAAACAATGGCTGGGGCTGAGATCATCTCAGAGTCTTCTTAATTCAAATGTCTGTCACCCAGGTTGGAAGACTTGAATAGCTGGAGACTTGAACTCTGGGTCATCTTTCTCTATACTTATATGTATGTATTTGATCACTCCATATGATGGCCTCCAGGTATCTAAACTTCTTACATGACTGAAAATTCTGAATAAGAACTTATGTTCAGAACTGATCTGACATTCACAACTAGGCCATGTTATTCTCCTATTGGACATAAACAATCTCATGGGATACCAACCTCAGACAAGGTTACTCTGAGACCATGATAAGATGAAATAAAACAAGTCCACTTCATAATTTTGTATAAGTACAGGCAAAAACAAGGTCACTATGGTACCCACAAACTATCCAACCATAGAATTACCCCCACTTTTTTAGGTAGCATCCAATCTAGACTAAGTCCCGGCTTCCTTAAACTTTTGTCTAAATCACCGAACCAAAGCCCAAATGCTATAATACTTTCCTTCTAACACCTTCTTAGGAAACCCCTCAAGATTCCCCGTGATTTGCATTCTTCCTTGCTATAAGTAATAAATCCAACTTGTGTAACTACAAGTATATTCCTGGTGGGCTTTGATTGAAGGGCACTGACAGCTTCCAGAACAACTGTCTCCAGAGAAACTAGCATAGCCTTCTCTAAACTAGCCTTGTATGTCATACAGTATCACTTCTGCCATATTCTATTTTTTAAGATCATCACTGAGCCCCAGCCAGTTTCAAGGGGAGGAGATAAAGACTCCACCTTTTGATAGAAAGAATGTCAAAGAATTTTCAAACGTGTTTTAAAACCACCACAACATCTATATTCAGATGACCCACGGGTCCAATATCAAACTCATGACCTATTCTGCTTTGACATGCCTCTCACCAACTTCTACTCAGTCCTACCTGTCCCAGGATTTAACCACCCCCTCTCCAGGTCATCCTCACTACTGTCCATTAGCTACTACTTGGTGAGTTAATCCCTCACCAAGCTGGTCTTCTAGGGTAGATGCACTTGAGCCACAGGTAGGTGCTGTGGTCAGAACACACTACAGGTGAGTGATGGATTTGGGCAGTAACACCACATAAACCTTCTCCCTGTGGTCCACAGGCAGTTGCCACAACTGCTACCTATAAACCACCAGTGGTGCAGAAAATAGCTCAGTCTCAGTTCACATTGGGTTGGTGTGGATTATTAGCTCTAGCCAGAAATAGACTACTATGGCATTACATCCCCACTTAGGGTGGCCTCAAAGAAGAAAGATAAGAAATTTTCCTAGTGAGCAAAACAACGAGCAACACACTTGGCTGTCCACTTTATATGGAAGATCAGATCCTTGAATATACACTAGCTTTTAAGCAGTCATGAATGTCTTGACCGTTTGCACAGGAACTTGGAATTAAAAAAAAAAAGATATGAGGATCAGAGAAAAGGAAGTCTAGAAAAGAAGTATGTGGATGAACCTATAGGAATGAACACAAAGCAGATCTCACACTGATGCCCACCAAAGAACATCCACAACAGAGAAGACTCTCAATGACCACGTGTATAGGATGACCCTCTTGTGACTCTTAGCTAGCCTCCCTTTTCTGGCCTCAGTGCCCATGCAACAAGCCCATAAACAGTATCCATAGTACTGAATAGAGACTATGCAAGGTATAACAATATGAGAGGGAACCCTCTCACAAAAGATGATCTGGCTACTTCCACTGCTGAATTCCCAAGCTGTCAGCAGCAGAGTCTGATGCCAAGTCCTTGGTGTAGCACCATTTCTCAGGGAAACGAGCTAAGCCACCTGGTGGAATACTAATGAAATGAGAATCATCTATCTTGCAGAAGATAGCAATTGGCCCTACCAGAATCAATACGTGCTTTGGATATGTGTTTGCCTTCTCCTCCTACAGTGCTTCTACCAGTACCACCATCCAAGGTGCCCAGTATTACAGAATACTCGATTTGTTAACATGGTGTCCCTTGCAATATTACCTAAAACCTAGTTATCATTTTATAGCACAGGAAGAGCAGTAATGTGCTCATTATCATGAGAGTCACCAGTCTTACCATTTAGCCTTTTCATTAGCCATTTCATTAGCCTTACCATTAGCCATTTCATCCAACAATGATGAAACAGCCTGTTAAAGGCTCAGGTAAGGCACTAGCTTGGAGACAAACCTGTGTGGGCTGGGCATTGTCCTTCAGGATGTGACACATGCACAAGGCTAATCATGGATGCATGCTTTTCTCTCCAATAGCTAGAACGCATGGGTCCATGCTGCGTATCTAAGGGGTAAATACGGGACTGACCCCTATATAGGATGATATTTCTACCAAGAAACACATTCATGTTCTCACTGAACTTAAAGCTACAATCATCAACTGGTTACTTTGGATTCCACAAGCCAGCAAGCAAAGAAAGGAATTAGTGTATTGGCAGAGATGGTAATCACGTCTCCGTAAGGAATTTAGGATTCCTGTGTAATCGGAGCAAGGAAGAGGATGTCTAAAACCTGCGTGGATGCACAGAGGCCCCTTTTGGTACTTCTGTGCTCAGTGATACTAGCAAAAAGGCAATTGCAGCCAGTGTGGGCCAACAAAGATAAGGCAGAAATGACCATCTCACACCAGGATCTCAGTCCCTTTGCCAAGAAAACAATTGGTAATCAAAACAGTATTATTCCATTATATGGGTGATCCTCATTTATTTAACCAGCTCTTTATCGTTGTGCTTTCTGTGAGACCTTTATTTTGTTTTCCCTTGCGCCCTCAGTTCACCTAACATCCAAAGAAAATCAGAGTAGAACTCAAACTAATAAGATTGGAAATCAGACATGGAGTTAGGGCAGAATAAAGATCTTGTTCTGCTCGCTGGATTCAAAGTTAGGGTAGGAGGAGGAAAAGTAATGACAACCCCCTTCACTGTTCTCAGTCTGGCTAAAGAGCACATCATCTCATCCCAGAATCAAAAGATGTGGCATGTCTCCTGGTCTCTCGGTTTTTAACTGCATTTTAGTTCATTTACCTAGTTTTCTTGTTCAATTCTTTTAAAAACAAATATGTTCTAAGTTGCATCTGTTTTAATACAGTAAATTTGAAGATCCAAGCCTAATGAGATTATTTCCCCATAGATGTTTCTTTCCTGTTCTCCAGTGTTTCTCTTCTTTGCACCATAAATTGTGGCTGATTATACTGTTACCCTGCAAATACGTTTGCTTTACGCTTCAAATCAGCTGAAAATGAGTTTAATATTCCTGGTGTAAACACTCACACAGTCCCTCTTGTGCCAAAGCCCTTCCTTGGGTGCATCAGGATTGTGGATTCCTGGTGTCAGTCTCTTTGGGAATTACATGAAGCATTTTGGAGAAGGATCCCCCTCCAAAGCCAAATTTCTCTAAACTGGTGAATTGTCAGCTAACTACACCAATACATTGAAAATATTTTTTGAAGTGCAATATAATCACTACAAATCTACCCTGGCCAGACTTAAGATTCTTATAGCTCAATCTTTTAGTCACTTATTATCAGTCCATGACAGATTCCCCTGTACCAAACTGGGCCACTTTTCTCTAGGTGTAGGAGATAAGTACAAAGCTTTGTGCACACAGATGGGGAATCCAGGTTAACTTCAAAATAATGCAAATGTAATTTTAAAACGATAACCACATTTTCTACTTTTGACTTTTTTCTTTTCTTTTGACTTTCTTTTTCTACTTTTCCTACTTTTTCTACTTTTTTTTTCTACTTTCTTTCCTTTCTTTTTCTACTTTTGACTTTTTTTTTCTTTGGTGGCCTTAGTCTAGTCATCTCACTTTTGCTCATTTTGAAAATGAAAAACGTTGAACTAGATCAGCAGTTTCCTAGCCAGAGTATTAAATTTCTGATTTATATTAAAAAGTATAAAATTAAGCATGCTAACTATAGAAATTTGGGAAATAAAGAGAAAATAAACTAAAATTGTTTGTAATCCTGCCACACAGATATGACTATTCACATTTCACGGTATATTCATCGAGTTTTCATTTGATGTATATTTGTACATGCATTCTTTTTAGCAAACTGAAATATTCTGTAAGCATACTTTATAACTTGTTTTACTTAGTAACATATCACAAATATTTTCGTAAATCATAAACTATTTTTCTACAACAAAGTTCAAATGGCATTCCCATACATGAGTACACGTTATTTTTGAATGTTTAGCTTGTTTCTAATATTCCATTATTTTTAACAATGATGCTATGTCTATCTACGTTGGGATTACATTCACATCTCTGTGAATTAAAAATGGTTATTCTTATTACTGTTCAAATTACTACATCTCTGGATGATGGGAGCCCCTTTAGTGGCTCTAGTAACCCACTGACATCATGCATAGTTATCACAGTATTATTGACTAAATTCCCTATGCTATACTTTACAGCCCCAGGACTATTTTGTAACTGCCAATATGTACTTCTTAATCCTTTCAATTTTTTCACGCTGTCCCCCAAGTCCCTCGTATCAGGCAACCATCAGTTTGTTCTCTGTGTCTATGAGTCTATTTCTGTTTTGTTTGTTCATTTGTTTTTTAGATTCCACATGTAAATGAAAACATATGGTATCTGTCTCAGTGTTACTTATTTCACGTAGCATGATCCCCTCTAGGTCTATCCATGTTGTTGCAAATATAAGATTTCATTCTTTCTTACGGCTGAGTAATAGTCCATGCACATATGTACCATCCAATTGTCAATTGACCGGCACTTAGTTGCTTCCATATCTTGGCTATTGTTAATAATGCTGTAATGAACAGAGGGGTGCATATACCTTTTCAAATTAGTGTTTTGGATTTCTTCGGATAAATACCCCGAAGTGGGATTACTGGGTTATATGGTAGTTTTATTTTTAACTTTTTGAGGAATCTCCATACTGTTTCCCATAGTGGCTGCACCAATTTGCAATCCCACCAACAGTGCATGAGGGTTCCCTTCACATCCCTCATTAACTCTTGTTGTGTTTTGATTTATTGATGATGGCCATTTTGACAGGTGTGAGGTGATACCTCACTGTGGTTTTAATTTGCATTTCTCTGATGACTAGTGACGTTATCTTTTTATATGTCTACTGGTCATCCTCAATATTATTATTATTAACAGTGTAATTGTTGAAAACTATGATTGTTGCAGTTCTTTTACATTTGTTTATATATCACTAATGATGTGTGGTCAAATTAATATGTTTTAAAGTCACTTGAAAATTTCTTTTGTGTGGTTTTGTTACCAATTCAATGCACAGTTAGGTTAATATGTTTATTTTTACTTTCTTTTTAGAAATTGTTCCTTTTTATTTTTTCTAGTTATAGAAAATAATAATTTGATTTCAAAGTCAAATCTACTAAAAATCTATACCCAGAGAAGCCTTGCTTCTATCTCTTTCCTCTTTATCCTCTTCACCTCCATTTGTATATATATGGAAAGAGATTGATTGATTGATTGATTGATTGATTGCCTGATTGATTGACTGATTGATTGATGTTAAGGAACTGGCTCCCAATTATAAAGACTAACAAGGCCAAAATTTGTAGGACAAGCCACCAAGCTGGAAATTCAGATAAGATTTGATTCTGCAGTCTTGAGGCCAAATTCCTTCTTCTTTGGGAAAGCTCAGTCTTTGCTCTTGAGACTTTCAACTGATGAGATGAGATCCACCCTGATAATCGGTTTTACTCAAAGTCTAGTAACTTAAATGTTAATCACTTCTAAAATATACCTTCATAGCAACATCCAGGCTAGTGTTTGACCAAACAACTGGGTCCCATACCCTAGCCAAACTGGCACAACGTTAACCATCATGTGTACACATATATTTATAAATTTATATATATATATACATATATATACACACACACACACACACACACACACACGTTTGTGTATATATGTATACATACACACACACATACTTCTGGGGTAAATGGTAGCTTACAATTCATATTTTGTCTATCTTTCTGTTTAACTTAACAATCTATCCTAGAGATTACTCCTGGCAGTGTATAGAAATAGTCCTCGTTTCATCTCTCAGGTGCATGATCTTCTCTTATGTGGATATAACATCATGAGTTCACACAGACCCTACTGGTGGACATTAGAGTCTTTTTCTACCCTTGTTTTCTTACAAATCATTCTGTAGTGAATAGCAGTGCATGCAATTATTTTCATGTACTATCATTTTGTAAAATGCATGTAAATGTCTTTGTGATGAATGAAATTATTTTGGAATGTTACTGAATTCACAATATGCTTACCATTCTGTATGGTCTCAGTTAATGTATTTGAAGCTGCCTGTGAAGCTGTACGTGAAGCTGCCTGCCATCATGTGAGGGTCTAAGAAAATCTCCAACACTGAAAAAGAGTCCTCATCCTGGACTACCAAGCATTTTTCATTCCCATAAGAAAATATATGAATAGTTCTTAAAGAAAAAAATCCTCTCTAATTTTTTACTTAATTTCGTATATTATAATAATGTTACTTAAATATGTAATACAAAATGAGATATAAACTACTTATGATGTAGTTCTTATATAATAACATGACTAAACTACTTTACAAACTCAAAGCAAACAGACCTGCAATGCTAATAACGTTGAATTCAACAACACTAATTTAACTTCATAGATGATAATGGCTTTATAAAGAGGAGCCATTCCTTTCATTATAAATATTATACTGACTTGTGAGGTGGAGAGGACAGGTTCTTTGGAATCTGGTTCACCCATCCGCCTGTGCCCTTTTCATGGTTTGATTCTCTCATCACTGAACTTTATTCATATGACTGTGAAAACTGCAACACACAAGCCTCATTCCATCATTTGGCCTCAGTTACAAAATAGGTTGACCTGTCTGCTTAAGTTCTTATTCAACAATTGCAAACACATAGTTTAGTAGTGACACAACCCCTATTGTATGTCAGTCCTAGGCTCTGAGGTTCAGTCTGATGGTCATAAACATTATAATGTATACATAAATCCCAATTATTATATATGAATGTATATGAATATACACATATATGTAATACACACATATTTTCATTTTAACTTTCCCTACCGTTTCATGTCTAGTAAGAATAGAGCTGAGATTCAAACCCCGATCTTTCCGTTACACTAAACCACTCAGACTAAAATCGGCCAGTGAATTTTTCATGACTTGGGGAAATGACGGCAGAAGTTGCTGTGACTCATTGGAAGAGCCATGGAATCTGAATCCAGATCATTGTAGCCCAGCTCTACTATTCACTAGCTTTGTAAATTAGAACATGTCCCTGAACTTCTCTGGATTTCAGATGAGGAAGCTATCAAGGGCCCTAGCCATGATCTAGATTCCAAAATTCTGTGAATTTTCTATGCTAGCAAAACATCCCTTTTATAACAAAGGAATGACTCAAGCAATATTCTCCTTTTTCACTGTGGAGTTTCTGATTCCATTTTACTAATCTGGGAAGTGTCTATTCCAAATAATTTAATAGGATTACTATTTGATCGAAGGATACGGTTTTTAAAAATCTACACACTATCTTGGCCTCACCATAGTAGAGTAGAAAAGGTATTTGAAAAATTACTCAGTACAATTTCTCATTTTACTGATGCAAGTTACATGATTTCTCCAAGATCACACAGTTTTTGTGTATTATAGACAATTTTATTACCTGGATTATTAAGATCTAACATACCAGAATGCCCTCAAAATTGTCTTCTGATATTTGCCACCAAAAAAATACAGAAAAGGCAAGCAGCATAAGAGAGTGGTTATGTGTAGGCTTGGAAATTAAACTCCTGGGTGCGAATTCCAATAGCACCATTTACAGCATGATTTTGAGCCAATTATGTAACCTCTTCATGCATAAGTTTCTTTCATCTGTAAAATGAGGGTGACAACAATTCCCATGCTTCCAGTTTATCAGGAGAATTAAGACAGCAATCCATGTAAATAAACTGTATAGTATATTGGCATACAGAAAATAATATTAGCTAGGATTAAGACTAGATTGCATGTTTAATACATTTGCTAAATTTGGTTCAATTGCACATCTTTCACTGATATTCAGGATGATAATTATTCTAAAGTGATCTTTAAAGATTGTTAGTATATAAGTTAGACTTATGATAAAAGTGTCCACTAGAAAAAAATGAGCTCTAAAATTAATTTTAAGAAGGATGGACCAGTAGAGAGCTATTTTCCACTGCAGAATAGTAAAGTGAAGTTATTCCCTTGAAAACCCTGTAAAGCTGACTCCAAAATCACGTATAAGTAATACACGACATACACTGTTCTCAAAATTTTGTCCCCCATTAAGCAGTTGATGAGTTTTGTCAGTGTAGGGACATTGCTTTAACATCACCATATTTAACTGACAGCGATTAAATCCATTTAATACACTGTGTATGAATTTCAAAAGGCCTTTATGACTGTTTATCTCATCTTCATGGACCTTTAAACTTAATAGCTTTGGTTGCAATAACGAAGTCATTCCATAAAGTTAAGTATCTCTTCAAGGCTACTGCCAGGCTGTCCAGTTGATCAAATTATGATGTCATCCAGACACAGACCTTCACGTGCCCTTCTCTTCAGCTTGTCCACTAATTAACAATATATGTGTGCTTGAAGGGGTGGAGCCAGACATAGTCCCCTGACCTTAAACAAGAACATTCGTCAAAAGAAATGTCAGTTCAGTTCAGGGAATACAATTGTTTCAGTTATGCTCTGTTTCAAGGGTTTTAAGATGATAATATACAGATTCATTTAAAACTTAAAGTACAATAACCCATGTTGGAGTTATCCATTTCTCTCCTTCCCTTTCTGAAATGTTAATTTAAGGTAGTCAGTCTTAAACACAGAGCCCCAGAAGATTACAATCAAAAGTACTAGCTCAGGGGCACATTCCCCAACATACTTTCCTAACTATTCATTTTTCTCAGCTGTCATTCTTCCTCCCTCTCACCATTAATAAAATGTCTCGTTCTCTCCCAACTCCTGGGACTGTAACAGAGTAAAATGCTTGGTCTCTCTGACTCCATCTTGTTCAAGCCTGCTTAGTCTTGTATATAGACATGCTAATCATTAGAGGGATTCTGCTTGCGGCTTTAGTTTTACAAAAACAGCCCTTCCCATTTCCCCTTCCCTTGACATAAAAGAAGCCTGAACTCTGTACTTTCTTAAGATGGATTTGGGTTACCACCAGGGCTCCCATCTTCTAGGTTGGCACTTTCTTGATCAATAAACCTTTACTCCAAACTCTGATATTTAGAATTTTGGCATTTGGAAACATCAGACACATGGACTTTGGACCTATAACACCTTCACTAATCCCATCTAACCCACCACCCACCTAGCCCACACCATCCACCCCACCCACACACAAAAAATCGTACCCCGTCTTAATATTCTAATGTTCTCAGTTTCAGCTATTCATCCCCCCTCCTTCAGCACCCACCACCCACACCTATACCATATTCATATTTATTCCATTGGCCCAAATGTAATTATTTCAATGGGTAGTCCTTTATCTTAATGAACAAGCCAAAGAAATCTAGGAAGACACAGCTTCAGGGTACTAGACAGACATAATTTTGCTAAGAGGAATGAACACTTCCACTATCCATCCAAAAGATACTTAGGGAACAAAACGAGTAAGTTAAGGTAGATTAATATGACTAATGATTTGAGGGATAAAAAAAATTGATGAGGAAACTATCACATTCCCTAATAAATTCATCATATCCCACTTTTCTAAGAAGTATTATAAAATGATGTTAAAATTAGAGCTAAGGAAAAAAAACAGCCAGTCCTAATAGCTGGTGGATAAACTGACAATCTCCTTAACCTCTTTCAGACCAGGATTTCTCAATCTTGGCACTACTGATCTCTTAGGCAGAATAATTCTTTGTTATGGAGGGCTACTCTGTGCATTGTACCCTGGACTTTACCCCTAGATCCAGTAACACCCCTCCTCCAGTTGTGATAATCAAAAATGTTTCCAGACATTGACAAACATTCTCTAGGAGGCAAAATTGTCCCAGATTGAGAACAACTCTCATAGATTAAACAGGTGTCCGCTTGTCCTAGATCAGGGTTCAGTAAACTACAACGCGTAGACCAAAAAACCAAACAAACAAAAACCCACTGCCTATCTTTATAAATAAAGTTTTACTGGAAAACAGCCACACACATTCATTTGCTCGTCTATTGCTGCTTTGTCGTTAAAACAGCAGAATCAAGTAGTGATGACAAAGGTTGTATGACCCATAAAACCAAAAATATTTACTATCTGGCTGTTTAGGAAAAAAAGTGTGCCAACCTCTGTCCTAGTCTCCTGGTTTCGAACATTTATTTTTTTTAGTAATGACAGGTTTTTATAATGAAATCTTATATAAAATTTGTGTCAGACAGGGTCCAGATGGAACATTCAACTTGAGTAATTTGAGAAAGTAAAGCATAAGCGGAATAATTTTTGCAGGCATTTTCAAAGGTGTGTCAGACTATAAAGATCAAGAGGCTAAGAAAGCTGAGCATTATTATGTAAGAGAAAGGACCAAAATGACCCTGTAGGAAGGGAGCCAGAGGAATGGATACCTCCTTCACAGTCTCCTTCCGTCCAATCTCACACTAGTGTTCCCCAATGGTCAAGCCCAAACAGAAGCAGGAGGGCAAGCTACTCCATTGACACAATGGTCCTGACAGGTCAGCCTGCTGAGTCACAGAGCAGAGTGTGGAAAGGTGGAGAGTGGACCTGGGGGGCGAATGGGAAATCCCCAGCATAGAGACCTAATATATAAAATTGATCAAAGCAAAACTCCCATGATGTTTAATGGGAGAAGGTATTGAGAGCAGTATAGGTCGTTCTTATCTCTGACCCACTGATCCTAATTGAAAAAGGGAAGATGAAAATCCTGTCCTAAATCCTCTTCTGGCCATCTGATTTCATTTGTCTCCCTTCTGACACAAAATCCCATAGTCAGATAGACCAATGCTATCTTTTCTAACAACTACAATTCTTAAACCCTTTCCTACCATTCAACCTCAAGAATCAGACATGCCCCCGCAACCTTCCCTGCCCTCTACTTCTCTGCTTACATCCTCAAGCTTCTAAACATTGATAGAAAATTTTAAGTTCCCTGATTACTGAATCGACCCCAATTTCATAATATCAGACAACAGGGGCCTAACTGCTTGCTCAGCTTCCCATGAGTTTCAACGCTTAACTAAAATTGCGTTAAATATCCTAATCACCAAGTCTGATAACCTTATCCTCTCTACAACAAAAGATCTTGCCATCATTCCTTCACTCTTGGTTTACTTCTTCTTCTGTCTTCCATAGCACCTTATATCCTAGGTTTGTATATTTGAACGAAAGCATATTGGGCATCAATATTTCCTCCTTAATAATGAGATTATAATTTAGAAAGCTTTATCACCAAATGATGCTGGGCCCTTGACCTTGTCATATTCTAAGAAGACAAGAGCTTTAAAACTAAACATGACATTGCCATGATCAGAGGAGATACTCTACACTTAGCTTCAGAACGTAAAAATTTTTCTGACCTGACATATTCATGAAAGATGGAGAAAGAGAGAGAGAAAGAGAGAGAGAGGACATAAATTTGCTGAATATTATGTACAGATGGTTATGGGTAGAGAGAAAACAGGCAATAAGCCAGTAAAATAAACAATAAAAAACAATCCCTGGTGCGTGGTCAGGCATGAAGTTGTAGCTTGACTCCAGCAATGAGTTAATAAACCAGTAAAATATGTGTCCATTTTAGATTTCCAGAGGCCACAGCACTTGAAACAAAGTGATTTACGTGACCAAGTTCCCCTGAGACAGGATCATACTCTTGTTCCCCAAGATGGCTTAAATATTTAGCAGAGCCATCTGTACTATTGAAAAAATAATCTCCACAAAGCACTCAAGACCACATCCATCTACAGTACTATAAATGCCATTGAATAAAATGAAAATAAAATGATCTATAGCGGGTAGCAATTTATTCTTCCTCCCACCACCTCCCAAAACTAAGACACAAAAACTAAATAGTAGATCCTCTTTATCTTTGTCATGAGTCCACAGATACGGCAATTTCCCTATCATCAGAAATGTTCATTGGGGATGAAGTAAATTTCTACCTAAAAACATGTTTTCACAAAGAATGACATTTGTATTAGAACAAAATAACATCAGTCCCAAAACACACTAATAAAATGTTCCCAGTGTTTCAAAGTTTCTGGATTAGTGGCATGGTTGGGAGATAGGAATTCACTAACAGGAAAATCACAGCAATTCAATAGTGTATACAGTTCTGAGTTCAACCCTAATCCATCACTTATTGGTTGAGTGACCTTGACTGAGTTACCTTAATTTCTCAAGTCTCAGTTTCATATGTAATTAATGTCATAGAGGAGGAGAAATAGTTTTCCTCTACCCTTCTGAGTACTAGCTGAGACCTTTGTAATAAAAGACAGATTAATAAGAGAAAAACAAACAGAAGTTTATTAACATGTATACCTCTTTTATACATGGGAGATACCCAGGGAAATGAGTAACTCTCAGGGAGTTACTCCCACTTAAATACCATCTTCAGCTAAACAGAAAGATAAGTGGGAGGAGATCAGTTTTGGGGAGGTTGCCAGGAAAAGGGTAGTAAACAAGGGTAAGGTTATTATGCAGATTTAAGTCTGGTGCCTTCTCCAGTGATAAGGGTTTCTTGTGATTTAGAGCCATCCTTCTCTTCCTAGTCTAGAGAGAAAAACACCGTTACAAATAGAGTTCCTTTACAAATGTACATTTTCCTTACAAAAGGGTACCTTCTACTGTGTTTGCAGAGCTTTTCATATCTGCAATTTTTCAAAATAATCAGCTCAAAATAATCCTTATGTCCAAGCTACATATTTCAGGGTGACACATTCTGTTACCCTTCCATGTGATGCTAAAAATGCCTGCATTCTCTTGTTGCCATAAGGATTAAATAAATACGAGATATGCAGAACACAGTTGGAACATAGAAAGTGCTCACTAAAAGTTAGCCTTTACTACTTCAGAGCAATGGTTCTCTCTGGGTGGTCCTTGGACCACCAGCTACAGGATCACCTGGGAAACTTGTCGGAAATACAAATTATCAGGCCTCATTCAGCCCAACAGAATCAGAAACTCTGGGGCTAGGACCCAGTAATCTGTTTTAACACAGAATATAGGGTGAGAAATAGAGTGAAGAAATAAAATGGAGTCACCATAGTCAAGCGGCTAAAAGTCTAAAATCAAGTAGACAGAAGTATGAGGAAACAATTCTCTTCTTGTTTTAACTAGGCTTTTCATCCTTCCAGTCCTGCTTCCTGCCTGGGTATAGGTCAAACCCCCTCTGATTACTCCCTGAAGGACTAAGGAAAACATGGTCATGTGTCCAGATGATCATTGGTCATCTAGAGGATGACCATCTCAAACCTCAGCAGAGGTGAAGAACGCAGGAGTGATTCTTCTCAAGAATGTACTGTTTACTATAAGAACTCTTAGCTTTTCTTTCTTCTTCAGAACACTCTGGGCATTGCCTAGTTGTGTTTACAGTTTGCAAACCCTAAGTCCCTTGAATAAATCTTTATCATTTATTTCTAGCCAAAGCCTCCAGTGCCTTTCTGTGTTTGTTCAACAAGGGTAAAACAGAAAATAAATTCTAACTGGATTCATCATTAAGGACTTCTAGTTTTTTTGTGACTAAATGCATGCGAATACTTATTTTTTGTTTTGCAAATAACTAGAAAAAAAATTCCCATGATGACTGGAGAACAGCAGGATTTCTGTAGGATTACTCTTACCATGTATTTTTTACTTTGCTGGATAGAATACTTCATACCATACAACCATATTCCAAGAAATCTATTATTAAATTCTGTTAATGTATTTTATAAAGCCAAAGATATGATGGAAAAACTTATTTAAAAGAGAGACAGCCTACAGTATTGGTGATCATCATGAGATTGTACATTTGAACACAGCATATTAGTCTGAACCATTTCCACACATAATATTGTACAACTGTAAGACTGGAGCATAAGCACATGCTGAATCATTGACAAAGGTAGATACAGGCATGTAACACAGGATTTCAAAATCTGTGTATTTGGTTACTTAAGTATAGTCAATAAGGTACATACACAGTTAAAGGTAAAATTGTCATTTAGAACAAAGTAAACCAAATTATATATTTTGGTCACTTCCTCCATACTGCTGCCATAGATTTTTCTAAAGTACACATTGAATCATGTCACCGTATAGCTTAAAAGACTCCCTGAAATGGCTTTCAGCCTTGCACCTGAGAGTCTTTGTAACTTGGCGCCTGCTGACCTATTGCATGGACCCCAATTCCATAATTACACTTCCTCCATGGAGCCTTCCTGACCGCCCACTCCCCACCACTGAGAACCTGGTGCCTCTTCACTCAGCTTCCTGAGCGCTGTGTGCTGATCTCTCGTACTAATTTTTACATCACATCTAATTGTTGTTTGAACATCTGCCTCGCAATAAGATTTTTACTTAACTTTCACTGACAGTAAGATGCATTTTCATTGTTGTGTCCCCAGCAGTTGGCATAAAGCTCAGCACGAAGGAGATATTTAGCAAATAAAGACTTTCCATGAATCTAAAACGTGAGTCAGGAAAACACAACGATCATCTGGAGCCTCTCTCTACCCATATAAAGAGCAAAATCTTTCAATTTGAGAAAAAAAACTCCATGGCTTCCAAGGTTCTAGTGTCCTCCTCATTCTAGCAGACACGCTCTCCAAGACAGAACATCCTATCTTTTGCCATCTTCTGATATCCTCTAAAACTCTGATTTCATTTACGATATTCTGACCCCCAAAGTTACAACGTCAGTTGATATTGGATGGAAACCCCCAATTTTTATCCAGGCCCTAAGACATGAGCTTCAAGACTTAAGTCAAAGCTGCAAAATAAGCTGGGTATAGTAGTTTAGAAGCAGCTGATCTCACATTTTTTGGCCTACTGAGTAATCCTCCTGGCTCCAGAATCATGGTAATTATTTGCTCATCCACAACCCTGCTGCCATTTCACTACCTCTCAGACTGGCATTTTAGAATACTTTCCCTTCTCAACTTGGCTCTGCTCTGTGTCCCTGGTATTTTATTCTTGCTAAATCATGCAGCCTAAAGCATCTGGCCCAGGGTAACTGGGATACCCGGCCAGCTATCCTTCCCTGGAGCATCGATGCTTAAGAGGTACAATATCTTGAATTAATCACAAATTGTTTGAGAATATCCTATTTATTTGGTTGCTCATGAACATGTCCCTGTCTACTGCCATGTTCCTTAGGACAAAAGATACATTTCCAGTTTTTAAGTAAGTTGGAGCAATGGATGAGTCTGGATAGAATGACAATAACTCCATCTGTAAGTACCGAGCTCCTTATAGTCTGCCTTGAGGAATCTATTGATAGTTTCCTGTTGATTCTGAGCTGTCTGAGGCTCCTCCTTCCTCTGAAACTTCTGTGATGCTCTTTTGCAATGACCAATGGAAGCTTTAGTTTTCTCATCTTTGTAGAACTTCCATAAAAATTAATTTAGGTAATATAAATAAAACAAGGTATTGTACAAACCACACACATTGTAAATAATCAATAAATGGCAGTTATTGCAACTGGATATTGGAGGCTGTATGAATTTCCAAGGGCTGCCATCACAAGTATCGAAAACTGGCTTAAAACAATAGAAATTTAATTTCTCAGTTCTGGAGGCTAAAAGTCCAAAATCAAGGTGTTGGCAGGATCATGCTTTCTCTGATGTCTCTAGAGATGATTCCTTCCTTGTCTCTTCTAGCTTCTGGTGGTTGCCAGCAATCATCAGTTTCTTGGTTTGTAGATGCATTATTCTAGTCATATGGCCATATTCTCCCTGTGTGTCTTCATATCACCTTCCCTCTGTGTGTGTGTCTGTCTCTGTGTCCAAAGTCCCCTCTTTGTAAAGATACCAGCCATATTGGGTTAGGGTCATATCTCTATAAAGATCATGTTTCCAAATAAGATCATATTCTGAGGTAGAGTTAAGACTTCAACTTTATCTTTGGGGGGAGGGGATGCAATTCAACCCATAACTGAGGTAAAAGATAGAAGAATATGTCGCCACAAAATATGACTGTCAGAGTTCAGGACATGCCACCCCAAAATATGCTACTTCAGTATATTGATTATTTTGAGCTATAGGCACTTGAGAAACAGCAAACACAGGGAAAGGCTTTCTCTGAACTCACCTCTAAAAGAAGTTCAATTGTCATAAATCCCCTCCCCAGGAATTTCATCAACCAGAGAAGATTGACTCTTATCCCAGGAGAGAAGATTAGAAGTTAACACTATACCCAGACAAACTTTGTCACAAATTATTATCCCTCCCATCTAAAGACCCAATCCTCTAAGGACACATTCACCTTTCCTAAAATCATTTCCTAAAATCTCCCCGAAGAGGTCTGCATCCTCCCTCCCTTTCCCTATCAAGATACTATTTAAGACTGAATTCTAAGCTACTTTGGGGAGTTACTCATTTTTTCCCTGGGTATTTTCCATGTATATGAGGTATACAGGTTAATAAATTTCTGTTTGTTTTTCTTTTGTTAATCTGTCTGTTATTGTAGGGGTCTCAGAACTCAGAAGATAGAGGGGAAATTATTTTTCCTCCCCTACAGAGGCATAGTAACCCATTGGGGTAGAAATAGAGAATAGCATTTTGTTTTTCTAATAACTGGCACAATTTTCTTTTGTTGATCTCCTTTTTCTTGCTGGGGAAAAGGATTCCTAATTATGTTTCAGTCTAGTGTTAACATTTTTTAGTCCCCTTTGGTTAGTAAAAGAGACGAGTTACCACTTCAGGCTCTGGTTGTCCCAGAGTGTACCTGCTTGGGGGATGGGGAGCATGGGGAAGGCAGAGGCCTGCTGGCGAACCAGCTCTCGATAGGAGAGAAAATCAAAAGGCCTAAATTTATAACGTTTTCTGATTTCCCCTATGTGTTGAGTGCTATTTTAACTACTCCTACCATGGCTGATTCAAGCTACCAATGAACGACTGGCCAAATTTCTGAAAATTTAAACTTAGTCTCATGAGCACGTATGAACTGTTTGTCATACATCACTGAAGGCATGGTCTGCTTCTCTATAAAGACAGTAGATCCTTATAGAGATACAGTCCAATATACCTTTTCCCTTTCTCCTCTCTAATTCTCCAACTTGTGCCTATCCCCAAAATTTCAGGCAATGGATGAGGAGGGGAGCAACAGTGTCTTATTTGAGAAAATGGCAATTCTGATATCCGTTTCTGGTGATTGTTGGTGCTTCTCTAATACCAACATAGCAGGGTCAGTGGTCTCTTCTACATGGCAGTTGTCCAAGTATTGGCTGTGCATTTGTTGGTTCATTGGAGGGTCTTGAAGGTGGGGGGGGGGTCTCTGCATAGTCTATGGTTTGGAAAATACAGCTTCAACTTGGCCCCTTTGTACCCATTTCCCCAGCCCTTCCCTTGGCAAATTCAACCTACAGACTTTTTGAAACTGGGATCCACTGACCCACTAGTCAGCCCATCTTAGGGAAGGCTTTTGTCCCATCCATCTTCTTTGGCATCCACCTAATGGAGAGGAACCAAGTATCTTTGCAAATAGATGAGAAATGCAGGTGTACCCAGGTATTCTCTCTCCTCGTTAAGCCATGTCTCTCCTATCACTTTCTCTTAGCCCAATTAGTATCAAACTCTGCCGGTCCAATGGGAAGCAACTATAAGACAAAAAATCATTGTCAGCACCTAACCAAGTGGAGAGGAGGGAACAAATGATGATGATATCCCCAAATGTACAGGAAAAGGAAAGAAACAAGCCCAAAGTCCTTCTCTTCCATGGAAAAAAGAGTAGGAAGAAATAGTTTCCACAATATGAATTCTGCTTTCTCCCAAAAGGCATCCTCTTCCTCCTAGCCGGTCCTCTTTCAGCATTGCTCACTGTTAAAAACTGTGAAACCAGTTTGGTCTAACAAGCAGTAGGAAGGCAAGGATTAGGAATTTCCTGGCTCCAAACCAGTCCCTGGGCCTTGGAGAATTTAGTAATTTTATTATCAAGGCTGTGTCCACCGTATTTGCTACACTCTTCATCAACTTCTGGGGGTGGAAAAAGATATAAGTAACAACAGATAACATTATGAAGCAGGAAACAATCAGTACCTTATAATGCCCCATTACATTATTGTTCTAGAATTGGAGAAAAAAAGAACACCTTGTTTTTTAATCAAAACTGGCCATAATGAAACCTGCCTCCTACGTTGGAAGAACAGGGAGAGGATATAATTCACGTCACTGGGAAAATAAATCTCTATGCTGCCCTGTTTCAATTGCAGAGACTGGTGGGTGAGGAAGATGGAGATCTAGAGAAGATGCTTTAGCAGAGCAAGGACATTGGTTTAACAGAAGATGGTTTCGCAGAAATGTTCATTTGTCTTTGGATATATAGGAAGGTCCTCAAGGATTGAGGATAGGGTCTATTCCATATCTGAGGAGGAGGCTATGGAAGTAAAGGAGGGAGCAAAAAAGATAACAAAAAAGCAATGCTGTGGTGGCTGAGGATTTTTTTTTCCCAGTGTTTCATTTAAGATGTTTGCTCTGCTAGGACATAAACCACCATCTGAGCTCTCCAATGTGCAGTAAAGACTGTTATATGAGGGTATTTTTTTTTCATGCAATTCAAAGAAAAGGGGATGACTACAGTGTTCGGTTCAGCATAGGGTAAGGAGAAGGGAACCTGCATGGGAGATGAGAGGCTAGAAATATGGAATGACTTCTCCCACAAGCAAGAAGTAGGAGCCAGCCCTGAACTAACACAAATCCCTGGGAAGATGCAGAAATCTTGGAGAAGGCAGAAATCAGAGGGTCTGTGCCGACATCTGGGTTTTATTATTAATACTGTCGTTCTATACTAAGAGAATCAAACAGGGTGGCCGGTTAGCTCAGTTGGTTAGAGAGTGGTACTACTAACACCAAGGTTACCGTGGATCCCCGCAGGGGCCACTGCGAGCAACGCACTCCTTAAAAAAAAATAATAATTACAAAAAAGAGAGAGAGAGAGAGAGAGAGAGAAACAACACACACAACACAGCTCCTAATAACATCAAGGGCACAGAGGCGCCTATATCTGGGCCAGGGACTTATAAGACTTATCATTACCAACTCTCTACCTGTCCCTAAGAAGCACTAACTTTTATTCATACTCAGGGCCACACGATGGAAAGCTTGGTAGATGCGGCCCTTTCCTTTCCTGGGGCTGACACGTGTGGCTCACCCCGTGCCAGTTGCTACAAATGGCTACTACCAATCTTCAATCTTATTCTAATACAGGGTGAACAGCAGGTGCCCTCAAGGTGGCCCTTCCTCTTCCAGAAACTGAAATCTGTCACAGAGCACTGCGGCTCCACAAAGCTGAGGAAATCTGAGCCAATCTGCACTACTGTGAGGCCTGCAGCCCCTGTGTCCCGCTGACCCGCTTGGCAAAAACACTTTTCCTGCCCCATGTGAACAGCACTGTGTCCTTCTTTCTATTCTGCGCAGAAAAAAACTCAGTGGCTGGAACTTTTGTCCATTACACATGTAAACTGTGCTTCTCAAAAGAGGCAGCATTGGAAAGTCTTCTCTAATCAACTTTTCTTATTAGGAGTTCTACATCTCGTCATCTGAGAAGGCTCCCGCATGGCGATCTCGCGATAGTTGCCACAGCTCTGTAACAGGAGCAGCAAAGCCCTGAGCAGACTGTATTTCAATTTGTGAAATCAAATCCTCAAATATTTACAAGGTTGCTGGTGACTGATGTACCTTCCACACTATCATAAAATGAGATTTTCACTGTACATATGTATAAGCCACTGACAATCAAGTGTCTCACACACTTTTTTCCAGAGACTCCAGTGGTTTTTTCCTTTGCTTTTTTCTCCTACTTTTTAAACTTTCATTTCTCTAGTTAGCTATGTATTTTCTTCAAGGTGGAATGAAAGCTCTTAACATTTAAATTCTATGAAGGAGGCTTAATGACGTACAACTCTATTTTAAGCTGCCCCAACCAACTATTTAAATACATCACCTAACAGTTTCCAGAGGGGACAGTGTATACAATTTCTTATCAGGTGTACTTTGGTGTAGATTTACACTATGTGCCTTTGACTAACTTTCTGCTTAAAAAAGTCCCCGCTGCTTGCTTGTCAAAAGGTATGGTACTGGGTGCTTTCAATAAAGAAGTCTTTAATTATTGGGGTTACTCACTGCGTAAGCTTGAATAAAAAACAAGGTTTTTGTATATCAGTTTTCTCTTTCGCAAGATTAGGTTGTTGTACGATCTGCTATATCGCTGGCTCCATCGTGAATCACCATGGTACACAAACAGGACTAATTTAGTGCATCACACCTCTAACACTAATCCGCAATATAATTGGCACACTATGAGGACAAAATAATTGGAAAATGGGAGACAGAACGGAAAGGAATGGAATAAGGAAGAGGCGAGGCAAAGGAAGGAAAGGTAATAGGATTAATTAGACATTGGGGAACCTCCAGGCTCCCATTGTATTTTTCCATTCATATCTTTCCCTGGCTAGAAAATTGGCTTCAAAAATAGAAACCCCAAATTTAGGGGGTCGGGGGTTACTTACAGGCTGAGGATATATGAACAGTCTTTATACTCATCAGCAACTGGTTTGTTTTGCCTACCTCTTGCAAATAAAAGGTGCTCAATAGAGACTCTGATAAATGTTTGTAGAATAAGTGTTTCAAGCTAATGTAGTAACCATTCGATAAAAGGTTGATAAGGAAATGGATAGGTCAGGTGGTGAATTAATTAATAGCTATGTCATTAAAGTAGATCTGATGTGCCTCCCAAAGTGATGCAATGTGAAGTACATAACATCATACTCTTGCGATACCCAAACTGGATCAAGCTTTCAGAGCCAACTTCTAGCTGAAAAAGAAAATGGAAGCTGGGGGAACAAGTTAAACACCACCTGAAGGAAACAGGCAAATCCAGAACGTGAGACATTCTGCAGGTCAACTTACTAGCATTTTCAACAAGTCAATAATAAAAAGGAAGAGGAGAGAGAGAGAGAGAGAGAGAGAGAGTTTACTACGCAGGACCTTGATTGGATCCCAATTTTAACAAATAAATTATACAAAGACAATTGGGGAGGTTGGAATGTGTACTGTGTGTTAAATGACTCCAAGGATTTATTTTAATCATGGATAATAGTGACATTATGGTTATGTAAGAAAATCTCCACATTTTTAGAGATGCATATAGGAATAGAATAATGTGATATTGGGATTTGCTTAAAATACTTAACACATACACATAAAGGGAAGGAGAATAGATGAATCTCGTGTGGGAAAATTTTTATAATCACTGGGTCTGGGTGATGAGTATAAGGATGAGAGATGTATGGGGGTACATTTTGTTGTTCTCTATGCTTTATGTTTGATATTTTATAATATAATCCTTTTCAGAAGTAAACCCCTTGGGGTACATTCTGACCAGGAAGGAGCAAAGGGAGTTTTTAAGTGCTAGAAAAGCTATCTGATCTGGCTGGTAATTACACAGATGTGCACATATGCAAAACTCATCAAACTATACACTTATGATCTGCGCTCTTTATTGCATTTAAGTTATACTGCATTAAAATCAACAAACTAGTCTCCGTTTTTTTTGTAGGTAAAATTAAATAAACACCTGTATGCGTAATTAGATGGAACACCTATCTGCTCCTCTGGTCCCTCTGCCACCTCCACTTAAGAGACACCTGAAAATTCCTGCATCCACTCTTTCACTGGCCTCCACATGCCAGAAAACAAGGACATTCAGTCACTGGACTGGAAAAACTATCACCCAGTTCCTGGGGTCATGGGGCTTTAAAAAGAGACAATTATAAGCATTAGCTTTGAGTCATCAGCATCTCAGAGCCCTGGAAAGAAGAAGTGGAGAAAGAACTGCTGTCCTCAGGCAAAGGGATAGAAGGAGAGAAGCCTAGGGAAGGCCATCAGTAGGAGAACAGTGACTCCGCTGGGGTGGACCCCCGGTTTGTGGCTTAAACAGAAATGTGTGGATTGACAATCCCACCCTCACCAGAAGATCCTGGGGATAGCCTTGGAAGAACAACTGTTGGTGCTGCTCCCAGCTGCAGGAAAAGAAAGGAAGAGAAGGATAGCTCCGTGAGCAGCTATCAAAGGTCCTTTTCCACGTAGATGGTAGAATGAAGAGTGGTAGACAGGTGGAGCAGTAACATCTCAGTGTAATTAGTGTACTGTAATGACTGAATATGAATAGGAGAGCATATTACAGAGAAGGGAAGATACTGCCTGAAAGGAAGGAAAGAGAACTGAGGAGGCAGGCAGCCCTGATGATCTCGAAGAATCTTTGAGATTATTCTTCCCTTATTTTTTACACTGGAGCGTATTTTCACAGCCGAATAACATCATGGTCCAATCCTGTAGTATCTAAGAAATTCAACTATCCCCTTCAGTTCAAACTGGCACTGTTTCTGCTGGGGTGATTAGGTGTGTGGTTCTCACCACACTGATCTCCTAACAAGCAGTTGTTCTACCATATCTTTGCCTCTCTCTGTAATACGGATAAGCTGAGAATTTCCCAAATCTTTAAATTCTGGTTCCTTTATGCTTAACAATTCCCCCTACAATTTATTTCTCTCTTCTTGCATTTTACTATAAGCATGCAGGAAGAACCACCACTTTGCTTAGAAATCTCCTCAGTTAAGTATGTTCCGCATTTCAGTCTGAGACTTCATCAGAATAGACTTTACCATCCACATTTCTACCAACATTCTGTTCATGATTATTTAGGTGTTTTCTAAGAAGATGGAAGTTTTCTCTATAGTTCTCCTCTTTTCTTTCTGAGTTTTGCCAGAATTTCCTTTAACAGCCCTTCATGGTAATCTTGACTTTTCTAGCATGCAACTCAAAACTCTTCCGTTTTCTACCCCTTACCCAGTTCCAAAACCACTCCCACATTTTATGATATTTGTTACAGCAGCCCCACACTTTATGGCACCAATTTCCCCATTAGCCGGCTCAGGATGCCAGAACAAAACACCATAGATGGGGGGTGGCTTGAAAAACATATATTTACTTTGTCATAGTTCTAGAGGCTGGAAAGTCCAAGATCAAGGTACTGACAGATTCAGTGTCTGGCGAGAACCCTCTTGCAGGCTTGCAGAGAGAGAGGAAGCTTTCTTGCTGTGTCCTCACATGAAAGAGACAGGAAGCTCTGGTGGCTCCTCCTCTTCTTTTAAGAACACTAATCCCATCATGGGGTTCTACCGTCATGACATTATCTAATCTCTAGTTGCCTCCCAAAGGCCCACCTCCTAATATCATCACATTGGGGGTTAGGCCTTCTACATATAAATTTTTTTTTGGGGGGGAGGGAACATAAGCATTCAGTATATAACATTACCACAGCATAATCTAGTTTATCCTGATGGAAACAAAGTCTACAGCAAGAGTAGACAACGTTTGGGTTGTCCACAGTGTTGGCTTCACCCAACACGGTGGACACCGAAGTAGAAAAACAAATAGATTTCTTGGCATCATTGAACCACTGGAACAACCCTCATCTGAAGGCCATTCTAATGGTAGACTTTTCAATTATATAAGAAATCAACTCATTTATAATTTAAGCTTTTTGGAATCAAAACCAATTAACTGGTACACAGATGATATACTGTATTATGCGACTTCCAACAATGGTCATATCTGAATGGAATAAGAGAGGGCCCCAGACCTTTGAGCAGACAATATGCAGGCTGGGCAGTGGTCTATGAAGTAGCTCTATCCAATAGGGACATCATATCCAGGGAAATGATTGATCAAAATCAATCCATTTGGCTTCAAGTCCTTCAGTAAGTCTCCTGGTAGCAGCAAGTGTAGCTGAATTCGAAACAGAGGAGAGCTGCACATGGAAGTGGGACTGGAAGTGAGCTAGAGAGAATATCCTTCTCCTACCAACGTTGTATCACGTCCCCAAACCATTTCAAAATTGCCCAGCATTTTCCCCAGGGAAAAACTATTAGTTAGAAAAATGTGATATAATATGAAATAGACGTGATAGCACATGAAATGAATTACATAAATTGTGGGATATAGTCACAGTTTTAGTTTTCTATCACAGAATTAAAATGCCACATTTCGTCTCCATTACGAGAGAAATTAGAAACAAAGAAAAAATATGAGTACGTTCTCATACCTGGGCTCTGTCATATTATGCAGCCCGGGCTATCACCATGCCCTGCAGGAAGAAGGCCCCTAATGGTGGAACAACTGTGGAGAGAAAGTAACAGGTCTGGGCCTGCCCTCCGGGGAATTACAAGACAAGCAGCAATATCCTCACTCACCCGTCAGTTCCAAAATGCAAATCAATCAGAGAAGCCCAGCTATATTGTTTCTGTTTTTCTGTGATGCTGGCGGTGGGTGGAGATCTCTAACTTCTGTAATTTCCACATGTCCTTCCAATAAAGCCCTCTTAATTACAGTACCTCTCTTCTTTGAAAACTCAACACTATTTTCAATAAATATCCAATTTTTCCAACTAGCTCTCTCAAAAAGAGAGTTTATCTTCCCTCTAACACATTTTATTTGTATTTTTTAACTGTAAAAAAAAGAAAAACAAAAAATGAGTCTTTTTCTCCCAGAGCAACGTTTAAACAGCCCTGAGGTTAGTCTGAAATCATAGTTGTTGCATCACTAGTTTCCACCAGACGGCGCTGTTGCTGGGTCACACACCCGCAGTCCTACAAAACTTAATCGCATTACTGAATAAACACCAACTGCTTCACAGAGATACTGGTAACTGCTCCTCCCCTCCCCCCGCCCCTTCTTAAGACATTACCACTGTCTTAACAACTACCATCTCCGTAATTGACCCCTGGACACTCAACTCTCTCAGAGGGTTTATTATTGAGCTAAACCGTCCCTTAGATGCGTTCTGTTGGAATCTAGTAGGGAAGATGGCCATTTAGCAAATGATTACACAAACATAATCACCAACTCTGATTTGTGCTACTGAAGAAAACAAAGGTACCTGGTGCTAACATTACACATGACCAATCCTGAGGGGCAGAATCCAAAAGTGCAAAAGGAGCTAAATATGGAGGGGGGAAAGGGAAGCATTTTCCCAAAGAGGTGGAACAACAAGCAAGAAGGCACTGAGGCTGGAAGGATTATGGCACTTTAAAAAGGCGAAGCTGGAGCTTTGAAACCCAGGATAAGAGCAAAAGAAAAGGGAACTGAGTGATCCCATTGAGAAGTCTCAGGCTTCAATGACCAACTACACAAATGGCCCCCAAATTTATATCTCTAATCACCTTCACTTCCAAGTTGCGTATATGGCCCTACTTGATCTTTCCACTTAGTTGTTTCAAAGGCACCTTATAATACAAGTGCAGCACTGAATTCATGATCTTCTCTAGTCTGATTCGCTGCTACCTGAGTATCGATGACGCAAAACTCATAGTCAGCTGCAAAATTCGGAAAATTGAAGAGTCCTTGAATCCTCCTTCAATTCATCCTTAGCTGCATAGACAATCTAGCACCAAATCCTGTTGATTTCATCTACCAAATCTGACAGCTTTTCTCTAGATCAGTGATTCTCCAAGTGTGGTCTACAAACTAGCAACATTAGCATCTCCAGGGAACTTGTCAGAAATGCAGATTCTCAGGCCCTGCTCCAGACCTACTGAATCAAAGGAGACCAGAAATCTGCATGTTAACAAGCCCTCCAGAAGATTGGAAATCCACCACAGTTTGAGAATCACTGCCCTATACCCGAAGCTCCTCTGCTGTTGCCATGAACCTATTTCATCATTTCTTACCTGAACTACCTGCAGTGACTTCACAATTGTTCTTCTCCACATCCACTAAAGCCTCCTTCTAGGGTGAATCTCAACCCTGGCAGATATTACAGTCTACTGGGATCCACTCTAAACCAACTAAATCTGAATCTCTGGGGTTGGGGCCCAGGCTTCGGTATTGTTTAAAAGCTGCCCTGAGAACTCAACATCAATCCATTCTAACCTGCAGCTAGACTGATTTTTAAAAGATGCTAATCTGCTCTTGTAATTCCCCTACGCAAACCCAGCCAGAATCGAGCCCCCATTCCTAATACCTATGAGGCAGGTAAGTGATTGGTGCCCCTGCACTTAAAGCCATACACCCTTGGCGCTTCTACCAACCACACTGGTCTTCAATCTTTGCAGACTCCTTGCTTCCTCTTCTTTTAAAGTTTTGCATGTGCTGCTTGTTCTCTTGGCCTAAATTGCTCTGTCTTACCCTTTTCACCTAGTGACCCTCACTCATTCTGTAGATCTCAGTTCCATCTTCCTTTCCCCCAGGGAAAACTTTCCCAACCTGCTTTGTCATGGGGAAGGGTGGGCTGGGGAGGATCCAGATATCCCAGTTTGCCCAGGAAGTCCTGATTTATGGACTTAACGATTTATAGATGTCTTTATAATTTTATATTGACTTGTGATTATTTAATTCTTCTCCACCTTCCTCACTGGATCGTAAACTGGAAGAGTTTGATACACAAGTTACGGTAACAAATATTTTTTGAACAACTTTTTTGAGGTGGGCACTAATTAGCATTCCAATTTATGGAGGGGAAAACTGAGTCTAGAAAGTTTAAGCATCTTGCCCAGATCACACAGCTAGTAAATAGTGTGGCTGGAATTTGAACCTAGGTCAGAGATTTTCCAACATCATAACCACCAAGCTGTTCTGGAGGAAAGATTTCTACTGCCTAATTGAGTGCCTGAGTTTTCACAGTAGGTAAGGATTAAGTTTTGCTTGGTTCTTATTAGAACTGAGCTCAGCTTGAAGACTACACAGCTACTTCCTTTCCATTGAAATTGCAATCTGCTCCAAGGAAATGAAGCTTAAGGCTCTCAGGGTATAAAGGGCAAATGTGTGGGAGAAGCCAGAGATCAAACGGTCAAGTATACTTGTTACAGAATTTTTCATGAGCTGAATTCAAATGCTATCAATGGAGCAATTCTCCCTTGAATCTGAAAGAGTGAGAACAAAGGGTGGGGGGAAAGGCAGCTGCTGGTGCATAATCAGGAGCCAGATGGAATGGTCCAGCCTGGGGACGTGGAGTAGATGCAGCCAGGGGCTGCGACACAGGTCACAAGAGAAGCCGATGTAGCAGAAGCTAAGAAGCTGCTTCTCCCTCAGCGCATATACAGGGAACCATTCCATCCCTGGTGGTTCTAATTCGCCAGGGGAACCCCACCTCTGGTACCAGCTGTCCTTCCTCTTTCTACTTAAGACTGAGTTAGAACTCATTTTGCCTCTCTGAGTCTCAGTTTTCTCATATGCAAAATGAGGAAGTTTAACTTAGATGACCTTGAAAGATGCTTTCAGTTTTAAAATTCTATGGTTCTGTGACCCACAGCCAATGCTGTTAGTAGGACTGACTCCGAAACAGATAGGAACACATTTGGATATTGGTAAAAATCCTCTTCTCAAAATCAGAAAAAGCATGGCCCATTTATGCTATTCCACTATCCTTACTGCATCTTATCCTGAAGAAAGTGTTTCAGGTCAAGTCCTGCCTGCTTTGAAGTCTAAATTCAACCATGAAGTTCATGGCAAAATGAATCCAAAGCAGAGTGAATACCACTAATCTACCAATTCCCCAAACTGAGATAAACTAAAATATTATGACAGAAACAAACACTTAACAGAAAAAAATTGGTAGCAGTTTTTCTTAATAATTTCATTTGTTTGCATTAGAATGAATCATGTATCATTTTAGACAAATCAGAATAAATCCAGGTTGCAGTTCACATTCATGAAACAGTGTATTGTATCTATGTCGTGCGGGGTGTCTGGCGGGGCGGCCTGCGGGGTCTCTGCTCCCACTCCCCACATAAGAACGCAGGACATGGTGAGGCCAAAAAGGAACACCCACGGAGCCATAGGTAGGGAAGTCATACCACTATGGTCTCACTGGAGGCTGGATTTACACAACGTGCGACCTGCTGTCCGCTTTGCTGCCAACCGACCAACTCTCCTCGACTCTCCTTATTCTCCTTCAGTCTCCTCCTTCACTCTCCTCGGCTCCCCTCCGTAGCCGTGGCAGTTATATCTGTGGCCAATGGCTCAATGGCTACACCTGATGGCCAACCAGCCACAGCTGACGGCCATCCACTATCTGAGCCAGCACCTCTCCACATGAGGCCGAGAGCCTGGAAACTGCTTTCTGGGGCTCTGTCCCCACAATCTATATTTTACAGTTGGATCAAAAGATTTTTATAAGGTTTATGTCAGCACTAGAAGTAAGTAGCTATGAGGCAGGACTGGGTAGGGAAATGAGATGAATTCAGCTCCGATACGCCTTGGCTCATGCTGTTTACTTTGTCTAGAAGGCTCATTCCCCAATTTCACCTAGAGAAATCTTGCCATTTCTCCCACCTTGTCACCAACCTGGGAAACAGTTTTAAAACATGACCTCCAGATTCTTTGACCTTCCTCCTTTTGAAACATAGTCTACTTGTATGTTCCCTCCCCTTAAATTTGGGCTTTATAACTCCTCAATGACTAGAATATGGTAGAGGTAATGCCATGCCAGTTTCCAGATTCAGGCTTTAAGAAACAGGCAGTATGTACTTTCTGCCTTGGAACCTAGCCACCAGGCTGTGAGGAAGCCAAACAGCCACATGTAGAGGCCATGTGCAGGCGGTCTAGCTGACAGTGACAGTTGAGGTCTCAGTCTCCAGCCAGAATCAACTGCCAGACATGTGAGTGATCAAGCTCTCTCAGATGATTCTGGTCCCCAGTTTCTGAGCTGCCCCAGCTGACGTCACGTGGTGTAGAAATGAGCTGTTCCCATCCAACCCTATCCAAATTTAATCTTCATGAGCACATCAAATGATTGTTGCTGTCCTCAGCCTTTAAGTTTGGGGTGGTTTGTTATGCAGCAAAAGATAACAAGAACAGAAGCCTTCCTTAAATCCTCACACCACTCCCACAATCACCACTACCATTAGAATGATAGTCCTGAGGGCAGGTCACAATTATTTCCATTCTCTCCACCTTTGGGGTACAGGACAGAAATGCAGTTCCCACCTGCTTTGAATTTAGGCATGGTCATATGATGGATTATGGCCAATGGAATATGACTGGAAGGGATATATGACGATTCTGGGCAGAAGCTTTAAAATCTACTGTGCAATCCACCAAGTTCCCTTCCCCTGTCACAGTGATGGTGGAAGCCCACATGGAAATTAATCTTCAATCAGTTAGACTCCCTGATGGGATTAGGACAAGCAGGGCAGATTGCCAACCCGTGTTGGACATACAGCATGAAAGAAAAATAATTATTTGTTAAGCCACTGAGATTTTAAAAAATAATTTGTTACCAGCATATGACCAGGTTTCTCAGTGGCAACACTACAGACACTTGGGGCTACATAATTCTTTGTTGGACCTACTGTCCTGTGCATTGTAGGATGTTCAACAGCACCCTGGCCTCCACCACTAGATGTCAATAGTGCCACCACCCCTAGTTGAGTCAACCAAAAATGTCTCCAAACTTTGCCAAATGTCCCTTAGAAGTAGCCCCAGTTGAGAACCACTGACCTAGACGAAACTGATAAAACCATCAGCAAGAGGAATGAGTTGTTTTCTCTTCCACTTTCAAAGTCCTTGACAGACACTTTTCTATAGCACTCATATTATCTGCAATATTGAATTACAGTTAGTTCCTTCGACTCTGTCACCCTGAAGATTCTGAGGGCAGGGGGGAAAGTAGGACAGGTGCAATGATCTCCTTAAAGCCTGAGTTTTCTGTTAGTGATGTACCAACAGAAAGGTGCATCAGGTGGCTAAAACACCCAGTCTCTCCTAGCAAGGTGACCCAGTTCAGGGCCACCACAAATGGTTATACAGTGTGCAGATTGCACAATGGTACCCAACCACAGGGATAAGTGATAATGAGGTCCATTCCACTCTGCTTACTATGCTACCTCCATGCAGAAGGAGGGAGTTTTTCTTAGTCATCTATCTAAAGAAGTCCTTTTAAAAACTTGACTCCAAGGCCAGCTGCTGCTCTGACCCAGGTTGTGGGGGAATCTGGGATACATTTACATAAAACAGGACTTAGAAAATCTGATGTTCACATAGGGATTCCCTTTGTCCTGAATCTTGGAGAGAGATGGAAAGTGAGTTCAAGCTACTGGACAAGAGTGAGTATAAGTAACTCAAGTTAAGACTGTCTATTTGGAGAAGAAATACAGTGAAAAGTTAAGTCTCCTTCCTACTTCTGATTCCTAATATTCCCTCCTAGAGCCAGCTACTGTTATTAGTTTCTTCTGTGTCCTTCCAGAGGAACTGTATACATTAGTGCATGTCAAAATTAGTCCTTGGGTAAATTATATCCAAAAGCACATAGCCAGTGCAGGAATTTCTGCAACTGCTGTTTATGAGATTTCCCTCTGGTGCTGCTCAAGCAGCTCTTCTTGATGTTGTAAATTAACTACTAAAGTCACACAGTTCAGGGTGGTGACATGGTCAGTGGAAGTCCAACATCAATATGGGCAAGCCCCATCTACCTATGCCCCAACCACTGCACACTCATCTCCCCAGCTCTATACAACACACATCATGATGCTTGATGGTTAATTGTATCGAACTGTGTTTTTGTCAAATTACCACCACATTCTATCCTGACAGCAGATCAATCTGAGCCAATACCTTCTCCACTGACATCTTTCCCAAGAAGTTACCATATGCCATATTCACTTCATGCTTCTCTATTTCAGTCATTTCCAATCCAGAGAAACGCTTCATCTTGAGGACTTCCATATGTTCTTAATCATCATGCCCTCTCTCTATCTTAGGAAAATACCGTTAATCTCTATCATCACTTTTTGCTTCTCTTTTCTTCTTGCACTGTCTTCTCCTTTCCTCTTTTACTTCCTCTTCATTATGACTGTCAGTTGAGAAACAGCCCCAATCATGATGGATAGACATTGGAGAAGTCCCAGTGATAATCCTCTATCAAGAAAAAGAACTACAATTTTTAAATTGAAATGTGATAAAGACTAGTTTGGTGAAATTCCCAGAAGCCCCTTTAAAACATAACCCTACTCACCTCTATATAAGCCTGTCTTCCTCAAGGAGCCATATTAATGATAATCTACTACTTTATTAATAATGATCTGCAGCAACACTGACAACAGTGTTTTGTCATTTCTCCCTGCAATTGACTGACATTATGCTTTCTTCGTGCAGCCTCCTTGGCTTCAAATGACCTCCCCTCAGTTTTTTGCCTTTGAAAAACCTCTGTATCTTTTCAGCCCTTGCAGAATGAATTGTTCCTTCTACTACACCCCTCCATCAAGTAGCTTTTATTGCTATTTAACACCTATTTCATTTGTCTTGCATTATTTGTATTTGTCTCTCCTCCTTAGCCTTCAAGGCTCTTGAGAGACTGAGCCCTGTTAATATTTGTAAACCTCTCTTCCAGGAGCACATCTGTCAAGCATATGGTAAATGAACAGTACAATGAAATGGAATCAGCTTCTGTGGGTTGGACCCACAGAACGACTAACGACCACTCACAAAGTTATCTCCCTGCAAAAACGTATTGGTTTTTCAAACAACTGACTTATTGGTTTATTTACATCCTACTTTATTCTATAATAATTTCAGGCAGCCTATAGACATTTTTACAATTGTTTTATAGTGGCATATTCTGTAAACTTAAGTCAGGATTAAAGATCAATATCAAGAAGAAAGGAAGAACCCAGATATGTGAGCCATAAAATCTTACATAGACATAAAGGTTGGGCTACAAGTTTGGCTCTGAGCTTCCTGGCAGCCAAAGCACAAATGAAAATATGTTCAATCACATTCTTCTCATTGTCCAGAAGGAGAAAACATACCACTGCTTGGGGGAAGCAAAATGTTCCTGGCACTCAGTTCTGAAACAAAAGCTCTTGTATAAGATTTCTCATAGGGGGTATTCAGTAGGCCAACAATTCACTCTCACTTGGAATTTTGGTGCATAATTTGTTCTCGGGGCTGCTAATGAAGGGTCACGTGGCAAGAGGCAAAGCCAGAGAGGTTAATTAAAGTGGTGAAGCTATTTTATCTGCTCTTAAATAACACAGATTATGTTGTTGTCATTGGTTTGGTTTGTTTGTAATAACAATGAAGACATTTATGTTTCTGCTTTGTAGAAATTTTGAATGGGGAATGGTAGATCACTGACTCAATATTTCTAAGGGTAAGCATGAATTTAACAAGTGGGATATTTAAAAAAGGGCATTGAATAACTTCCATTTAAGCATTAAACCAGAGAAATTACGAAAATAGAAATTTAAAAATCTAATATGAAAAACTCAAGATTTTCAAAATCAATAGTTACATTCAGTTTTGTTTTCCCCATACACTGAAGTAGCAATTCCACAAAATAAGGATTCTATGTGGTAAATTAGCACACAACTAGAGAAGGCAGAGAGGCCAATGAGAAGGGGCAGAAGAGGGATTTAAAAAGATTAGTGAACCTCTTTGGAAACTTCCAAGGGGGCTATTTGGGTGTCTCACTGTAAATCAGCCTTTGGATAGTAACTAAATCCCCAGTTAATACACAGGCTGCTTATCCAAGCCAAGATCAACTGTGCTTTAAATTTTATTTTAAATATTTAGGGGGAAAAAAAGTAAATCAGCTGTATAGCCAGAACATTAAATCATAGCACAATTTGCTAAATGTGTTTTTATTACACTTTGCCAATTTTTACAAATCCTTGTATGCTTATTGTTAAGTATAAGATGCCATCATTCCCTCTAAAGTTATTCAACATGAAAATTAACAGCACTGTTGTACGAATTCTGTTTGTTGCCAGCCATCTCCAAAATATTCTTTTGAACCCAAGAAGAAAATCAATTCAGACTTATTTACAGTCCTGTGGAGCATGAGGATGTAAAATGTAGAGAGTTCACCCTCAAAACAGTTCACTAATAAAAATAACCAGACTTTTGAGTCACTCCCCATTATTGAGTTTTATCTATAGAATGCTATACTATTACTCAGGAGAAGCGGTGGAGATGAGAAGGCAAAGAAACTATTAAGCAGAATATATCAAGAATATATTTGAAATTTGAGAATTTGAAATTCAGCTGCTTTGATACTTCTTCCAAGGTCACTGTACAGTGAAATTGTAATTCCTCTTTTAATAATAAAGTTGACCTAAGAGGACTCACGGCTAGGAGCTCTAATCCAGAGAGAACCCATTTAGAAATGAGAATGAAAGATATAAATGTATCCTGTACATCTCAATATACCAACTGCCATTCCCATTAGCTTACAACCCCATGAGCAAGCACTGACCATTATAGACAGCCAAGGAAATAACCTAATATTTATTTATGAAATATTCCTGTAAAAGGTGGCACTGAAGAAACAATCTGGGAAGCTTAATGTAATGTAACTGAAGAAAAATAAATAACTAAGGAACCCTAAACTGAGTTTTCCTTGTCAACCTCCTATTTCCCCTTATTCTATTTAACTATGATGCCTCAGCCATCCAAGGAAACTTTATGTATTTTGAACTCAAAAATGCTAATCCTTCACCAATCATTATGCATCATTTATGAAGCTAAAGATATTGGAATAAATGCATTTTTCAAATGTAGTCCAAATAACATAAAAAATTATTTTGCAGTTAGGATCAAACTGTTGTACAAAGTACACACACTTTTGCTGGGCAACCTGGACTTTCTGCACATATAGAAAAAGGCAGAGTCAGCAAGAGGAGTTTGACACTCTGAAACCTCTGATTAAGGGCAGAGTATCATGGGAGCATTTCTGGTTTCACTTGAGCATCATCTAACCCTGAATGAGATTATAGTTCGGAGGAGGTGCCAGTTATCAGCAGATCCACATTCAAAAATCTCCCCAGCCTTGCTTCACTTTGAAGAAATACAGTTCAAGGCTAAATGAAACTTTCCAAGGCCACTGGATGTTTGTATTTCTTTTTCTGGGAATCTCAGCTTGAAGTAGACTTGTGTGTGTGTGTGTGTGTGTGTGTGTGTGGTATGTGCCCACATGTACACGTGCACCCCAAGGTTTAGAAAGGGGGGTTGGACGTCAGTGTCTTCAATGCCTTAAATTGTCAAAGGAAGATATTATATATGAGGCAAGACAGGGCAAACCTGAAGCCATGTGGGGTTCTGTGCTTGCTCAGTCAGATACCGTGAATGCTGTAAAGGAAATGAGAAGGGTGTGTGTAATAAAACCGCTGGTTGAGAAAGATATGAGTGAGGCTGCACAGGGAGCTGATAGTGAGGTTACTGGGAAAGAAATAAAGCCATTCTTCCAAGCAAAGAAATAAGGAAAAAGAGGCAAGACAATATAATGGGGAAACACATGGGACTCTAGGTTGATGGTTCTTAAACTTTAGGGTATATCAGAATCACCAGGGGGGCTTGATAAAATACAGATTTCTGGATCCCGCCCCCAGAGAAACTGATTTAGTAGGTCTGAGATGGCCTATTTGCATTTCTAACAAGATCCCAGTTACGCTTTTTCTACTGGTCCAGTGACCACACTTTCTAAGTAGCAAAACTGTAGATAGCTCACAGATCTGAATCTGAAGATCTGCTCTGCCATTTTTCAAATTGGGAAAATTACCTAGACTCTCCGAATCTTGGTTTCCTCATCCTTAAAATAAAGATGATGATATATACTTCATAAGAGTGTTATGAAAATTAAAGGAAATGACATATTTGAAGCATATGGGACATAGTAGAAACTTTACAAATACTTTCATTTCCACCCCTCTGAGGGCAGAGTTAGGGAAACGGAATCATGACCCAGGAGGAGCTCCAGGAAAAAAGGTAGGGACTATGTGCCCAGAATCTAAAGCAGTGTTTCTCAATCCTGGGCAGGCATCAGAATCAACTGGTGTGCCATTGAGGAGTGGAGATTTCTGAGCGCCATCCTTGAGTCAAAGGGACTGGCATGGAGACTGGGTGATTCTGGGGACCCGCTAGAGTTGAGCCCAGAGACACAGAGTAATGTAAGTCTGAGATTTCCAAGGCAGAGTCCTGGACAGCAGAGACCAGGCAGGTGACTCAGGGAACTGGAAAGACAAAGTTATAGATTCAAGGGCAATAATGGGATTAGGAGAAAGAAACCAGAGACAGCAGCTGGCAAAGAAGAAAGGAGCGTGGTAAAAGGATCAGGGTGAGTATGTGCTTAGGTGACCAAACTTTGACCTGTACTTGAAACAAGGCAGATGAACAGATTATAAACAATGTCTAAATATACACGTGATTATAACCCCTGACTCTGGAGAAAGGCTCAGCTCTGTAATCAAATGGATGTGTTGACTTTTAAAAGTAAAAATGGTAGGACAAAGAAATGAAAAGGAATTGGGAAAATTCCTGAAGCCTCGGATCCTCAAATAGCAGTCCTCAATTCCAGTTTACTCTCCTCAGATCAATTCCAGTGGCACAAAGTGGAAAGTTATTAACCGGCCAGCATCAATAGTAACTAAGACAGGCAGCTTTCTATTCTGGGATGCCTCATTCATTCTATTCTTCCCCTAGGCCCTCAGGCACCACTAAAGTGTGTTTCTCAGAATGCCAAACTTAGAGAAAGGCTGCGGGTGGCAAACATGAAAAATGACATATTATAACACATCCTGACTATGCCCAAGGCACATTAGCATATTTAAAACTTTAAGAACGCTCTCCTATTGGAAATCCTTATTTCACTAAAAGCTTTTGTAGCAGCCCTCCTGTGGCTAATTCCTGGGAACATGCCATTGGAAACACTGCCCCACGGCAAGGTCTGTAGTGGCCACACCCTCTGCTTGCCCCATTGCCAAGATCAGGAACTGAAAGCTGCACTGTCTAAATGCAGAGTTGTTCATACCCCAAAACACTTCCTGTTTGGAATAAAACTTCTCTCCGCTTTCAGATTCACCGCCTGCAAAGGAGGGATAAGAGTGGCTTGTTTGTCAGTTGGCTTTCGTCACTGGAGTGGTTAGTAAGCTGATAGTACTTTTGATAACATGGACATACCTAAGTGGGATTCTTCACCCTCTGTAGGGACACTGGGACGGACACACACACACACACACACACACACACACACACGCACAGTAGGATGGAGAGAAATTATTAGTGTTAAAAAAAGAATGACATGATCAAAGTCCTTGAGAAGGAAAATAAAACTGTAAGAGGTAAAAATGAAAACAGTATGCTGGCTGGGTGAAGGCCCATAACTCAGTTGGCTTGTTTTCCAGCAAGCTACTACTCCCCTCCCTTGAAATCCTAGCTTGTAAATATATTTATAGCTGCTCAGACACAATATGCCAGATACTAAGAAATCCACTTAGTCATTGTTCCTGGTGAACCAGTTTTGCAAGAGTTAATCTAATCCTTTGCATAAAGCTGTGAAGAGTTTGCTAAAAGCTTCAGCAAGGAAGAGTCCTGCTCTGTGCCTAAAGGTTAGCTGATCTCAATCAGCCTGCTACAGAAACTAAGATGTTATTTATTTACTGGATGAGCTGTTGTTGATCTGACTAGAAATGAAGGCACTGCGCAACGGCCTGCTGGGTACCCATGTTGAGTGACACTTCTCTCTTTTATACAATCACAGTGAGTGCCCTGAGAGTTTGGTGCTTCTTGTTCCTTTGTTCCAACCATCCCCCCTGGACCCAAGCATAACTGTCTGAAAAGTAGGAGCTTCTAAATCAGTTGTGCCAGGTTGTCATATCAATTCCCAGAGTGACTGAAGCATTTTAAAGCCATTAATCTAAATGTGACTCTCCTAGGTGGTGAGCCACTTGAGGGCAGGAACAATGGTAGCTCCAGAATTTCTAAGAGGAGGGGCAAGAGGCAGAGGTGTTACTGGAAAAGGAACAGTTGGAGGCTATACCCAGAGGACTTGAGTTGAAATGATGACTGCATAGTAAGCACATTGATTATCATTAGATTACATGGGTCAATAAAATGCAATAGGTTTTTCTGAAGATCATTTCAATAAGATTGAGAAAAATCCTACGTGCTGATATCGCAGAATAAGAATGCCAAGGTTGGTAAGTAAAGTGTGTTCCAGGAGGTAGGAGTTGGGAGTATAGTGAGAGGCTGGACAATGCCCATCAACAATCCCTTGGTGCCCGGAAGGAAATAGAACTGATTCATCTTAACATCCCAGCTCTTAGCTCATAATTGGCACAAGTAGGAATTAGGTACCTGTTTGTTAATGCAAAGGATCACTGAGCATTTGAGGGAGAGAAGGGAAGATTACAGAAGACAGAGGCAAGAAGGCAAAGAACAGAAAGATGAGGCTCTAGAGAAGAGGTCAGACAGGAAAGAGAGAAAAAAGAGAAGGAAGAGAGGAGGAGCGATAGAAGAAAGGAGAGAGGAAAGAACATGACACATTTTGTACACAACTTGAGATTATACAAGATGTTTACGGGGTGTCTCAAAGTTCATATGAATTTTTACCCTCCTGACCAACTACCATAGCTGTGGGAGCTTACTATGAGCACAGTTCTTGCTCTATGAAATTGGACTTCTGTTGGGGTCTGAACTCCTTTCTAGAAGTGAGTTCACATAGTTTGCTCTGGTATCTTCAGGGGATTTGGCCACTCGGCTCCTGCACTTGTGATGCCATCTCTTTAGGCACAAAGGAAACTTGTCTTACTTCCTGCAGATTTCCCACCAGAAACATTTTCATGGACCTTCTCCTAACAAGTTCTGCCTATACTTCAGAACACTAGTTTAGCTGATGGGAAGATACAGGAGCCCAGTTTTAATCACCCCAGCCCTCCTGCCTGATTCAGAGATACCCATCAGAAGCCAATGCTTTACAACTCTGTCATTTCCACTCCAGAGAAAGAGAAAAAAAGCCCTGAATTGTGACATAACGAGATGAGCAATACAGAAGGAATGAGAGGAGAGAGAGAGAGAGACAGAGAGAGAGAGAGAGAGAGAGAGAGAGAGAGAGAGAGAGAGAGAGAGAGAGAGAGACGGAGACAGAGAGAGACAGAGACAGAGACAGAGACAGAGACAGAAACAGAGAGAGATCAGAGCAAAGACCTAGGGCCACCCTGAAGAACTGCTGTTAATCCTACACACTTCTGGTATAAGGCTGCTTTGTTTCTTCTGGGCAAGAATGGGCCAATAAAAGGCAAATCATCTGTGTATGTATGTCTCTCATATGCCTACAAAAATGCCCGTAGTTTTTACCTTCTGGGAAGCTCAGACTTGTCATTACTCCCAATTATTGTTCCAGAGATTTTCAAATCTAAGAATATGGTATTGTTTTTAAACCTCTTCTACTATTGTGGAATAATAATAGAAATGAAACTATAATGTAAATTCATCATACATGTGTATTATTGTTTACCTCCTTTTAAATAGAGAGATGGAGGTGAAAGGGTGGTAAAGATAGGGGCTGAGAGGGTAGGCCTGGACAAAAGACATATAAGAGCCTCTAACAAGTAGAAGCTGGTTCCTCTCTTCACGCCCAACTCTAGCTGAGGATCCAACAGTCAGCACTGATCCTGACTTTCTAGGAGTCTAAGCTTTATGTTGGAGACAGATAAGTGAACAGTTACAATGAGTAATTCCAACAGTAGGGGGTGAGCACAGTGTGATAGATAGTTTTATGTGTCAATTTGGCCAAGGGATGTCCAGATAGCTGGTAAACCATTTCTGGGTATGTCTATAAGGCTGTTTCTGAAAGACGTCAGCATTTCAATTGGCAGATTGTGTATAGGAGACGGCCCACACCAATGCAGGTGGACCTCATCGAACCTGTTGAAGGCCTCAATCGAACAAAAAGGCAGAGGAAAGGTAAATTTGCTTTGTTTGCTGGAGCTGGGACATCCATCTTCTGCTCTTGTTGATTGGCTCCCCTGATTCTTAGGCCTTTGGACTCCCACTGAATTATACACCAGCTTTTCTTGTTCTCCAGCTTGTAGACAGCAGATCGTGGGCATTTTTGGACTCCATATTTGCGTGAGCCAATTCTTATAATAAATCTCTCTCTCTCTCTGTCTCTCTCTCTCTCTCTCGCTCTTGCTCTCTCCCCCCATATGTATGTGTGTGTATACACACACACACACATACACACACACACATATACACTCTTTGTTCTGTTTCTCTGGAGAGCCCTAACACACAGGGAGATGTGGGAGCATATGTGGGCACTACAGAAGGGGTGAAGGCCAGAGAATATTCTCAGAGGAGTTGACTTCTAAAGGTTCACCTTTGGTACGCACCATACTTCTCATAATCTCTATTGCAAAACAGGTAGAAAGCGACAAAGAAATAACTGTTATCCACCTTAAGTTAACTTGGCACCTTGTATCAGTCCAGATTTCCTATGGCTAGCACATGGTCTTTTACAATTTCCCTGTGAATAGGTAAGGTTTCCAATCAAGTTTCAAAACTGATTCCATATTATTGGAGAAAAAGTGATATTAAATGCCTTTTGTAAAAGGAAATAGTCTTTACAATTGGGTTATCAGCTTAATCTGGGTTGACTGGGATTCTGGCAAAGGAAAATTTTCAACTGAAGAGCAGTCTAAAAAAGTACAGCCTCTGCAATGGAAGGAGTCTCTGCAGCAATAATCAGATATTTGTTTTGCACCCCTGATATCACTATAGCAATTCTTGAGCCAAGGATGGCAACTCATGCTGGAGCACCCAGAGGCCTGGGCACCCCATTAAATGAAAGTCACTCAATATACTCCCTTATCTATGTTCATTAACCATCTGTATTAGAAGAGACCCTGCTCCCAGCTCTTCCTGTTCTCTTTCACTAGTTACAATCCTGCCATCTCGAAAATTCTGTTTCCAAGAAACACCCATGTGGAGGACAGGGCAATGTTATAACTTAATCAAAACAGGGGAAAAACACAGAAAAGGGGGAACGTTCTCAAAAGCAAACATGTGACATAAATACCATTAAAACGTTACAGAAATAGAAATCCTAATTAAAGAGCATGACATAAGTGAGATTTCTTTTTCTTAGAATTATTTAGGGTCATTATAAATCATACCAAAGAGGTCTAGATTAGCCACTTAAAAAATTATTACCTGCTTCCTTAATGGCATAAAGTAGGGTATGTTATCTCCCAAGGTCCACACATGGGACCTAGCAATAGCCTCCTTTTTTTCCTCCTTCATTCTGGGTCATTGTGATGGGTAGAAATGCTGGCATAGCATGCCAATATCAGTATGTACTATGAGGCCATTCATGAGTGTTAGATTTTGTGGTTGCACATTCATTCTACCTCCCCTTATTCCAAAGCCTCTGTTTGTAGAAGGCTACACTGCCCTGCCTATATCACCCTTCTCTATTCTGATTTAGTCTTCATTTTCTTTCATTTATACTCAAACACATATGACATTAAATTTCTGGGTATGGGGTCAAAGATAGAATGGATGTCCCTACAGTGAAGTATCTGAGAGAGAGAACAATTGCATGGGCCATGACTAGACACATATAAACTGGGCAAAGTATATGAACAGAAAATTCGTAAGAGAGAAAATCCAAAAAGTGAATAAATGTGAAAAAAATTTCAGTCAACAAGCTGGAGGCCCAGGAAAGCTGATGGTGTAGTTCCAGTGTGAGTCAGAAGGCCCGAGAACCAGGAGAGCCAATGTATAAGTTCTAGTCCAAGTCCTATTGCGAAGGCAAGAGAAGAGACATGTCACCACTTGAAGATAGTCAGGCAAGGAGAGAAAATTCTGCCTTACTCTTCCTTTTGGTTCTATTCAATGGCTTTCAATGGATTGGATGAGGTCCACCCACATTGGGGGTAGGGGGAGACAATTACTCAGTCTGCCAATTCAAATGTTAATCTCATCCAGAAATACCTTCATGGACACATTCTCAAAATGTTTAACCGGATATCTGAGCACCCTGTGGTCCAGTCAAGTTGACACATAAAATTAGCCAATCGCAGATACCATTTCATAATCAATAAGATTGATAAAAAAAAAAATTAAACCTAAAACAGCAAGTGTTGGCAAGGAATGAAAGGAATCAGGAAAGTGTACAAGTTGCTAGTGGGAATTTAAACTGGTATTACCCTCTTTGGAAAACCATTTGTCAATCTCTGGTAAAGTTGAGTGTGGGCACCTCCCATAGTTCCACTTCTATAAAGTCTTTTATATTTATACAAGGAGAGATGTTCAAAGATACTTTATAGCACTGTTGATAATACTAAAAAAAACTAGAATTGTGTATCAGAGTTGATTTAAAAAAGTAAAATTTATCTGCATAAGGCAACATGATAAATCTCAACTATATGACACTGCATTTAAAGAAAGCAAATGGAAAAAGGCTATATACAATATAATACAATGAGTATAAACATTTAATGTAAATAGAAAATATTTACATAGAAAATATTACTATATATTATTTCTGGATATATACATATGTAGAAAGTTATTTTTAAAAATTTATTAAGCTGACTTATACCAACTTCAGGATAATGCAAACTACTTCTGGCACACAGAAAGGGAGAGAGGAGAGAAAAAAGAGAGAGAGAGAGAGAGAGAGAAAGAGAGAGAGAGAGGGAGAAAAGTGACAGCAATTGGCTGGTTTAGCTACAACTAAAATTTTATTTACAAAAAAGGAGATTTGGCAACATGTTGATTTCTCTTAAATCTAATGCTGTGTATACAGGTATTATATCATTTTCTTCTTTTTTTCAAATTAAAAATGGAATAAATGAATTAAAAAAGAATATTATAGTAAGATCCCATGAAATATAATGAGTGATCAAACAAAAGAATATACAGTAAAAAAAAAAAAAAAAAACCTGGAAAAGTGTGGGCCAAATTGATAGTAGTGGTTGTCTCTAGGAAAGATACTTCAGGGGGTTTTATTCTCTGCTTTCTACATTTTTGTTTTGTTTGAACTTTTGCCACAATCTTGGATTACCTTTGTAATCAGAACAACCAGCCAAAATGTTGAAAAGGGACAGGAGGTAAAGAAAGTTGCAAAGAAATGCATATTTAGGTCCTTACTGGGGGGGGGGGGTGAGGGGGAACACCCTTTGAGCCCCACCCCTTGGTGTCATTTTTCAAAGAGTAGGCCAGAGGAAAAAGGAATGCCTTTATGTTCTTAGAAGCCAATAACTAGCTAAGCCCCAATTTTGCAATTATGCAACACCAGCTGCCATTTCTGAACATTCACAAAGAGCTAAAAAAGGGCTCATTATGTTCCTCTGAAAACTGTTCCTCATCCTGTATTATTTCCGGATGAATGTTGCCACTAGACTAAGTCCAGACAATCCTACCACCTTAATAACTTCTGTACACTCTACTCTCATCCCAATGCCACCACCTTAGTTCAAGCCATTTCATTGATAGGTTGTTCTTCCTGCCTCAGGCCTTAACCCTCCCAATCCATCTAGCAAACAGTGCTCAGGGCAATCAACCTGAAGCACACTTGATCATACAAATCCCTTCCTCAACTAATCATCTACACTAAATGTGTCCTTGCTTCTCTTTACTGACAAGATAAAATTCCAACTCTTTAGCATGGCTTCAAAAATCTAGAGACTTTTATGAGCTGGCTCCTGTCTCCCTCAGCAGGCTGACCTCTTTCCAGGCACACTTCAGCCCTATAATCTTTCTGTAGTTTCCTGGACTTCAAGCTGTGTTTTCTTCTTGTTGCTTCCCCTACCTGAAACACCTGGCCCTGTCCACCAAGAGAGCAGTACATCTATTAATACTTTATCAACATGCTTAGCGCAATACTTCCTTTATGAAGATTTTCCTGGTTCTTAGCTTCATATACTCAATCTCTTTCTCTCTCTCTCTCTCTCTCTCTCTCTCTCTCTCTCTCTCTCTCTCTCTCTCTCTGTCTCTCTCTCCCCCCCTTCCCTCTTTCCCTCCCTCCCTCCCTCATTATTTGGTGACAGAGTACACTTTTTTCAATGCACCCTACTCCTATTTTATGGATTTAATGATTTTCCAATTTTATCCAAATGTACTAAGGACAAACTGTTGGTTTTAATTATTTGTTTTTTCAGTTTGTGTCTGTATTGCTCAAATTACTTTCATTTAGACAACGGTCAATTTGTTTGTCTTGGATTGTCTTGTCCAAACATGACTGACAAGTCTATATGCTACTATTAAATTTACCTTTCATTGGCTAAAAAATTTTTTTTTAGAATCTCTTATCTGCTAATGTCTCCTTCCTTTGCTGTATAGGTTTATTTCATTTTGTATATCCACAGTTTTACTTCAGAAAAGTATGGGGAAGAACAATGAGTAAATACAAATGTTCAGTTCACCATCTTGGCTCAGAAAGCTAGCCAACCATTTTAGAATCCACTGAGTTAACAGACATTTCATAATCATGAAAAATAAACAATCAAATTTCTCGAGACCCAAAATATTTAAGACTATAAGTTAATCAACATTGTAGTTAATAATTATAATAACTGTGACATTTACAGTGTAAGCTTCGTTGAAAAAGACCCTGTGTCCTCTACCACTGTGTGAATTCACAATGCCTACCATAGTGCTTAACTCATAGCACAATTCAGTAAGTAGTTGTTGAATAAATGCAACATTAACAGACATTCTTGAAGGAATCTTCTTGCTTTGTTTTGTTCTGATCACATTCATGCGAGAATATGGTTCTAATTTAGTTTCCATTTTAATTGGAAAGTGAACAAATTAGACCAAAAGCACAAGAAACATGTTTGGAGGAGGGGCTCCTACGCTGTTGTGTCAAGTGCTACATTTTCTCCAAAGGTAAAGCTTTGTAACAGAGTGTGGGGCAGAGGGGAGCATGCTGAAGAGGGGGGTTCAGCTTGGGGGTTTTAGAAGAGGGAGAGGAGGAAGAAGTAAATTTGAGAAAAGGAACTGATCACAAAATCCAAACCATTTTTTTTTTGTCTGGGAGATTCTGAGAATTTCTCCTTTTCCTCTAGAAATTCTCAAAGAAATGATAATCAGTATGAACCCCATGCACACTTCTTCCCTTTCCACACTTCCATCTACTTAAAGGTTTTTAATTTTTACAAATTCAATATTTGCAGGCAACAGATAGGAAAATCTGGCTAAAGTGTAAATTTAATGTGTGGAATAAAACAGGATCTAGGACTGGAATGTCCCAGATCACAGCCAATTTTTCGAGCCCCAGGATAAAGTTTTGATTAATGAACAAATATTCAAGAAGCAGAATTGTTTGGACAAAATAAGACATTACTGTCTTAGCTCTCTTTAGCTGGAGAGCTACTTTGTAAATGGTGCTAAAGAGCCATTTATTCCTTCCACAGAAAAGGAAGAAGGACTAGCTTTTGTTTAGTGTCAAATATCTGAAACTGTTCTGGGGAAAGAAGTTACAATGATGAACAAAGTAGAATCTATACTTGAGAAGTTTCCAGACTAGTGGAGAATCCAGACAAGTAATCAGGCAACTACAAGAAGGGGTGATAAATCCTGTTATGGGAACATAAAGAGAAACATGATTTTTCAGTGAGGGGACAGCAAAATGTTCCCAAGAGAAGTGACATCTTCTCTGAAATCTAAAGGATTAATACATGTCCTTCAAGGAAAAGTTTACAGGGAGTCATCATGGGAAGAGGAAAGAGAACCTTGCAGCAGACAAAACAAACAGCCTTGAGGGCAGAGAATAAAGGACTACAAAGTCCTACTAGGAATGTATTAGGACTGGGACATCATCTGTGAGATGGAGGGTGGAGAGGCCTGAGGCAGGAAACACAGGCAGGAAAAGAAAGGGACATGCCCCAAATTGGAAAGCCTAAACTTGATCATGAGGGTGGAGGGCAACGACACAGTTTGAGATCAGCATGCTACAAGGTCTGACTTGCATTTCAGAAAGATCTTTCTGGCTATAATACGCAGAATGTACTAAAAGATGAAAATCTTTGAGCACCCGGTGCTGGGAGCTCAGGTAGGAGTCTATGGCAATAACCTTGGGAAAGAGCAGAGTTACCCCAGACTAAAATAGTAGGAGTAGATTACAAAGAAGTGGATGGAGTCCATTTGAAAGATGTCTGTGGCAGAATCAACAGGGTAGAGAGAAGAGCCTAAGGCTGCATGCTAAGTAAGCTTCCTGTGTGTCTAAGGAGTCCAAAATGTTCAGCTATTCACAGTGGGGTCTCCTTGTGTGCTCTTTCTGTTTCTAGCCTGTTTCTCCTGCCTTTACATCCTGTCATTGCTGAATCTCCCTTTTCTACAAAGTGCTTCTTCTTTTCACATCTGTGGTCCACTCTCCATCTTCCCCTCTAATCCTGAGGATAGGTCTCTCCTCTCCCCTTCCCAACCACCCCAATTCTATACCCATCCCAAAGCCTAAGACATTCCTATGGAGTAGCTTCCTGAGGCTTTCCACAGGAAAGGCCGTGCTAGCCCTTGATGTCCCCGGGCCTGCAGAAGAACTGAGGGCAGATGAAGGAATGGAGGGGGCATGTCCAAGCAACTGGTCTCTTCTGAGATCTCACCTCCAGTATAAGTCAGTCCCTTCTCTTGATTTACTTTACAGATGGTCCATCAGTCACTACTGAAATAATCACATGTGGGTATACACACACACAAAAATGCTTGTACACACAATGCTCCAAAGACAAATTCTTAACGATATACAATATAAAGAGATACATAAAATGATAAATACAAAGCTAAACATTTTCCTAACTACCTCATAATTTGCAAGGCATGTCCCTTATATAATAGATTCAGTGTTTTATTTCCTCCTCAGCTTTTGAATTGTTCTTCAGTCTCGGCAGAAATAAGAAAGGGACTGTTGCTGAGTTATCAGGCCACTTCACCGTCACTTTCTAGATACTCAAGCACCCGTTCACAGCTTTGAGATAACTTGAACTAAAGACTTCATTAAATTCTTAGTCAAAGTAGCTCATCATCCTGCTTTTGCCTGGTGTAAAGAACAGTAGGTAGTTTTATGTTTCAGATATCTCTCTGTCCTGTTCTTCTAGCCCGATAAACAGAAATGTAGCAGCAGTGCGGTACTATGGAAAGAACACTGATTAAAGTAAGACCTTGCCTCAAAAGTGCTCACTAACTGCCTGATACCAAGTAAATCTATTTTAATTTCCTCATCAGTAAATGACAGGTGACATGGGTTTGTTTGTTTGTTTTCAGAATCCATTTATATTGAGTGCAAATACAGTTTATATGTGAAAGTAGCTGACATAGTAAATGCTCAAAAGTATATTATACTTATTTTTGCTAGACATCATCTAATGCAACCATGATTTTTTGCAAATGAAAATGCTGAAGCACAGAGAGAAGTAAGATATGCCCAGTCCCACAAAGTGACAGAGTCAGAAATAGATGTAAGTCTCCCGATTCTTGTTCAATGTTCTTTCCATTACACTTTCTGGAGTGTGTGTTTAAAGAGATGAAGTCTTTCACTATAGAATCTGTGCCCCAAGGACATGTCCCCCTTCTTACCCCCCCACCCCGCCAAAATGTCTAGGCTAATGCCAGTTCTTTTCAATGTCCATGTGGTTTTGCCTTGGATGGAAAAGATTTTTTCCAGCACCACCTATCCTATTATTCTGTTTTGAAAGGGTAAACTGTCATGCACATCAAACATTAAAAGCAGCGGGAACATTCTGAGGTTTGTAGTGTGTATATTTTTCTCACCAATTAAATCTTCACTCCTCAGCTATCAGAAAAAAGGAAGGAAAACTGTTCTCCTCCTCCCCTAAAGGAGAGAAGCTTTTAAAATAGTTGGCAGAATCCCCTATTCAAAGTGGAAAAATAAAATTTTCAAGCAACATCAGATGAGCAAGGCAAAAGAACACATGTGTTCGGGATAAAGTTCGTTTTCTCTTGGGCTAAAATATTGCTGTTTCATGACTTTAAGCTATTATCATTAGACCCAGATTGCAGTCAGCAATTTTATCAACACAATTTAAAGCTTTCCCTAGCTTAACATAATTAGAAAAATATAGGGAAAATTTTAAGCTGATCTCATCAAATAACAAAGCACTGACATTGGTAAAAATACAGTTTTTCTAAGTGGCAGAGTAAAGGATTGGTATCCTGTTTCCCCGAAAATAAGACCTAGCCGGACAATCAGCTCTAATGCGTCTTTTAGAGCAAAAGTTAATATAAGACCCGGTCTTATTTTACTGTAATATAAGACTGGGTCTTATGTAATATAATATAATACCGGGTCTTATATTAATTTTTGCTCCAAAAGATGCATTAGAGTTGATTGTCTGGCTAGGTCTTATTTTTGGGGAAACACGGTATGCAAGACTCAAGTTTCTTCTTTACCAACAGCTGACATGTGTGATTGGAGTTATCACTAGGATTTTGATACGCTCACCTAGGAAATGACAACAAAGAAGGGCTGAGACCCTTGGATGTTCCACCAGTATCTTAGACTCAATACATTCAAATAAAAATTCAATATCTTGCCCTCCTCCCCCGAGTCGATTCTCCCTCCAGTATTCCCAATCTTAGCAAAAGCACCATCAATCATTGAAGACATCAATTCATTCTTTTCCCCCATCTTCTATCTTCCTTCCATCCCAAATGATCTCTTAAGTCCTTTTTTAAAAAAAAATCCCTGAAATGACTCTGGAATCCACTGCCACTGTGTTAATTCTGACTTTCACTGTCTCTTGAACTACTGGCACTCAGATTTGATGAACTAGTCCCTTGGAGTCTGCTCCTATCAACCTCTAATCCATATTTCTTATGGCAAGCCAAATTACTATTGTAATATATAAAGTTAATGATGATTTAAAACATTTTATGTCTTCCCTGTTGCCTAAATAGGGCAAAATTTTTCATTTGGTCTGGAAGACTTTTCTCAATCCAATCTCCATCCACTTTCCAACCCCACCTCATCACCATGATCATGCAATCAGAGCTTCGACCATTCCCAAAGTACTCATGTTCTCCAAAAAAAATATTTGTTATACATCTATGCTCTTGTTTATGCTGTACTCTGTGTTTCTAAGTCCCACTCTTGAACCCCTATTGTCTACCTACTAACTTTCCCGTTAATCTGAAAGACAGTTCAAATGCCACGTCTCAGTAAGGTTTTCATTGATTATTGCCAAAGACCTAGTTGGGTCTTTGTATTTTCATACCATAGTTAATAAACTGTTGTTATACCAATTATCCCATTATATTATGATTTTTTTGACTGAGAAACTCTGATAGATTAGGTTGTATCCCCCTTGTATCCCTGTTCCTAATATAACGTCTGACACAATAAGTATTCAAATGTTTGTCAATCAAACTATTTACCTATCCTTCCCCTAGCGATAATAAATATGAGCAATTTTCATGTATAATCTCACTTGAACTTCCCGGCTATAGAAAAAAACAGTGCAACTCAAGCAATATACCATGGCACAAAGGTGTGCTACTAAATATATAAAATGTAAATTACATAAAATATGTAAATTACACAAGAGCATTATTTCCACAGATCTGTCAGGCAGCATGTTGAGCAGCTCATATGACTAAGCATAGGATGGAGTAAACTTGGTACATACAAGAGCTTAAAAAGAATGCTATAATGTAAAGCCAGTGCATCTTTTTGCTTGTTTGTTTGTTTGTTTGTTTTAGAACCCGCAAAACCTTTGCCTTGAAGTACATAAGAGGACACAGGGCAGGAGGCAGTCCAACTTAAACAGTCGGTGTTCAAGGGCCACCAAGTGAATAAAATAGTATTTAAGGATGTTTTATAGCACTGGGAGCTATCATTAGACAATAGATGTTGTAATTACTGCTGACTTGTTCAGGGCCTTTTAATCCGTATTTGAAATTGTGCCTAAAAGGTAGATAAGTAATTGAAGCAGAATTGTGAAATAATGGTTTCAAATTAGCAGCCCGGATTTAAATCTCAGTTCCTAACTTGCTGCTATTGCTAACCTTTGGGTAGCCACTTAAACCTTTCTGATCCTCAGAGCATTCTGCTCTAAGAAGGGACAGGACTTACTATTTCATAAGATCATGAGATATAAGCTGAAAACAGTGCCTGGTTTGGAGCAAGTGCCTGTTAAATGTGACTGGCTGTTACTTGTTGACGTCGTTGTAATTATTACTGTGGCCCAGAGTGAGACTACATGCTAACTTCACTTTATCAACTGTCCCTGCCACTGCTGTAATCTCCTAAGATTGAGTTTAACTTGCTTGGTTCTGGTTCCTCCTCTCCCATGAAAATTCACTATATGGTTCAGAGAAAAAGAACAGAGACCTAAACACAGCTGAGTTATTTTTCCCTCTCTCTCCAGAAGTCCCAAAACATTGTCTTCCTATTGTCGTTGTCCTCTGTCTGACTGGAAATATTCATTTGCTGGGAAAATCAAATTGAAATATCTCTGGCTAATAAGTGTCTCTACAGAGGCCCAATGTAATCAGAAAAATAAAATAATAATTATCATGTTCTTTTGGGTGGTAAAGTGAAGTTTAGTTGAGGAGATCTGGTGAAACTTGCAAAACACCACCTGGGGAAGCAGAGATAAACACCCAGAAGAAGAAACTGGCAACAACTTTATGAAAGATACTTACTAATTCAGTATATTAGGGCAAAGGTCAGGTGCGTGAGGCTGACTTGCGGTAGAGAAGAACATTAACTTTTATGTGACCAAAATCAAATAAAGATCAATGGCTGGAAAAAGTTCTATATTTGCAATTCCATGGTATAGTCATGCTTTGCTTCCACAATCAGACACCTGTGTAATTTGACTCTCAGAAAGTAAGCAGTAGTAACTTATGACTCATGACATGATTGTTTTCATCCAATCATCAAGGTTTGACAGTTGCATATGGCAGGTATTAATACCTGCCTCTTGGGTATATTTTGATAATTAGTGTTTTCAACAATGTTTTGAGCTGTGGAAAGCAAGAAACAAACGTACCATGATGTGTCATGGTTACCAGACACAACTATTATTCATTTTCCTTGTAATCAAAGACACATCAGGTTCAGCGGCTCCCTTGAACATACCTATTTAAGAATGAATTGATATTCCTCAGCCAAAAAAGAAGCTTCCAGGCAATGAAGTTCTTCCTAAATTCAACTTGAAGTCAGTATGTTCTAAATTAACTAATGCCTCCTACACACATTGAGGTGTGGTTTTTGCACCCATTATCAACAATCTCCTTGTTGCTAAATCCATCTAGATACTTCTTAATCCTCACAGCATTTGACATGGTTGACCACTATCCTCTTTCTTTAGCCAATCTATTTTGATGTGTTTTTATTTAGATGAAAAGATTATGGATGAACTATTTTTTTTCTTCATTTTGATTTTCTAAAATGTAACAATTCTTTTTTGGTGACCACCATGTTTTCATATTTTTCTGGGTTTGGCATGTGCTTTGCAGGTTCTTTTTGTTTGTCCATGCCACTATTGTTTTGCTTTTGGTTTTTGTTTTTTTTGTTTTTTTTTCTTTTTTTTTTTTCTTATCTAGGCCCTGTTCTTTGCTTTCTGGACTCTCTCTTCTGATGCTGAGAAGTATCAACCATTACTGTGGTTCCATATGAGAATCACAGAGTGTTGAAAGAGCTCAGAATAGAACCTGGTCATTACAGAGGGTGTGTGGTATAGGTGGTATTTGAGTTGATTCCTTAAGAATATGGTAAAAGAAGGCTATATAAAATTTCTAGTATAAAATTGAAGTTAGGTTTGTATAAAATTATATCTCTTATTCTATCATCTAGTCTAGCTTACTTTTTAAAGAGAAATGTTTTCCTTAAAAGGGAATTTGTTAGTTTTCATCCTAGTGTCTCAAATCTAATGAAGTCCATTTTAAAGAAAAAAAATGCTTGGCTCATTCCTTACATAAAATGTGTTCATTTGAATTCAATAAGGCATCAAACTGAAAAGTTATGTGACTTCCTTAGTCCTTCAGTTTTCCAAACAAGAATTCTTGTGATTGCAGAGTAGACTATTCCATTTGGAGAGGAAAGTGCACTTTATTTGCATTTCTTGTATTCAAAACAATTGTTGAAAAGGGAAATTACACTTCAAAATAAAAGGTTTAAGTTATAGACACAATTTTCAAGATATTAATATTTTAACAGAATTCTTTTGCATCACATACACACACACAGTAAACATTTTAAATAGAGTTGTAAATGTTTTTCAATAAAAGAGAGATAGAAGAACCAGGAAAAGTCAGTTGGGGAGTGGTATGGATTATGACGGATTCCCCAAAAAAGACAAGTGATGCAGCATCTGGATGACTGCAATTCTGTCAAACTTTTTTATACTTGCAAAGTGGTTTAAAATAACTACTCCTGACAAGCATGTAAGCCAGTGTACCATTATCATCTCAGTTTTTCAAAGGTGAAATAGAATAGAGATCAGCGAACCTATCCACCCTCTTCCAATAGAAAAATGGCAAGTGGTCACAGATGAGAAATCACTGAGCCTGAAATTCTATTTTGCTGTGTGAGCCGGAGTCCAGGGCTCCTGTTGGATGAGTACTTCTCGGCATTTGCCAAATTTGAACAGACAGAGCAGTGCACAATTGTGACAGTTTATCCAGATAATTCAGGTCAGACATTCTCTGTGACCCTGGAATTGCAAAAACAATGTAACATGAATTATTTAACAAACTCATGACTTTATGTTTAGCTTTATTGAAGTGAGCCAACAACATGCTACTGTTCCACAGGAAAGGGAAGAGATTTAACTCTCATTGGGTTGGGCTGGGGTAAAGTAATGCGAGTGAGTGGGACTTTTGCTGAGAGAGAGAGAGAGAGAGAGAGAGAGAGAGAGAGAGAGAGAGAGAGAGAAAGAGAGAGACATTCACTAAATAAACAGATACTTTAGAAATGTATCCTATGCCTTCAGTTTGGGCAATTCTCCTCACTGAAGAAGCATTCTTATTTTACTCCTGGCTACCCTTATGATGCCAGGGGAGCATATATACTCTCTCTGAATACAACCTGAAATGGTACTTCATGTTTAATATTTAAATATTATAATATCAAATTTTAACATTAAATTTAGTATTAAAAAATTCACTCCCAGCGACTCTTCTTCTAAGTCCTGATGCGGTTCACACTGGTCCAGCTGCAAAGGGTCACCAGCCAGAGTGCTTGATACCACTCGATGACAGTGCCAATTAAAGCAAAACAAACCAGCTTGTTTTTTCTCTCCAGCCTCTCTCAAACCAAAACACAGAAGGACCTGAGCAAGCAGAGCAAACCCACAGGCAAATGACTCACTGGAAATCATGACTGTTTGCTAAGTAAGGTCTTCTGCAACATCCCAGATCAAACGCCCAGGTGCCTCCTTCCTCAGCCGGCCCTGACTCACAGGGAAGAGGCCCGAAGGTACGTTGCCTCTGATGTCTGCTCAAGCAGGAGACTCATGACTTAGGTCCAGGGAGACATTTGTTTGATTGGTGGTACTGTTTCCCTTTCAGCTCTTAAGTTTTTGTGTGTGTTTTTATTATTTTAATGATTATAAATTATTAAAGAAACAAAACCACAAAGTGCTCAATATCAAATGAACAAAAATAAAAAGTGCTCAATATTAAACATCTGGAAAGGACAGAACATTTTTTTTTAAAACGGCAGGAAAACACTCCTCCATACCTTCCAGAAGCAACCTCTTGACACGCTCTCATTCTTTTACAACCAGTGTTTTTCGACCTCAACATTGTGGGCATGTTGGACTATTTAATTCATTGGTGTGTGTGTGGTGGCGGGGGCTGTCCTGTGCATTGTAGGAGGCACATCCCTCGCCTCTACTCACTAGATGCCAATTGCATTCCACTGCCTACCTCCAATTGTGACAACCAAACATGTTTCCAGACATTGTCAAATGTCACCTGGGGGCAAAACTGCCCCACTTGAGAACAACTGCTTTAGACAGTATACTTTGGGAAAGCAAAAGTGTCGTTTTGAGATTGATATATGGGAAAGTGTTAGGAAATTCCTTAGGGAGACCCCAGTCCTAGCTTTCATTTCACAAGGGAGAAGACTCACAGAGAAGTGATTTGTGCAAAGTCTCCTAGTGGTGATTGGTCAGATCCACTTAGTTTCTGATCTACTGATCTTCTCCGTGTAATTCTTGCATTCCTACTGGATAGTCACATATATAGAACACAATCAAAAGTGTCTTTTTCTGTGACACTTGAATTTGAACCGAATTATTCCTACTATGAGGTATAATTATTTGTTTCTTTAACTCTTCCCTGCTCTTCACACTTATCCCTGGCCAATATGGCCAGTTGCATAGGTGATGACAGATTCTACTTTACTAAAAGGAAACCTGGTTTTCTTAATTTACAGTACTTCTGCCAAGGGGCACTCAAGAAATTCCCAGAAGTTCTTATGTTTCAGAACCCAGTGTCCCTCTTTTTTCTGCTTCTTGTTAGCTTTTTATCTTCATAGGACAAAAATCCAGTGACTTAGGGTACATTTTCTTCCCTCTTTGTTCTGATCCATGACTATAAATATCACCCCTAAATTTCTCTCCTGGAAAGCCCCGGCTTCTATCCAAATTCAAACCCCCATCATCTTCCATCTGGACAAAGGGAATTGTCTCCTTACTTCTCCTTTTGCTCCTCTACCATCCATAATCCATTCTTCACAGAGCTCTTGTCTTTTTAAAATGTAAATCAGACCATGCCATTCCTCTGCTTAATCTTCCCATGGCTTTCCACGACACTTCAATTACAAATTCCTCACCAGAGCCTACAAGGCCTTAGTCTTGCCAGCCCTCCGCCCCCTCTGCCCCATAGCAAGCACACTGGCTATGTACTTGTTCTTAGACATTCCAAACTCTGCCCACCTCAGGGTCTTCGCACTTGTCCGTTCCTCTGCCTGGAATGCTCTTCCTCCCTGCTTCTGTGACTGGCTCCTTCTTATCATTTAGGTTTCATCTCCAAAGTCAGCTCTTCAGGAAGTGTTCCACTTTACTAATATAGCCACCTCTGCCTGCACCTTAGTCACTCTGGATCATATTACCCAGTTTCATGGTTTTCATAGTATTTATTGTTATGTCTTAATCTAAATAATTATACTTGTTAGTTTACTTTTTATTACCTTTATTTCCCCTCTCCCCATCCAGAATGTCTTTTTCACTGTTGTATCCCTATTTCCCACAATACCCAGCAGACAGTACATAGGTGCGCGATAAATATTTTTGAGCGAGTGAACAACAAATTTATGAAACACTTAGGCAAACAGAATTTAGGATCCTTGGCATATTAATCTAATAACCATCACCCCTCCTATTCAAATCCACTCTTCACTTCCTGCTCCATCGTCATTGTGCTACATAATATAATAGTCAGACCCAAAGCATTGAAGTGTACATTTGGTGATATTGATTTAATAATCTATGCCCTATCTGACTCTGAATGAGTCACTTAGATTTCATAAAATTTCCCAATTATATAAGATGTCACTAACAATTCTGCTTTTTTTTTTTAACCTTCATCATGAATTCATTTACCAGAGTAACATTATCTAATAGTCAGGCCTCAAGCCAAAAAAGAGCTGAGGAAACAGAGTTACTAAGAGGATTCCATTTACTTGCATGGGCTGACTACCATCTACCTCAACCAGATATTATGAGAATATATGAGATAATATCTGTGGAGCATTGAAATCTTAGTAAGAGATATTCATATACATGAAAAATGAAGCTATTGATTTTCTGACATTCCAATGTGTCATTTATATGCTTCTATTAATAATTATATTAAAGAAGGTCAAATTTTGTGCATTTCTCCTAAGTCAAGGGAAATCTAGTTGCTTAAGGCTTTTACCCAAGAGAGTCCGGCACAGAATTCGAGAATGTTTAAGAATAAAGATGCTGAGTAAATTTCAGGAATTTTCTGCATCCTTTACTCTCTGGAGCCTTTAACTGTTGTCATAGACCATGGCATGTCAGAGAGCAAGAAAGCCCCTTATAAATCACTTGATCCAACCCTTGTTTTATGATTAGATTTTATGATGATCAAACCCCTTTATTTATGATGAGAAAGCAATACCCACAAAGTCATATACCAAAGTCCTTCAAGCTTATTAGTGGCCAATGCCAGCATAATGCCAGCTTCCCTTACTTTCACTCCAGAGATTGTTCTGTCATATTCCATTGCTTCTCATCTGCATTATTCTATTACTCTCCTCTAACTTCCAAAGGTCAAACTCAAATCAAGAAGGGAGAGTAAAATGCTAAGGTCAAGATCTCACCAAGAAAAAAATACATAGTCGTGTTCTAATATTTCCAGATTTTGGTCTTTTGATGAGAAATAACCACTCTCATTAAAAGTATGCAAATATGCATCTGAAAAGAATTCAGGTCAATGCCGTAAACATTTTAAAAACTTGGCTAACTTGGACACCAGCCCTGGAATGCTCAGCAAGCTGGAACAACACTGAATCCAGGAGTAAATAGCCTGAGGCAAAAATTTAAGAAAAAAAAATAATTTAAAAAGTACTTTTGGTAGGAAAGAGCCATCCTTACTTATTCGGCCAAATGAACATAGCTAAAAAAAAGCCAAACACCAAAAGACAATACCCAGTACAATGGTATTAGTCAGGTCCTTGAATGGAAAAAAAAAAAAAAAAGAATAGAAACTAGTGCTTATAAAGTATGAAGACTCTGAAGAATCAAAAGTGTGTGTGTGTGCCATGGATCATGAAAAAATATTGTTAGGTGTTTTCTGTCCTTTGTGAGAATGTGTAGCGATAGTAAATACATTTTTTTGAAGACTTCCATTTGTAAAAGTTAAAAGGAATACACAGACATAAAATTTAGTTAGCTTAAAAACTGAGTATGCTCTCAGATAGCTATAGAAATACACTAGTTCTGAGACACACACAGAAAAATGTGTTGAAAGAATAAATTGAGACGGCTCCATATAGAACTGGCAGCATGATTTCTAATCATTATGGGTCTAGGGCCGCAGAATTTCCGCTATCTTTAAGACAGAATACAATGAAAGTAGCATAGTAGTTTCTAAACATTGAATCAGCCACTTCTCCCCTATTAATACAGGAGAGATAAATTTAAAATAAGCCTCTAAAGTGTCAAGCTGGGGGGAAATGTATCAGAAGTCTAAGCAAGCTCTGAAAAAATATGACCACACTATCATGATATAAATTCTACTTTCTATTCTATTTCATGCTTCATTTTATTCCTTTTCTTGTCCTTCCAAAATCTGGCAATAGAAAAGATTAGTGAATACATAACTAAGTTATTTCACAAATAAATAGATTTCTTTTCGAATAGTCAAAATCGAGATGTTTAACTCTAGATTAAGGTTTCTTCATCCTGGGGTGATTAAAATGGCAAAAAAAAAAAATCAATATCATGTCAAATGATACGTGAATATGCTTTGCAGCTTGGAACATTGTACTTATATTTTAAAACACAGAATTGGACCCTAACAATCATGTTCTACGCAATGTTGAGAATTACATAACTGTGTAAATGTGTATGTATGTATAAATATACACACATATGTATATTTACACATAAATTTAATATTTAAGTTTTGAAATAAATTATCGTATGTAAAAAGAAGATAAAGAGAATTGAGATTTGCTGACCTCAATCCCTTTTTTTTACATTATAAATAGAACAATATAAATCAAAACAGAAATATGCTAAAAGCTAGTTATTATCATACCTTGGAACAAACAACATGTGTGATTAGTTGGTTGGTTTTACAAATAGCAAGTAATTCAATGCAACTATCATTTCTTTGCCTGTGAAGTATTCTCTAGTTCCTTAATTAAAAAAAAATAATTCTAATCTGATTGATGTAGAAGACTTTTCCAGGTATCTTACGTTCCATGTTAATAAAGTTGTACCGTAACCAGGTATCCCGTCACAGTTCAAGGCACAAATAAGGATCAAGTTATATCTCCCAAATATAATGCTAGTAATATCTATGCAATAATAGGACATTCAGAAGGTCCAGTTTGTCTCCTCCAGGCCCTAACCCTCTCCCTGTTAGTTTTCCAGAGGTCCCTGGTACCTACAAGACTCTTGGGGGGAATTCCTCCCCAGCTTGTGATACGGGCCAAGGGAATAGAGCCCCCCCACACACTAAAAAATTTTTGTTTCCTTTTCCTCAGTTTCTTAGCTCCTATCCCTCATTCTTAATTATTTTGCAAATCAGTTTATTTATACTTGTTGATTGTAATCATTGAAGCCAACTGTTCTTTCCAACCTGTTCCGGGCCTAGCTCCTGGACAATTAACGCCATCTGAATCACCAGTTGAATGGCCATAGGCTCCATAGAGTTGACAGATTTTCCATCACATAGACACCCCACATCAATAGCTTTGAGCTCTGCTTTTTAAGCCAACACTTTTAAATTTATTAATTAAAATCTATTTTTCCTCATTCAGGGGCCTTGGGGATACAGATGATACCCCAGCAAGACTACCAGTCCCAACCAAAGAAGCCAACATGGTCTTCCAGGCAGATCTCGAGACCCTTTCCTATCATCTAAGATCAGATAGGGTGACAGGTCCATGAATCCCCAATCGGTAGGGAGAGTTCTACGCCCCTGCCCAGCAGGAAGCAGACACAGAAGAAAGACTTCCTGTCCCTCAACTTCCCATAGAGATTTTATGGGGATCACGTCTCTTAAGTGGAAGAAAAGGCAGGCAGTTGGAGACAGGCATTGGGTCTCTGCATTCCTGCACATCCAACTCAACCTACAGAATGACCCACAGACTACCCCAAAGACCTCCCCTCTCCATCCAAAACTTCCCCTTTTCACTGTAATTATGTACCCCTATGAGGAAACAAATGGGTACCCAACTAGATTAAACCAGTCTACTCACACCTGTGTAGTAAGGGCCACAATGACCTTCTTTTCACCTGGGCCTCATTATACCATCATTATAATATCATACATATGCCCAGAACTTCATTAATATCATTATAACAGACTGAATTTTGGGAAGGAACATGCATAGTCTGAAAAGACGAGATAATAGCCTCTTGTCAATCGTAGGTGTCAATCAAGTGGTCCCATGCCCGGAAAAGAACAGCCCATTCTAGAGTAAAAAGGGATAAAAACTTCAAGTCCTCACCAGCCAGTGCCTTTTGAGCCTTTTTAGCCATTCTTTTGCTCAGGTCTGCTTCTATACCCTCCGAGTGTACTTTCTCTTCTAATAATTACGCCCTTGAGCCACTGCCTTCTGCTCAGGGCCTGTTCCTACCTCTTTGGAGTATACTTTTTCTTCTAATAAACTGCTCTTTCAACACTTTATTCCTGTGTCTCATTCAATTCTTTGCTCGAGACGCCAAGAACCTGGACACCACACCAAGGAGGGCCCACCCTCCGGCACATAGCTGCTAGGATTCCGGGTTTTCCTCCAGGAGGCCCAGGTTCAACCCCCAGTGTGGGAACCTAGCCTGGACACCGCTGGGTTTGATCCCCAGTCTAGGAACCAAGCCCAGACACCGCAGGATTCTACCCCCGGTGTGGGAACCAAGCCTGGGCATTGGGCCAAGAAGGACCCACTCTCTGATAACACGTGAACCTCTTTTAGTGCATAGACGGCAGTATGGGGAGGCAAGTGCAAATCTGTCTAAAGCACAGAATCCCTCCATCAGCTGATTTTTAGGCCTGTTCTCTCAGGTTCTGGTGTTTCTAGTACTTCTGGCTTATAGATGCATAGCTCCAATTTCTTCCTCCATCATCACATGGCCTTCTTCCTATGTGTCTGTGCCATTTCTTCTCTTACAAGGACAGCAGTCATACTAAGTGGGGGCTCACCCTAATCTAATATGACCTCATTCTAAATTGATTACATCTGCAAAGATCCTATTTCCAAATAGGATCACATTCACAAGCACTGGGGCTAAGACTTCAATCTATCCTTTGGGAGGACACAATTTAACACTCAATAGCCATTTATGGTTGAAATGCCTCAAAACTGTGTCTAGAAGGCCATAGAGCTTGGTTCACTCCTGCCAAGCTCTGCTCAAATGTCTGGTCAAGAAAGCAGTGGCAGAGGCTGAATACTCTACTCCATCTGCTTCCATGCATTCTGGCAATTCTATAGGGGAAGGTGATTTCCCAATAATTGCTGAGTCGAGAGTTTACAGTGCCCTTACCAGGTCCAAGTTCAAAGCATCTCCCCACACACCCCATTAAATCTTTTGTTTCAGATAAACAGCTACATCTTAAGGCACAGAGTAGTCATAAGAGAGCTTGGGCAGATCAGTTCCAGGATCCACTATATTCATTTCTTATTGCTGTAAAAGTTACCACAAATTTGGTGGCTTAAAATAACACAATTTTACTACCTTACAGATCTAGAAGTCAGAAGTCCCAAATCAATCTCATTGGGCTAAAATGTCAGCAGGACTGCATTCCTTCATTGCCTTTAGGTGAGAATCTGTCTCTTGACTTTTCCAACTTCTGGAGGCTATTTGCATTCCTTAGCTCATGGCCCCTTCCTGTGTTTTCAAAGCCAGCATCAAGTAGCATCTTTAAATCTCTGTATCTTTAAATCTGCCTCTGATCTCTGTTCCCATCACCCTATCCACTTCTTCAACTTTCCTGCTTCCTTCTTTTCTTTGTAGGGACATTTGTAATTACATTAAGACCACCCAGATAATCAAGGATAATCTCCTCATCTCAAAATCCTTAATTTATTCATATCTGCCAAATTCGTTTTTACACATAACATATTCATAGATTCCAGGGATTAGGATGAGGACATTTTAGGGAGGCCATTGTTCTGTCTACCATACCCACCATCCTTTTTACTCCCTTTGTCTACTTCCTAGGACTGAAGAAGCTACAATTTCAAATACTCAAATTACAAAAATATCTTGTTTCACCCTTGTGTCAGGATATCAGGACTAATTGCCCTGCATTCCTTCAGTAATTTCAAGTTGATATTATGCCTCCTTTTAAAACGTAACATGGCAAGGCTCACTACATAAGAGAAAGTACAATTAAAGTCTTTAATGAAATATAATTTCTAATGATCACCTCTGGTGGGATTATATGAATGTATAAGGCCATATGCACTCAAGTGTGTGAGGCTTTGCAATACACTTCTAGTGAGTAATAAAACCCAGAGAAGATGTTTGAATAAAGTTGCTTCTTTAAAACAACTGGGCTCTATTGCTTTTTATGAACTATTCTAATATCTTCCTTCATTCATTTGTTCCACAAATATTTATTGCTTTTCCACTATGTGCCATGCACTATGGAAGGTACTAAATATAAAGGTGGACAGAAGGGATTGGTTTCTTCCCTTATGGAGAATACAAACCACAACCTAGTGGAGGAGACAGACGCCTCACATGAACCAACAAATGAATAGAGAACTGCAAAGTGTTATAAATGTTACATGGGAAAGAAACTTTGGAGATCAAGATTAAATAGAGGTGGGGCGGCTGGATAGCTTAGTTGGTTAGAGGGGGAGCTCTGAAAAACAGGATAGGTGGTTCGATTCCCACATGGGCCAGTGAGCTTAGCTCTCCATAACTAGATTGAAGGCAACAAGCTGCCATTGAGTTGCCAGAGGGAAGGCCGGATGGCTCAGTTGGTTAGAGAGCGAGCTCTCAACAACAAGGTTGCCGGTTCAATTCCCACATAGGACAGTAAGCTGTGCCTCCTGCAACTAAAGATTGAAAACGGTGACTGGAGTTGGAGCTGAGCTGCGCATGCCACAACTAGATTGAAGGACAACTACTTGGACCTGATGGGCTCTGGAGAAACACACTGTCCCCAAATATTCCCCCAATAAAATTAAAAAGAAAAGATTAAATGGAGGGGGCACAAGTATTAAAACTAGGGATGATTGTTCTCAGGAGCGTGTGTATACCCAGGGCTGGGACAGTACACTGTCTTTAGAAAGCTTAGGGTCAGTAATAAAACTGACTACAATCAGTCTGCTTTGTATTATCACCATGCACTGGCAATTCTAAATGATGTCAGTGATACAACACTTCTGAAAAATTGATCTAAGTTCTAAACCATTGCTGCAGTTACTGTTGAGTTTTAATAATGTAAACAATAAATTGGCACATTTTTATTACTTATTCTTTAAGACACACTAAATTCTACATGGGAGTTAATTGAACAACTCCCAGTTATCCAATCAGACAGACTCAGTGCTATGAACTAAATGTTTGTGTCTGCCTCCCCCATCCCCCACCCCCTCCAAATTCACATGTTGATGACTAAATCCCCAGTGTGATGGTATTTAGAGGTGGGGCCTTTGGGAGGTAAATTGGTCATGAGGGTGGAGCCCCCATAATGGGATCCATGCCCTAAGAAAAGACATTAAAGAGATAATCTGCTCTCCACCATGTGATGATACAATAAGAAGACAGCCATCTGCAAGCTAGAAGTGGGCCTCACCAGCTCTGTTGGCACCTTGATCTTGGATTTCCCAGTCTTCAGACTATGAGAAATAAATATTTGTTGTTTAAGCCATCAAGTCTACACTATTCTATAATACACAGCAGCGTGAACTGACTAAGACACTCAGCTACACGCATTTGCTTCTACATAAAGTTCAGGGGGTACAAAATAATTTGAGTTAGCTTTGCTCCGTTCCTGTCTCCAAGTCATTCGTTTCTTTTCACAGCTCTTAGTCCTCCCAATGTTTCACACCCTGAGCAAACGTGAAGTACTCAGTATATGTCCATATTGTGGGTGGCAAATTTGAAAGAAAAGACTCATTCTTGGGTTTCTTTCTTATTTCTGGGATAACTGCTGCTGAACTCACATAAAAGTCACAACACAACTGGATAGTGAAGGAGTGGACATAAATCTCTAACATGGTAAAAAAAAAATATATGACAGTGCTGCAACTGTAGCCATTACCAACTGGCATTTTGATAAAAACAGCAGAGTTTGATTCCAAATTTTCATCTATGCCTTGTGCAAATCATCCTCCAAACTTCTGAAGAGTTCACAATTTTGGCAGGTTTTCTTCATGTATGATGTTTTCTGAAAATTTTGAAGCATATTCTTCCTTTTCATCAGTTTTGAAAAGAATTCATTGATGGAAAATACTGTAGTTTGAATGTATAAAAGTGAAAAGGCTTTCCCAGACACAATAGAGTGTTCATTTTGAAGTACACACAATAAAGACAATTTTTGAAAAGTTAATCCCAACCTTTGAAGTACTATAGGATGCAAAAGAAAATGTGGATACACAAGATAAACAAGTCTGGTTTTTCTCTTTTTACTGAGGCTAACTTTCTTTCCTGTGTTAACTCTTTTCTGGAGTGAAGTTTTAATTTTGGTTAATCAGGCAAAGAACTTTGCAAAGAGACAGAATAGGCTTTGGACAATGTATATTAAACACCGGGCTTTAAATTTTTTCCTTGAAGATCAATGCACATAAATTATGGAGAAAGTCAATAAATATACAACAATGAATGTAAGAAAATGGACATTTACGTAGAAAAAACTCAAATTCTAAAGAAGACTATCAGCAACAATAAAACAAAAGGATGCTTGAACGTACCCATCAGTTTTACCAAGAATAGGCATTTGTTCTAAAGCAGTGGATTAAATAACGCCATTTTTTTGCTATCACTTAGTGATTTTCTCTGACGTTTTGGAGAAGAAGAAAAACTTTAGATTTAGCAAATATAACAAATTTATGATGAATTTTCTATTGAAGATACATTAGTGAAACTTTATTTTTTTTATTGGGGAATACTGGGGAACAGTGTTTCTCCAGGGCCCATCAGCTCCAGGCAGTCGTCCTTCAATCTAGTTGTGGAGGGCGGAGCTCAGCTCCAAGTCCAGTCGCCATTTTCAATCTTTAGTTGCAGGGGGCACAGCCCACCATCCAATGTGGGAATTAAACCGGCAATCTTGTTATTGAGAGCTTGCACTCTAACCAACTGAGCCATCCAGCCTCCCCATATTGAAACTGACCTTAAAATGGTTCCCTGCCACATGGATCTGAGCTAAAATGCTGGCCCCAGCAGAGAGAGAAGTCCCCAGCCTAAGCCCCAGCCCACTTCCGCATAACCCCCTTCAAGCCACACCTTGAGCCAATCACCAGAGGACACCTACCTGTTCCCCGACTCAAGGAAGTCCCCAGCCCATGAAAACCTGCTCAAAACCTTGCTAGGGGCTCAGTCTTTTGGGAAGGATCCCACTGAGCCCGCTGGCCTAATAAAGCTGTGTTCTCCCTGATCTCCACGTGCCACTTGAGTTTCTCGGTCCTTGCCGCTTTTCTGCAACAAAACATTTTTAAGTGAAGGAACATTTGAAAGCCACTGGAGTCTATCTCAAAGAAGCAGTGATATGGCCAATTTTACAATTTCCGAAAATGACTGAGCAATAAAATTTATGATTCTGCCAATTGTATTCATTTGTTTAAGATTTTTCTGAACTATATCTGTTGCGTTATGTAAAAGAGAACTTTCAAAATTTAACTTCATAAAATTATTGTTTGATTAATTATGAATAAATCATAATTATGATTAATTATGAATAAAGACAGGTTGACAAATCTGGTTATACTGTCTACTGAACCTGAATAGTAAAACAGGATCCATTTTAATAAACACAGTCACAAAGTTGCCAAGTTAAGGCTTGAAAACAGAAACTGCAATATTATATATTATTGTGACAGACCAATATATAGGTATAATGGTTTGAGATTATTTCTTCCTATCTTAAAAGACACATTCATGTAATTACATAGTATGAACCCTGAAGAATAAGAAGGAGCAGGCCATTCAAAAGGCAGGGCTAAGATCATTCTGTATAATAGGAATAGCCAGAGGAAACAGCCTGGATTACAAAAGAACAGGAATAAATGTGGTTGGAAGAGAGTATGTAAAACAGAGAATGTCTTTGTGTCTGGAGAAGTAAGCAGAGGCCAAATCTTATAGCACCCTATCAGCTATAGCAATCAATTTAAATCTTATTTTAAGCACAAAAAGAAAATATTAAAGTAATTTAAGCAGGAAAATAGTGTGATCAAATTTGTTTTTACAAGGTAACTCTGGCTGCAATACTGAGAATCAATGTCAGAGGAGCAAGAGTGAAAATGTGGAGAACAATACGAAGATTATTTCGATAATCTAAATGAAAATTGTTATGGCTTAGATTAAGTTTATGCAGGGAAGATGAAAAAAAGTGGATAGGCCTGAGACCCAGCAAATAGACTTGGAATCTATATTTGAAGTAGAACTGACAGAATTTGCTCACAATGTGGATGGCAAGGATGAACAAAAGGAGGAATCAAGAAGTCCCACATTTTTGGTTTAAACAATTAGTAGATGGGGGTGTCATTGCTTGAGATGGAGGTAAAACTGGGTTAGTGACGAAAATCCTTTCTCAGGGCTCAAAGGCAACCTCACACACACACAAAAAAAGTATAAGAATAAAGATACAATGTAAAGAGACATTCTCATTTTATTTTTAAAAATCGCCATATGGAGAAACCCAAGAAAAGACCTGGCCAATATTTTCATTTTACCCATTAGAGAGCTAAAGCCTAAAGGGGAAAGATGATCTGTTCTATGATTCACAGCCTGGATCAGAAGTTGTGTCCTAGGTCAGATTCTTTGGCTCTAGCACTCCAAATCCTTCACCCAGGTTTTGTTTGCTTGTTTGCCTACTTGTTTGTTTTATAATCCTTTTTCCTTTTAGGCTACATCTGCTAACAGAGCCTGTGAACTCATTTCTTCCTAAAGGCACAGTGATACCAAGATGGTTCTTCCTGCCTTCAGATTTCTTGGGCCAGCCATACTTCATTCCTGAGAATCACATGGAACATTGGCAATCAGGAAATTTTCAGCCATCAGTCTTTGTCTTCTTAAGTTAATACCCTGAAAACCATGCTGGGAGGCTTCTAGGCTCTTTAAGGAAGTGTAGGCACTCAGTTCACTCAGACAAACAAACACTTATTCATTATCTAATATTCTATACTCTATGAATGATTCAAAGGGATGATCTTCCATCCTTCATACCTTGAAGTTTTAAATTTGGTTGGAGAGATATAGAGGTAAGATCTCGTTAAGGGGCAGTGCTGGTCAGTACAAGATTTGGCATCAAAATAGGTGACTAGCCCAATGAGGGGCATGACATTTTAGAAAAGGTGGTTATCCATGTGGGTCACAGAAATCAAAGATTATGGAGCTAGAGAAGGAAATCAAAAGATAGTTTGTCTTTGAAAATGAGAAAAGGGCAGATGCAAACTTCCACTGAGAGAAACCAAGCCAGCTCGGAACTTGGCCAAACCCAACAAAGGGTCAGGAGTTTTAATGAAGGGCAGTAGCGTTGGTGATGGTTATTTAACGAAGGCAGGACAGCTAAGTTGAGAAGAATAACTAATCACTATGTTTGTACTAACTCAAGTAAGCTTCCTAACAACCCTTTGAGAAGGTATTATTTTAGCTCCATTTTACAGACAAGAAAACTGAGGCATGTGTAACTTGTGTAACTTGCCTAGTCACACAGCCAGCAGCACATTGTGGTGCTGGGTTTCAAGCCCACATAGTTTTCTTAGAGAGCTTGTGCTCTTAACTACTGTAGCATGTGGCCACTCACGGATGTGTTAGTGGTTTGTAACATTCAAAGGGAAGGGCACCAAAATGACCATGATGCCGTCTGGAAATAATGATTAGGGACAAGAATAAATGACTACCAACAAGTCACTGCAAAGAGACAGGGTCTGATTGCAAAGAGAGAAGTAGGCTTACAGGCCAGCTTCCAAACAGTAAGGATGAGGATAAACATTGAGAACAAGTTCTGGTAAGACATTAGCTTCTGGCTTTGAGAGTGGGTGAGAGTAAAAGAAAAAAATAAGAGTTATAGGGCAAGCACAGCCAAAGCTAAACCTCCCTGAAGCAGATTCCTGGCACAAGGCTGGTCTGGCTGTCCCTGATTTAACTACTCATGTGGCTACCTTTGTCCTTGCATCTTAAGGAAGAGTTATATCAGCCTCTGAAAGGAAAAGAAATGCAATCAAATTTGATAATGGAGACTGAGCATGAAATGCTTAGGGCACACACCGAACCCCATCTTCCTATCTCCTTCATGAAATAAAAGACAAGTATTAAAATGTATGAAGAAACAAGGTCAACCAGCTATGCCAGATCATAGAATTTAATTTTGGAGGTAATATGGAGCCACTGAAGGTTCTTGAGGCAAAAAGTAAGAACATTCATTGAGGCATATCAAGTACCCTCACTTGACAAATATGAAACACACATTTGATAAATTACATAGTCCACATCTATATTAGCTATTAATCAATTATAATTTCTTTATGGATATAATCTTTTCATTAATTGTTTACCAGTTCTTGGTTGTACGAGTGAAGAATTTTTCCAAAATGTTCATAAATATAACAAATTGGATCAAATTAAGGAGGTTTCTTTGGTGGAACCCTTTTATAATGTCTGAAACCCTCCCTCCACATCCCCACCAACTTTTCTACTAACTGCTGTCCATCCATAGGATTAAAGGGGTGGGTCCGAATGTCATATTTCTGTTTTATGGCCCTCCCCCATGGCCAGAGTTGGTTGGGCCAGGAGAAGACATCTGACTACAGAATCTGGAATTGGAAAAAAGCAAGAGAGACAGCTGTCTCTTTCTAGGTAGCTGGAGGTGGAATATGTAACCTTGGTAATTCCAGCAAATGTATTTGTCCATTTATGCATGATAAAGTAGAAAAAGCTAATCCACAGAGAGGGGGGAAAGCCTGAAATCAGACACGTAGAGGAAGAGGTGTTCAAGTCTCTGGTCCAGTTTATTGCTGAGGCTTAGCTATTTCTCTGTCTTAGATTTTGTGAGTGTCCTATATCCTGATCATAAATTCTCATTGTTTGCATAAGCTACCTGAAATGTGTCTCTGCTCTGAGTCTGTCTCTCAGGAGCAAGAACTCTCACATGACAACCTGTGCAAGGATGTGTGGTTGGCATCTCCCCAGACTCATCAGATTGCCTGGGTGCTCTCAACTCTGGTGGTTGCTCGGAGACACCTTTGGTAGAGTGTGTTCAGGAGAAAATAAGGAGGGGGAGCAGCCTGCGTTTAAAACAGCAGTTCACACCAGTGGAATGCCAGGCTATGTCCCCTTCTTCCTTCAATTTGTCTTCCAATCTCTGAAGCAGGGTTATCTCTTTAGGGAAAAGTAAATAATTCTGGCTGCCCAAGGTCCTTCTAGAGCCAGGGATCTCTCTCGGGTTCCTCAAGATTGTCTCAAGTTATGCATTATGAGCTGTGGGAGTTCTCTTCATGAGTATACTCCACAACAAAGTGCTTGGCTTTTGGTGGGCAAAGCAAGAGGCGTACTTGAGCTGGTCCTATTAGATGTCTCATAAGCATCTCCCCTCCAAGGCTAGGGAAGAATCAGGCCTTACTACAGAATGTAACATCCTCTTACAAAGCATCCCCTTCACCTCCACCCCACCCCACTCCTGCATGTATGCAGATTAAGGGATAAACCAGTTTGTCACAATAACGGGATCCTTTTTGCCAAGTAAGCCCACGCCCAGACTGGCTGACGGACTCCCACTTATGAATTCACAGCCACAGGGTCATCAAACATAACCTGCCTTGCCTTTTCCTTCTTAGATATTCCTCATACATTCAGAAAAATTTAGTCTCATCAGCATGCTCTAATAAGACTACATTTGCTTTTTGTCTTTCTGAAGATTAACTTGACTCTGTCCAAGAAAGCTAAAATATACTTTGGTACTGTCTTTGAAGTCTTTTTATAGTCTATGGTCCAACATGAGCATGGCTCTTTAGAGTATTCTTCATCTCACATCATCAATTTTTTCAATCACGACCATAGCCTCAAGACGACTTCGCTTTAAGTTCAGTAAAGCATTTTTAATCAAAACTTACTTCTGCTGGCAGGCTAGGTAATGTGAAACAATCCTCTCTCAAAAGATGACTAAGAAAGCTTGATGAAATTTTAAGAGACAAAAATCTTGCAAGTATCAAAGGGCCAATACGATACGATAAATTAACTACCAGTCCCAAGTACAGAAGGGATAGAAATCCAAATAGGTAGGCTTGGTATTTAGAGCCACTTTTGAAATTGGAAGTATTTGCCAGTTGAAGAGAGGCAGCGAAGCGGCTGAGTTGTACTTTTGGCATCTTTACAGAGCTAGGAAGACAAAAATCAGTGTCTAGAGACAGGCAAGGTAAAAGTTTCATAAATTATCCCTCACTTTGGATTGGTAGCCCAAAGCGCTGTACCCTAGAAGTAAGGCTAAGGCAGAAGTAAACTATTCCTTTTATGAACTACAGATGTACTAGATGACCTGGAAAATATCAAACCTGGAACTTGGATTATGTTTGTTTTGAATTACTATGTACCCAAGCACTTGGCTAAAGCAATTAAATATCCTCTTTGGTGGACAAAACATAATTCTAGGCTTCAAATTATTTGTGTAATTTGTGTTTGGAAAATTATTTGCCAAAAAAATGTCTAGCATACAATCAAAGTATCCAGGCATACGTGGAGACCAGATATAATGAATGTAAACCACGAACAACAAAAATAGACTCCAGAGACTCCAGATATTGGAATTATTAAATAAAGTATCAACAGCTGTATTTGTTAAGTTCAAGGAGATAAAAGTCAAGCTTAAAAATTCTGCAGAAAACAGGAAAAAAGTGGCAAGTTATCCTAGAACTGAAAAACTGGATAACTGAAATCAAGAATTCAATAAACAAACTTAACAGCATAGTAGACAATGCTGAAAAAAGAATTAGGAACTGAAAGATAGGTCACAATAAATTATCCTGAATGAAACACAAAGACATAAAGATGAGAAATACAGATAGGAAGAGGATTAAAAAAAATACATTGAGAAGACCTTACATGCGTTTCATTGGAATCTCAGAAGAGAGAAAGACAGTGGGGCAGAGGCATTATTTGAAGAGACAATCAGTGAGATTATTCTGGAACTGATGAAATATAGCATTTATCATCAGACTATACTGCAGAAACACATACTGAAGGTGATTTCTAAAAATCAAGGAAGAAACATCAGTTGTGGGCAATCATGCAAGTCTATCTTGGCTGCACCCACTTATACATTCTCATTCCCACTTGATCTTTAGTTGTTGCTCGACACAGGATCAACTTTCCCTGCTGTATCCTTTATTTCCTACTACAAGATCATTTAGCTCTGAAGCTCTCTTCCATGACTACACAGCTCCCAGGCACATAAAATATTCAGCTGCTCTCCTACTGCCCTGAGCTTTGAAGAAACTCCCTACGGTGGTCTCATACCCACCTGTCCAGATACATCTCAATGCTATTTTCCTTATTCCACCCCACTTCATCGTGGTCCTGAAGAAATTCTGAGTTCTGCCAGACCCTATATTATGGGTCTCTGACCTTCAATCCCAAAACCTATAGTGGAGAGGGGTGAAGGGAGTATCTCTTATCCTCTACCCTCAGAACTTATTGGGAATCCAAGTCTTCACTCTCTCCCAATTCTCTCCTTTCTCCTAAAATTTTTTATCTAGTTGCAGGTGGAAAAAAAATTGTTTAATCTGACAGTTTTATTCCCAATTTTCTCTCTTATGCCCAAACCAGTATATTTATTCCTCAAAGGACAAACATTTGATTCTCTGTTAAGTGCTCTCCCAGGTCACTTCTTCCCAGAAGCAATGAATGCAATTAAATAAAACATAATAAAGGCAAAAAGAAAAAGAAAAGAAAGAAAATCAACCTGGGAAACAACTTAAATGAGTATCGCAAAATATTATTTCAGAACATATGAAGCCAAAAATTTTTACAAATGTATTTATATTATATCTATTATTTATAATTATATGAATTATATGTATGATATATGATATGCTATGACGATATATTATTAATTACATTTATATATACATATATTATACACAATAAACAGACATTATTTTATGGGCACAGGTTTACACAGCAGAATTTATTATTCACAGAGTCATGCGAATTTTGGTTTAACACATAAATATCTTCTAACTAACTTTTTGGTGTTGTACGACCATATTTCATTATATCTCTAAATAAATGCATAATTATATAATTTTTGCCCTTGTCCAGTCTTCATGCTTCTCACCAGTCTTTTACAAGTTCACAAAAATAGTAGGGAGTGATTTTGCTATTATTATCTAATCCTGTAAGAACTCTATCACGTTAATGTAACAAAGGTCATAGTGAAGCTCAGTTTGCAGGCTTACCTGCCTTAGGAACCCAGGAAATGTAGAAAGTAATGCAAACTCCCTGAAAGAAGAGAGAAGGACGTTAGGGCTGAGAGCCAAGTCTTGGGTACTCAGATTCAGAAGCTTTTGGAGGACAGAAGGGCTTCCCTGAATTCTGGGGCGGGGGGTGGGGGAGGAATGCCCTCAAGAAAATGGAAATACTGAAGGACATGGTCCCATTCTCAGGTCTCAGAGAACAGATACAAGAAGTATTTAGAGGGGTGGGACCTACAAGGCCATATTTAAGGGGTTGCAGGAGGTCCCACAGTGCCACTGTCACTTAACCACAGAGCTAAGTCTAGCTGGCAGAAGTATGAGCCCTTTCTTCTTGCCATAGAAACAGCTCAGTGATTGCAGCTTGACAGCAGTGACAACTGGAACAAGTTCTCTTACAACAAGCAAGGGACAAAACAAACAACAGTGGTGGCAGCAAGGAAACAGGACCTGTGCTAGCATATAGGGAGCAGGCAATATCTGCAAAAGGCACAGCAGTAGTGCTGGCAACCATAACAAAGGGAATCCAGCAACACAAGGAGTGTGAGTCACTCGGGGCTTGGCGGAGGGAGGGCAGCGTGCGCAGGAGGGCAGAGGAAAGAGTCCTCTCTCCTGATGGTAAACATCCCTGATGAGCATGGCCAAACAAGGAAACATCAGAATACCCACCTCTGGTTTCACAGTCAGATTCCTGGGCCCTATGCAGAGCTGCTACATCAGAATACCTGGAAGTAGAATATAGGAATTTGAATTTTAAACTACCTCTTAGGGAGATTTTTCTTTTTTTTTTAACATTACTGCCCATATGTCTGGGCAATTGGGAATTTGTCCTGGGGCCTGACTTCAGAGAAACTTCTTCCAGCCAGGCTCCTCACAGGGCCAAGGTGTCCTAGGGGTCAAGGGAACATGTCGAACAGACTCCACGCCCACCTAATTCTCAAACACCCCTATCCAGGCCATGCTCCTGGTACTCAAGACCCTGGATATTAAGACCAATTCCAGCTCCTGAATGGACCTCTTTCCCCAGTCTATTCTCCCAGGAGTGGGCCATGTGAGTGCAAAACCCTAGAACCAAGTATTTTCCAAGGCGCTTGGTGGGCATGGAACTTAGACTTGACTGCTAGGCTAATTACACGTGCTCTCCAACCTTCTCACACTAGGGCAAGAACAGGACTAGGAAATGAAGAGGGGCCACCCTCTTCTCTCTACCCACATTTGTGCCCTGGGCCCACAGATGTCAGGGACATCTGCTGGTCTACACTGGAGACTTACTCATTATTTTTTGAATCTTTTTTTTCCTTTTAAGTCACAGGGGTTTTATTCAGTTTAGTTTTGGTTTTGTTTCATCTTGTTTAACTTTGTTTTTAAGAAACAGAGAGGGAAAGGAAGCTCTTAGGGTCCAAATGTCAATTATAAAATGAATGAATGCTAGAGTTTAATCCAGCCGTGACTCTACCACCTCTTGAATTTCCCCGTGGCAGGTGAAGTCTTGGGGAACAAGGACTGAGTAAGTAACAACTTTGAATTCACAGAGTTAATATAGTTTCAGCAGTATCTGTGGTGCCTTTATTCTGGGCTCCCCGTTGACCTAGTGTGAGGGTCAAAAGACAAAATGAATTTCCTCAAAACAAGGCCACTAGATAATTCAAGTTGTACACATGGAATGCAGAAAGAACAGGTGTGCAAGGGAGTGTGTTATTTTAAGAGCTAAAGTGGGTGCCCTAGATGTGCAGACTGCAATCAGAATTTAATGAATCTTCAAGATCCTTTCCTTCTATTCTCAAGGTTGCCATCTTCTAGAAGAGAACACACACCCTCCTACATGAGAGCCTTGTGTTTTCAAGGTTCAGGAACAAGCAAGACTCATGAGTGATACTTGGTACATCAATTTTTTTTTGGTTTGGGTTTTAAGGATCTTTTTTTTATATGTAAATGCATACTTTTCTAACTTTTTTATTTTTTTATTTTTATTTTTTTTATTTAAGTGTGTTTTTCTAGGACCTATCAGCTCCAAGTCAAGTAGTTGTTTCAACCTAGTTGTGGAGGGCGCAGCTCACAGTGGCCCATGTGGGGATCGAACCGGCAACCTTGTTGTTAAGAGCACACCGCTCTAAATAACTGAGAGAACCGGCCACCCAAACGATTTTTATTTCTAATGTGCGCAAGGAAAGAGGCATGACAGCTCAAAGTGTTTTTCTTTTAGCAATGACCTATCCACTTAGTCACCTATGACAACTTTGCATTTGTCAATCACAGCTGGCCTTTCATAGGCTGAGTGTGGTCAGTGTTCCTTTCTGCGTGGAGTATTGTGCAATGAAACTTGGGAAGAGCTTTAATTATTCACACTCTTGTTAAAGTCAGACATTCGTTTTGCCCTAAATTTATCATAACACAAGCCTAAGACATCTGAGTCAATACAGGCAACAACCTGGGGTAGTATCTGTTCCACTTTTATGCCAATGAAGTTGTGCCACAGAGGATAAAGAGCAGCAGAGGCAGGAAACAGCAACCTAGGAGTGACCTGGGAAATTCCAGCTGCCCTCCTGCCCTACTTTATAAGGAATAGAGATGATTCATTGTGAGGAAGCACACAGATGTTGATTTGGCGAACAAAATCCTATGCAAAATTTAACTTCTCTGGACCTTTGCTTCCTTTTCTGGGAAAAATAAAACAGGGTATTATATTTGGATCCTAGATAGCATTGTTCAATATTGGTATGAAAGAACAGGCATACATACAATTTTTTGAATGTGTTATTTCTTATGTCCTTGAAGTCAACTTTCTTCTGGAACATATCTATCTACAGAAGGCAAACTGTACAAGAGAAACCTCCACAATTCGGGCTTCTGCTGTGCAAATGTGTGATGGTATGCTTCTTCGAGAGACACAGGATGTTCAGGTAAAGCACATCTATTAGTAAATTCTGAGGTGTCCACACAAACACAGGAGTCCAGAGACGCGGGTTAGAATGTGGCTCTACACTGCATGGCTCTGTGACCTTAGTTTCCTCACCTGTGAAATCACAGTTTGACTCTTAAGTCTCCTCCCTCCTTTATTGTTTTATGATTCTTGGATTTTGAAATAGTTGAAAATTTAAACCTATAATGCTGAACCTCTCTATTATCTACCTACCATAAGAATAAGCACTTATATGAGATACAAAATGTTTCTGTTACCAGTTTTCTTTCAGTGTGGGAAAGTATGGCTTGGGTAATATTGGGTCAAGGATGAGACACAACTTGCAATGGAGTTGAAAACCATTCCTTTTTTATCTCATTGGGTTGATCTCATCCAATTAGATCACATCCTTGAGAAGTTTATCATGTATTGTGCTCTATAGAAATGTGCTATAGACTGAATGTTTGTGTCCCTTCAAAATTTTATATTGAAACCTAATGTGATGCTATTTGGAGATGGGGCCTTTGGGAGGTGCTTAAGTCATGAGAGCAGAGCCTTCATGAATGGAATTAGTGCCCTTATAGAAGAGATTCCTGAGCCCCTTTGCCCCTTCTGCCATGTGATACAGTGAAGTGACAGCTGTCTAAGAACCAGAAAGTGGGATATCACCAGACACTGAATCTACCAGCACCTTGATCTTGAACTACCCAGCCTGCAGAACTGTGAAAAATAAATTTCTGCTGCTTATAAACTCCTCAGTCTATGGTATTTTGTTCAAATAGACTAAGATGAAATGTTGTTACTATTACTAACAACAAATGTAAGCATATTTATCCAACAAATGTTGATCAAGCATCTTCTATACAGCAGGCATTAAAAGACACTGATTCTGTTTTCCCAAGGCTCACAGGAAGTCAAAAGAGCTCAGAAAAAAATGATGACAATATCCTTAAAACTGTTTTTTTTACTTTTATGAAAAGTTTGAGTTTGAATAAAAAACAAATTGCTAAAGCTATTTTCTTCTCTATTCAAATATCACATATCTTTTTAAATGTTCCTGCCCTAAACTTGAAAAAAGACATATCTGAGATTTGGCAAAAGCTCAACTGATTTCAGTGCTGAGTGAAGAAATAAGATATGCTATACTCTGTTAACTCTTGGGACCAAGTGTAGTAGCAAGTATTTAATGGGCTCCCCAGAAATGACAAGAGAAAAATTGATAATTATAACCTCACTGTAAAGGGTAATAGAAGACTGACCTTGGGCTATGAAAAATGTTTCTTGTAGCCTTGGGGCTGCAAAGCCCACTATCTCTGCCCCCTTTGCACTTTACGCTTGGGTAACACAGCACTTACCAGCTTCTAGCCCCCTTAATATAACACCCTAGTTCAGGCCTCTGTGCATTTTCTCATTCTGTGCCCTCAGCCTAGAACAAGTGATTCCCCATTACTCCTTGCTCTTCTTCCCTTTTTCTTTCTCCTCCTCCTCTCTTCTCCTTCTCTTCTCCCACAGGCTGCTGCTCAGTTTTGAAGATTCTACTCCAGTTTATTTCTGGCCCAAAGTCTTCCTAATTTCCCCACCCCCGTCTTTGTGAGGTGTCCATTCACTACACTGCTGTCAGCCCTATGGTATAATGGCACTTACCATGGGGTGTGAGAAACTTCTGTATTTTGTCTGTTTCTTCCACTGGCATAGTGGTTCTCAACTGGAGGAGACTTTGTCCCTCAGGGGCATTCGGCAATATCTGGAAACATTTTTGATTGTCACGGTTGTGGACAGGATTGCCAATGGCACCTACTGGGCAGAGCCCAGGAATGCTGCTAAACATCCTACAGCACACAGGACAGACCCCACACAAACCATTACCTGGCCCTAAATACTAGTAGTGCAGTATTTCTCAATCTGGCCCTAAATACTAGTAGTGCAGTATTTCTCAACCTGCGAGAAATTGTCCTAGACTATGAGTTCCTTTAAAGCAGGAATTTTTTCAACCCTGTTCCAGGAGTTCCAAATACAGTGGTCAGTGAAATCCAAACAATTTTAAAATTAAACTAAATCTAAAAATTTAATTGGAAAAAACATCTTACTACAGCTCTATGAAATAACTAATAACTAATTTGAACATGTACCAAAAAGTCGAAAGAAAATCAAGACTCAGGGGTAAAGGTAGGTTACACCCCTCAGTCTTCCCCTGACAGTTCCTCCTATCTAGCTCTCCCCAAACTTCTTCCTTTTTCTCCTTTTTGTCTTATATATACATGTACTCTCTTTGTCTCTTACTACCATGTTTGAATTCCACTCTAAAGTAAGAATTTCAACATAGCGCAATAAATTGCCCCACATTTGTTTACCATAGGCATTTCATTCAATTTAATTTTCAAACATATCAATTACAGGGTGACATGCTGTGCACTACAAGAGAAACAAAAATGAGTAAGAAACTGGGCCTATCCTAATGCGGGAAATTTCTATAGTAGTAAAATTGAGGAGATATTGTTTCATTTTCATTACTGTGATCAAGAAATGTTTCATAAAGGAGAAGGCCTTTGATTTAGGTTTTCACACGTTTCACAAAGTGTTTTAAATATGCCACACACACACACACACACACACACACACACACACACACACGTCACCATATTGTCTTTCCTCATCTGACATCTGACCAGCACAGTTGTAAGTGCCACCCTTTAGAACAGTAATTCTTAAGCTTTGGTTTGGTCCCACCCTCAGAGTTTCTCCTTCAGTAGGTCTTGGGTGGGACCAGAGACTTTGCATTTCTAACTCAGTGCTGCTGCTGCTGCTACTGAGCTTCTGCCCACACTTTGAGAACCGTTAGTTCAGAATAATCAGCCAGGTAACGCCTTGCCTGAAAATTGTACATCCTTCACTTGGATCAAACAATTAAATATCCAGGGTTCACAAAGAAAACAACTTATGGGTTTCTGCAAGCAGAAGAGGAGAAACATTCTCATCGATTCCTATAACAAAGAAACGGCTCCATTTTCAAAATAAGTTGTCAGACCCACTTCCATTATACCCAGTGCCCTTGGGGAACATAATTATTTAGTGGAAATATATCATAACTACCATACATTCTTGGAGATTTTTATAATTAGGAATTAAATATTGTATTTGTTGATATGTTAAACATAAGACCCTAACATCTGAAATTACATTTCTCATAGTCATAATACATATTTGAAATACTTTCAGCTTCTACTTTAATTATAGCGTTTAGTTACTTGAATCCAATGCTTCTGTTTTATAAATTCCTGTATTACTTTCCTCCCCCCTCCCCCATTTTCAGTCAATCTTCTCTTTTTCTACGTTCTTTGTCTATGTCACCTTATAGTTCTGGTTTGTCTCCTCGGCTATCTGTTCTCTTCTCCAATCTCTCACTGGCATGTCTTCAATCATTTTGCAGAGTTCTTACAGAAGGTGAACCATTTTTGTGCATCTTAATAGTTTTACCCTTTGATCTGAAAATAAATGCGAAAACATTATAATGCTTATGAATATATTGTGCATAATATTAAGTTCAAAATAGTTGATGTTTCATGTTGTATATTATAGATATGCTAAGCTGAATTTTAAGCAGATTAAATAAAACACCTAGAAATGCATGTATTTTTTGGTTCACAGCCTCTTTGTACCTGTTGTTTGTTAATGTCAGCAATTATAAGCTCATAGGCGTGGCTTCCAAGTGATCACTGGATATACGTGTATATCCCATGGTGGTGGAGCCACTCGTATCTACTGAATATTTGAGAAATGGGTTCAAATACACAAAATAGTGCCTCCTACAGAAAGCACAGTAGCGTCTTCTCCCACTTCCAAGAACAATAATTTCGTTAAGCTTCCTTCACAAAAGAATACATGAAAGAAAAGGAAATTGAGACCTTATTGAAGAAATATTTTCTTGGGAACATGAGCTAATGGGTAACTCTCAGACATGTTGTTTCAACCATTACGAAGACAAAGACAGCACATGAATTAAATTGTTGATGCCATTTGACATCTTAAATTAATGACTGAACACTATATAATTTTCTTTTTTCATCCCTTGCTCACTATGAACTTTTCAGAAGACCAGTTTCTCTAAATTTCAATAAGAAAATTATAAACTATAATTTCAAACTTATAAAATATAAATTATAAGATTATTTGCTTTATTGCAAATACCTTGCAGGCTGAGGGAGCATAATTTAAATGTGTCTAGTCCTTCCTGATTTTTATAACTTAGAGCTCTAATTCCTGTTATCTCAGCTTACACCATGATTTCAGGGACACAGAAGTTTAAAAGTGGATGCTCAAATGTCTCTCTATAATGCTGGCCTACTTTGCACAACTGAGGAGCTTCCCTGTTTCCCCAAAAATAAGACCTAGCCGGACCATCAGCTCTAATGTATCTTTTGGAGCAAAAATTAATATAAGACCCAGTGTTACGTTATATTACATTATATTACATTATGTTATATTACACCCAGTCTTATATTACAGTAAAAAAAGACTGGGTCTTATATTAATTTTTGCTCCAAAAGACACATTAGAGCTGATTGTCTGGCTAGGTCTTATTTTCGGGGAAACACGGTATTTCACAAACCCTTTTTGTAATACACATGTTAAGTATGTCTTGGGCTCTTTTCACAAGTTATTCTGGGCAAAAGACCCTCTGAAACAGATCTGAGTTCTCACCGTTCTAATGAAGAAAAGAATGTGGTACTAAGGCAGGGGTTGCCACCTCAGCTGTCCTCACCTCTTCCAAAGTTTTGCTGGAAAAATCTCCTCCTATATTCATGTCTATATAGCATTCCCTAACATCTATCAGGTGGTGACAATGGGCTATGTTTTGTATGCATTAGTCCATTTAACACTTAATGTCTCCTTCTGCTATACATATTAGTATTATCTTTAATTTAATGGATGAGAAAATGGAGGTTTCCAGAGGTTTAGTCCCTCATCCAAAGTCCCACAACTAGTGAGTGATAAGGGGAGGATTTAAACCCAAGTCTGACACCAGAGCCCGAGCTCTTAGCCACCAAGCTGAAGTCCCATTCACTTTTTCTTAGTACATCCATTTCTTAACCCCCCGTTACTTCTGTTTTCTAAGTATTCTCAATTAAAGTGACTTGCAATTTCCTGATATGGAACTGGAATTCAGTATACTAGAATTTTTTTTTTAACTTTTTGGAGTAACATTGATTAATAACATTATATGTTTCAGGTGTATCAGTATACTAGAATTTGGATAGTGCCGGGGGAAAAAAGAAGGAAGGGGATCAAAAAGAGTGAACTCTGCTCTCAGATAATAAAAGACTCTGGACTTACATATTAAGCAACTGAAACGTATACGTACAGAACACTAAAACCAATACCAACAAGTGTGTTCTTCACGTGTGTCAGTGCCTTGCACAGAGTAGGTGCTGGATCAATGTTTGTTGAAATAATTGTGAAAGCAAGTGAGTTCTAGAAGCATGACAGGGATCTAATTATGAATATTAACAGTGTTGGATGTGAAAAGGGTTTATAAGGAAATATGGATACTTCTTTATTATAGTAAATAGCAACTCCCCATACTACTTCCTCCTCATCAATAAGTTCCAGCAGTATTGTAAATATTGTGGATATTAAACAAAAGTATCCAGCTTAAGAAAGCAGCTTATTATAGTGAGAGCTGCCATGATTTAACTGTTTATTGAATGTCCACAATAGGCAGGCACTGCACAGCGGATAATTTGAAGCCTTAACTTGTTCACAATACTGGCAAAAATTCCTACATAACTATTGAAACTGTGGTCAGTGTAAAAATGGTAATCAGTGTAACCACATTTTATAAGCTTACTTCTAAGTCAGAAACATTCTGAATTAGAGTGGAAATTTGTTATTCTAGGCGAATTTACTTCAAGGACCCATTTATTTTTGCTTTTTAGTGTTTCATAAAGCAAGCTATGTCTACTTCAAAAACACAGTCTTTAACATCGTTCCCTGAATGTGGAAAGTGGGCTCTGGATTCCCACATGTCACAGTAAACTCTAGGAAAATCTAGACTCTTCCTTCTACAACAGAAAGCTCTAAAACCCTTCTCCTTTTGTACAGTCCTCACTGTATTTGAAAAACCAAGAGATCACATTTATCACCACATATACCGAGACACTTGATTCTACCAACAAGCCACATCTCCACTGTTTCAAAAATGATCTTAGAAATTAGAATCGATATATAACTTCTCAACTTCGAAACACTACCTTGGCAAAAATCATTATAACAATATAATTAAAGAGTGGACTCATGAAATGAAATCTATTTTTCAACAGCCAACATTTATAATATCAAAGGGCTAAGATGATCACAAATTAGAAAAGGTGATCATGTACCATGCAAATGAGCATATGAGAAATGGTTCCACAAAGACATGGGACCAAGATAAAAAAGGGAGTCACTTACAAGGGTGCCAGGGAAGGCTATTTTTTATTTTTTAATTCATGAATCTGAATGTGTCACTCTACTTAAACACCTCAGTCGTTTCCCACTGCCCACAGTATGAAATCTAACTCCCTTACTAAGGCTCTCAGTGACTTGATTAAAGCTCATTTCTCCAACTTTATCCCTCAGCACTCTCCAAAATGCTCCCTACATTCTTGTTACACTAGCTTTCTTGTGGCTCTCTGAATAAGTCACAGGAAAAACTACAGAAATTTCGATCAAGTGAATAAAATGCTGTTTGATGCGTCCTTGCTTTTACATACTCGTATGCATAGAGTTTCCCCCAACTGAGGTGTCCTTCCTTACCTGACTCACTTTCCAAACCCAGGCTAACAGAGCCTCCCTCTGAGAAGCTGTCCCAAAACACTTTCCCCAAAGCAGTTACTCACTTTCCTCTGTGTCACATATCAATGCTATTACATTATTTATTGCAGTTATTTGTTCCCTTTTAACTTGGGAACTCCTTCATGGCAGAGTCTGTGTCTTGATTATCTTTGTATCTCAGGACCTAGCACAGTTTCAGGCTTATCTGTTTGGTAAATGTTAAATGTTGTATTGATGTTGTTGAATCCTAACTAGATACATGACATACATTTGAAAATCATTCCTGTATTTTAATAGCTATAATTTTTATTAAAAATTATCTTCTTACAGTGTCTATGTATAATTTTCCATCCATTGTATCTTGCCTCACATCCAAACTCCTTACTCTTCAGCTGGGTGTAGTCTACCTCTTATAAGTATTCAACTGACTTCACTGTAGAATATCATGATGGCTAGTGAAAGAACACAACCCACAGAAACATCTCCTCTTACTTCTTAAGAAATAGAGCTGCCCAAAAGTTATAGAATGAGTAAATGTGTGTGCATACAATTTCTATTACATAATTTGGAATAGAGGCATGAGCTCAAGTTATGCTTGAGTTGTGTCTTGGTTATCAAGACCTGTCCTATAAAAGGTTACCACAAAACTACTAATAAAATACTAATATTCACCCAAATGTTTCTTGACTCTTAGTTGTGAGTACAAGTAATGTCACATTGTCAGTTACACTCAGGCATGCTCTTGAAGGAATTCCAGGCTCTGGCGGAGTGCTCTCCCTCCCTACATTGCCCAGTATGTAAGAATCTCTCAGGAATATCATATAAATCATTACTGGTCATCGCACCCCGATTCTCACATTGGTGACACTGTTAGCCACACCAGAACTCTGCAGACCACGCTCCTCCTACGTTTTTTTTTTTTTCAACCCAAGGTTCTTCCTAGCCAGTAATGCTTATAAAGAGTGGCAGGTAGAATAATAGCCCTGTCTATTATTGCCCTATCCATGTCCTTGGGGACTTAGAAATATTGGGCAGCAGTGGGAGAAGGTGAAAAATAGTAGGGTCTGCGGCTTAGGGTTGCAAAGATAGTAAGACAGTTTTGCTTTCCTTTCTCCTTAGACTGATACACAAGGTGGTTTTATTAGGACTGGTTTTTAGTATCAGCTGCCACCCTTGAATACCTCTTTCATTCTCACAGACCCTCCGACCTTTGGCCTGTACCTAAGTCTGACTTCTGCTGCTGAACATTTTCCTCATAGTGAATTCAGTTTCAGGGATTCCACCTGGCTTCCCAAAATTTGACACCTGGTGCCTCTATTTCCAACCTCAAATGTACCAAACATACCAAACAACATCTGACCCCCAAGTGTGAGCTACACTTAAGTTGTTTATTTTTTTTCAGTAAAGTTTCTCAACATCCTCTTAGGATGAATAATTACAAAGATATACTCCTAGAGAGAGGAGTGTCATCTAACACCATGTCTACCAAAGTATCCAAAACTCAGCCCTGAATCTGATATGACTCCCTCCATCGCAACAACTACTATTGTAAGAAATGTTGTACTCATTGGTATTTCCAGGGTTACTCAACTCAAACTGAGAGAGTGACAATTGCTGAAAAGGATGCCCATAAAAATGGCTGGAATGTGACTTAGTCATTGAAAAAGTGAGACAGGAAAGTCTTGAAACCAAATGTATTTGTTTTTCTCTATCTAGTAAAACACACTCTCTTCTTTTATTTGGCAAATCTTATTGATATACTTACAGGAATCTCCTTTTCTTTGATGGATGGCTTGGTTTGAGCGACTGCCTTCTGCAACTGGGCCACAAGTAAATATTGACTGGGATGCAATACACTCCATAAATTAAGGTTTTAAATTCAAGAGCTAATTTTAATGTAGATTACATCTATGAGATTTCATTGAAAAAAAAAAAAGTTTCATGAGTCTTTGTAACTCAATAAGACAGAAATAGACGAGTATGTGCAGTTCCCAAATTAGAGAGAGGCTACGTATTTACCACTCTGCTGTAAATTCTCTGCCCTTGCCATGTAACAGTAGCTTCTGTATGAACAAAGTATTGGACAAAGGTCAGATATTTCAGGTGACTGAATGGGAAAAAGCACTAAAGTAATTTCCTAGCAAATGTATCTGAAATATTATTCATTATGTAGTCTAGGTATCTACAATGATTGAACTCACATCATTTATTTTTGTATGGTTATACTTTGACATTATAGGTCATATCAAAATGACACACAAGAGCAGAAGGCCAGTTGCCCTAAGTGAATATGTAGTTATCTTTTTACTTTAAATGCTCCCAGATATTACAGCTGTATGGAGTAGAGCTGGTGGAAGTTTTTTGTTCATTTGATCTTTTTTGACCTGCAAGGGGTGGTCGCTTAAGTGACCCTCCCCGGTGAGAAAACAATAGAGAGTAAGTAACCACCCATTGTCCTGGGAGAAGAGTACAGAGGCCTTTGGTTTTGTTCCAGTAGCTACCCACATCCTGGTCCGGAGAGGTTTTCTTTGGGATGGAGACGGCCCAGTCTGCATAAGGACCCCAGTCCCTGAACCCCAGCCAATACTTAAAGTGAAAAATACTAATTATGAAAAATAAAGTTAAAAATCAAAGCTGTCTGTGAGGACTGGTGATGCAAAGCCAACATGTCTAAATGTTTATGAGAGAGGGTTGGTTTGAGCAGAATGATGAAGGCTGGAAGTTCCTCCAACCAAGGCCCCTGAGCACAGCAGTTGTACTTTGGAGAATAGTCACTGAGTATGAAAGCATGCACTAAATAAAACGTGTGGTCCTCCTGTGTGATATGGTGAATAAGAAACAGATATTTGGTCTTCCTCTCCTTTTCTAGCACAGAGCTTTTAAAACCCTTGGAATTTGTTACATGAGAAAGATCAAGGTGTCGTTTTTATGTTAAAAGGTGACCTAAGGTCACCTAAGGATGGGGACTATTTGCCAGGGGAACCAACCCATTATAGTCCTGTGCAGCATTTTGGTCAAGGCCAGGCTGATGAGAGCTGAAAAGGTCCCATCCCCTAGTGATGCTATAGCAGTTGTAACATCATAGTAGAAATGCATTACACAAATGCTTCCCACTGAGTTACTTCTGCCTACAATACTCAGTACCGTAACATGCTGTACAGGCTTGCAGCCTCGCAGGAGAACAGAATTTGTCACCCCAAAATAGGTTTCTTTGGCATAAGGATAATTTTAAGCTGATTAAATTTTAAGAAACTGCCAACAAGGCAGAAATTCTGAAAACCAAGTAGAAGTTACCTTCTGTAAAAGATATTTACATTTGTAATGGAAGTCACCATTTGTAAGGGTGTCTCCCTGGTTGTAACAGGAAGAAAGGGGTGACCTTCTGTCTGGAAACTCTTTATCAGTGCAGAAGATGACTACTTAAATCTGCATAACGGCCTTACTCTTGTTTACTGGGCTTTTCCTGGTAAGTTCCCATAACTGACTACCCTCTATCTTTAACGTCTTTTTTCTTCCTGCTGAAGATGGTATTAAAGGTAGTGGCTTCAGCCATTTTTGCAAGTTACTCAGTTTTCCTGGGTCTCTCCCATGTATACAGGAGGTATGCATGTCATTAAACTTTTGTTTCTCTTCTGTTAATCATCTTTTTTTTCCCGTGATGTCTCAGCCCAAGAGCGAAAATTGTTTTTCCTCCCCCACAGAGTAATAGGCTATACCACATAGCCTAGGTGTGTAGTAGGCTATACCATGTAGGTGTGTGTAAGCACCCTATGATGTTCACGCAACAAAATCGCCTACTGACACATTTCTCAGAATTTACCCCATCATTAAGCACTGCATGACTGTAACTGGAGGGTTGGAACTTTCAATCCTGTCCCCCAACCCCCCTCCAACGAGGGGAGAGGGGAGAGGGACTAGAGGTTGTATCAGATCGCTAATGGCCAATGATTTAATCAATCCTACCTATGCAATAAAGCCTCCATAAACACCCAAAAGGACAGGGTTTTGATAGCTTCCGGATTGGTGAACACATGGAGATTTGGGGAAAGTGACACACTCAGGAGCGGTCATGGAAGCTCTGCAATCTGTCCCCATATCTTGCTCTCTGCATCTCTTCCATCCAGCTGTCCCTGAGTTATATTCCTTTTACAATAAACCAGCAATCTAGTAAGTAAATATCTCTGAGTTCTTTGAGTCCCTCTAGCAAGTTAATTGAACCCGACAAGGGGTTTGTGGGCATCTCTAATCTACAGCTAGTTAGTCAGAAGTATGGATGACAACCCGGACTTGTAATCAGCATTTGAATTAGTGGTGGTGGTGGATGGGGACAGTCTTGTGAGACTAACTCCTTAACTTGTGTGATCTGATGCTATTTCCAGATAGATAGTGCCAAAATTGAGCTGAATTATAGGCCCTCCAGCTGGTGTCAGAAAATCGCATGGTGGAATGAGGAACCCCACACACACATATTGGAATTAGGAGCACACCCTTTTTTACCCTGGGACTCAACATGAGGCCTAGTCAAAGACCCAGACCAACCAGACCAGCCCTACAGCAGTGTGCCATCTATCAGACTCTGCGGGACCAGTCTTCCTCCATGATAGGAATTAGCAGCAAGAAGCAATAAGAACACAATCAGATCTCACACCACCACAATATCACCATCACCATCTTTGAACCGGGAAACTATTTGGGGGAGAGGAGTCACAAGAAGAAATATTAGAATTTTTACTAATAAGTCTTATGGGGGTTACTCAGAGGAAAGCTTAAGTGGTTCACACATAAGGTCAAGTACTCCAGGTGCCCATGGATAAATAAAAGAGCCACATTTGCATTATAATTCGGAATATAAATATCTGTTCCAATAACTTTCAATTAAATTTTTGTAATGTTTGACTTTTGCTTTCCATATAAACAAAGTCCAGCCACCAACCAACCAATCAAGCAGAAAACTCAGGAGCTGGGACAGGACACAAAACAAAACTAACTTTTTCTTTTTTTTTTTTTTTTTTTAGCTTTACCTCTCTTAACAGGGCCAGAAAATACTAGAGTGGGTGATTTTGGTTAAGACTGAAATGTTTTACGAGTGTGAATCACCAAAAACCCTGCCTCGGCCCATGTAACAACATGCATGCATGCATGCTCACACGCACGCGCGCGCGCACACACACACACACACACACATTCTTCAAAAACATCAGAAATTAAATGTCTAGAGATTTTTTTTTAATACATCATGTTTAAGAACTGACTCCACAGAAATGACATCTTAAATTCTAACTGGTGGCGAGGGCCTCTATTATATGACTCAGACTTTCGGTTCTTAGGAGAATGAAGGAGAGCAGGACAGCTTGGTTTATTTAGTTTTTCTCCAAACCCACTTATCAGCTAAGGTTACTATGAAGGTTGAAGTTATGGGATGATTGAATTCTCTATTTTAAGCAGCGGAAGATATAGTGTGGTTGTCTATTTTATACTAAATTTCTTTTCCAGGGACCAGACAGTAAAGCATTTCTTATTTTTTTTATTGGTTATTTTTCAAATCCACCTGGATTATTCAGTGTTTTTACTTGCTTTGGGGATAATTTGGGGAAATCAATTGCAAGCATGTCATGAAATGTGGGATAAAAAAATGTAGTCAGTCCCTTTAAAATCCTACAGTCTACTGCACTTTATTGTGTATTATAAATTTCACATATTCAACTTAGACTCTCTCCTCTAGTTCCTCAGTTCCATTTCACTCCCACACCCATCTGAAAGATAAAAATATATGAATGCTATCTTTGTCTCCTCAGACTTTTAGAGAGTATTAGCAATAGCTTTGAAAATCTTCCAGTGTAATTAATCTAACCTGTGACATCATTTAACTGTCATGACTCATATTTGGGTAGTACTTCAGGACTTAACAATATTTTCTCCTTTGAGCCTTACACAACCCAAAGAGATAGAAGAGAAATTGTTATGACTCCTGTTACAGCATGGAGAAAATTGAGCCTCTCAGAGGCCAAGTGATGTCTAAAACCAGCTAGCTGGAAGTAGAAGGGCTGGCCTGCCTGACTCCCATGCCTGGGTGGTTTATTTTGCCTCTTTCCAACTCGTATGTGACTTTCCACCTACTATGTTTCCAGCATATTCAGCATTTATATTTTTCTCATGGAACATAAGCCAGACAGCAACAAGCAAAACAGAGGAGGGAATTTAGAGAATTCTCTAGATTGACTGCTCTGGATATAAGTACCCATTTAAATCTCTATGAAGATTGCACATAGCCTTTACATGAAATACCATATACTCGTATATCTTGCAGCCAAAACTCAAGTATCAATTAATGTTTGGAGCAGGAAACATTTGTAGCTCAAAAAATTTTTCTTAGATTCTATGGTGAAGCTTGGTCGATTTTGAAAACTCTGACTTTTATTGATGGATTACTGCCCAAGATTAATTGAAAATATGCTTTTAATTCCACAAATATGTTTAGATTTTACATTTTTGCATTACATGAGCTCCTTATAGTTGAGCCCAGGTCTTTTTGCCTTTATATTATTGCAGATTAGCACAATGCCTTGACTATAATAAACAGTAAGTATTTGGTTTTGTTATTAAAGCATTTGACAGATACCTAGAAACCACCACAGGTTTTGATTTAAAGTAACTAGTCATTATGTCTCTCAGCCGAACTCTAAATAAAACTTCATTGTTGTTCCTCATATGTACACAGATACAGCTTATTCTTTAATAGATTCACTAACAAAGGTTATACTCACAACCCTATTTCCAACCATTTGTTGATTATACTGAGTCTCTAACTTAGCAATCATTATAAGGTGGTAATAAACCTCTGTGTGTGTCTGTGTCTGTGTGTCTCTGTGTATGAAGGAGTGAAGAAAACTAGCAATAGGCTTGGATTTTACAAGCATATGGGGATTGTGGTTCTATTCCTTAGCACGGCACCCCTTCCTTCATTTTACTATAAAACAATTCTGAGCCAAATATGTTTGTTTTAACTTAAGATCAAAAAAAGAAATGCATGTTATAGATTTTAATTTATATTGATAATATATTATGTGTAGCATATACGTGAAATGTTATTATTAGGTTGGTGCGAAAGTAATTGCAGTTTTTGCAATTATTTTTAACCTTTTAAACCACAATTACTTTTGCACCAACCTAATATATGAGACATTCAATACCTATGTATATATACATATGAAATTTTAAGAAAGAGGTTTATTTGAAGGAATTAGCTCATGTGATTGTGGAGGCCTGACAAGTCTAAACTCTGATAGGGAAGTTCACCAGGCTGGAGACTCAGGAAAAGAGTTACAGTTTGAATCCAAAGGTAGTCTGCTGGTGAACTAGACAGAGCTGAGGTGGATACAATCCAAAAGTAGTCTGCTGGCAGAATTCCCTTCCGGTTTGGGGAACATCAGCCTTTTGTTCTAGTCAGGCCTTCAAATGATTAGATGTAGCTCATGCACAATCTGCTTTACTCAAAGATTTAAATGTAGATCTCATCCAAAAACACTCTCACAGAAGAATCTAGAATAATTTTGACCAACTACCTGGGCACCTCGTGGTCTAGCCACGTTAACACATAAAACTAACCATTACACATGGTCTTTCCTCTGCATGTATATCCCTAGTATCGGTGTGTGTCCAAATTTCTTCTTATAAGACCAGTCAGATTGGATTAGGACCCACCCTAACAGACTTATTTTAACTCCATCACCTCTTTAAACGCCTTATCTCCAAGTACAGTCACATTCTGAGACACTGGGGTTTAGGGCTTTCACATAGGAATTTGCGGGCCGGGGTTAGGAGGCATTATTCAGCCCATAACACGGTGATCACCACTACACTTCACCACAATCCTACCACTACTACACTGACCTCCTCATCCTCATCCTTTTCCTGTTTCTCACTAACACTTCCAGAAAGTCCCTTCCAGCTTCAACTTTCTGTGTTTCTGAAAAATAAAGTGTATACACATAGCACCATGAAACTCAAGAGTTTGTAGCAAGATTGCGTACAAGTTCAGCCAGAGTCAGTTCATGGGACACAGTTTGGATAGTTATTTGAGAATATCTAAGGATATAGGAATCTTGGCCAAGGAGGAAATGCCCAACTCTAAGGAAGTTAGGCCAAGAAGACGGAAAAAACTGAGACAGCCCATCCCAGGAGAATTTGAATCTGTCAGTGGTTACCAACAGGAGAGTTATCCTGCTTAGGGAACCCCAATATTCTGGTACTAAAGACTCAACCACAGTTGTTTGTTAAATGTCATGGGGTTTATCACTTGAATGGCTGGTCCAGTTTCCTCAGTAGTAACAGCCTAATGAACATTTACCTTTCATTTATCTTCCAAGCACTAATTATATACTTGTATTTACCAATTTTATGGAAGTCCCTAGAAAACAATTCAGCTATATTGCCAATGAAGGAATAGGCGGTGAATTCAAGTGGAAAATACTCCAAATACACATATGCATTTGTACCTCACAAACATTTTAACAGACTCGGGGGAAAAAAGGGTTTTCTCTGTTTCATCTTCTATTCCCTGTGAATTGAATTGCACACACAGAAACAATAAGATTCCTAAAGATGAACACTGAGTCATTCTTAGGTTTGTGTCTCCCACGGAGCCTCACTTAGTGTTTTTTTTATGTCATCTTCGTTCAGAAAATATTTGCTGAGTTTAGGAGAGAGGAGACTCTCAAAATTTTGATGATATTCTATATATGATATATGATATATGATACGGATATTCTAGCTCTCATTCAAAACTATGTATCCTGTTCAGCTACTCTGGCAGCAATCGAACAAAACAAGGTTAATGTGGATTTACCCTGAAGTTTGAGAGTTCAAATCAGCCCAACAGTCATTTATTTGTGTGTAAAACGCTACAGAGCTTATCATCCATGAAGGCAGACTGTTGCGTACATGAATACACCTAATTCAAGGCAATTTGCTCTATTAATAGAGATACAAATAATGTCCTGGGCATGGGGAACATGATTAGGACAAGGCAGGAAAACCAAACTGGTGCCAGGTGGTGGAGCAGTTTGGAGGCTGAGCACCATTCTAATCACCACTGATAAGTTTTACGACTGCCATTCTTGAAAGCTGAAAAAATATGGAGACACAAAGGCTAGACAGCCTTCTTACAGGCACAGAATGGAATAGTTTGATAGTACTGACACCATTTTCATGATAAAAAGCTCAATCCTCATCCTCTCCAGGACATTCAGTTTTAAACAGTTATATACCAATTTCTTTGTACTTTAATCAATATTATTAAAGCAAGCAAGATTTAAAACTTTGTAATGCCATATGCAATAACATAAAAGTTATTAAAGGGGGAATATTTGCATGACATCCCCATAGCTGCCATTTGGTAATTATAAGACCAATTCACCCCTCCCTATGCCCCTCCATCTCTCGGACTGACAGGGAAGAAAGAGGGAAAAGAATCAGTGAACAAGGTGAAGGTGACTCACAAAAAAGAGCTGTGGGAGAGGGAAGAGGGAAGATAGAGAGTAAAAGCCATTATAGACTAAGAAGAGAGAGGGGGGAATGGGGGAAGGGAGAAATTAGTTGTCAACAAGAAAACATGAATGAATTGGGAAAAGGGGAGAAAAAGATATGACGGTTATAATTTGGATTACTGTAATGTCCTTTGAGAGATACAAGTAAAGCTTCTTAAATGCCACAACATTCAAAGACTGAAACCTGGGGGTCCCCAGTTTATTACAATTGCAATAGAACCTAAAATGTTTTGGTTCAGGTGAAAATAATACATGTATACCAGACATTTCCTAACTAGCATTAAACTGTGATTTAACCCAGAAAACTGTTTTCTTAACCTCGTGATACAATTTCAATACAATGGATACAAAAATGAAACATTTCAGGGATTTTAATTAGGACATGGGTTTTTGTTGCCACTGTTGTTGTCTAACTACCTATTGTTTTTCCCAGAAGCGAGGTACTTGAAGTATCTAGGTCATAAATTAAAACCTCTCCACACCAACTGATTCATAAATGCAAGCAGTTCATGAAAGCTTTCTTTGTTTACAATCTGTGGAATACATCAGCCAGTCAATGTTGATCTTTTAAAGTGCTGTGTCTTTTATTTAAAATATATATGTATGTGCGTGTGTGTTCATGCCACATAAGTGACGTACACTCATATATTTATCAAATTAATTTAAGCTGGTGATAACCACAATGCCACCAAAAAAAACCCAGGCTGGTTTTTGTTTATTGTTAATATCTGACATCAAAAATTCCTGTAGCCTCAAAGCTGTAGCCTTAATAATTGAAAAAACAAAACAAAACTATTTATTGCTTAGTGCTCCAGAAAATATATACTTCCCCCAGAGCAGGCTAAGAGATTAAATGTAGGGTATAATACTTAAAATTATAGAACATTTGCATCCAGACCCGAGAGCAATAAAACAAGCAACTGAGTAAGTGGAAGAATCCCACAATCTGCCACAGATAAAGACACATCCAGAGCTTGACATCTACAAGGTCAGTGTGGGAAAAGGAATCTAAACCAGAGAGAGAATGGTGCTTAAAGAAATACCTGTGTTGTAAACTGCTTATCATCATGGCTTGCAACATGCTATCATTTAATGGCCATTAACATGACAACCAGCTAGCAATCACTTGCTCAGAAACCGAGGACCTTTCAGATTTGTGTAAACAAGAATAATGTATGGATATGGATATATGATAAATGTAAGACTATGGTGGGAAACCCTTGGCAGTCTCACTTACAGGTAGGATTTCGTCCTTCAATTAAACAGACGCTAAACATAGTTCTAAATACCAATTCTGTTCTGGGAGGGGGAAATGTGAGATGGGGCACACTCTCTTCTAATGAAAGGGAGTAAGGCTGAGCAGCAGTCGTTACCTCGGGTCCTAATCTGCAGAGGCCATTTCAGATCCATGTCATGTTCCCAAGGAAGGTAGAGGGGGGATGAGGAGAAAGAAAACGGCTCCAGAATCAATCTAGAGCACAGGCTGAACCTGACAACCAGCAGGTATGTTGTTTAGCTAACACTATTTCCAAATGGAGAAAAATTTACATTGAAAATAAATCCAGATTTCCAGCATGTTTGAAAACAATTAAAAGATTCAGAATTTCTGAGTTCCAAATGATCACTTCCGCTAGAGTTGAGTAGTTCTTGCTACCTTTACATAGGGCAGGTGTGCTCCAGTTGACCACAATCCTCACCTCTCCCTGTTGTCTTTCACCTGATCCACTTTATTCATGTGTGTTACGTGCCTGACCCAATAGGCAAAAGGGTTTACCACTCTGGATTAATAGATCTCCTAAAAGCTCCAGACAAAGCTATCTGGAATTTCATGCATTCACAAAAGGTTCTGTAAGTTCCAGAGCTTTCCTGAGTTTCAGGTCTGTTTTAGGGTGGAATGCAAGCCATGGAACCTTCCCTTATTTGTATTTGGTTCTCTCATAGTCCACACAATGCCTGTCACCTAAAAGGCACTCACTAAATGTTGACGGGTGCCAGCTACGGGCAGAATGGACTGTAATAACCCTCAGAGTTTTAGACATCTTTGCTCTACTCCAAACCCACGGATCCTGGGTTGGCTTTAAGTGGAAATGGTCCTGGACTGATAGGGAATTACAGGGGCTCACATGGAAGTCAGAAATCAAATCATTTGCACGATAGGGGGTAAGTTGGTGTGCTGTGGACAAAGGGCTTGACTACTGCAGAGCAGGAAAACTTCCCTCTACCCACCTAGGTTCTGTGGCTGGACCTAAGAATTTACCTCCTGTAACACAGATTAACAGGAGAAAAACATGCAAACTGTGTTTAACATGTTTATGTGTACACAGAAAGTCATCAAAAGGAAAATAAAGAAGCGATAGGCCCCAAAGCTTGTATACCTTTTAAAACAAAGAACAATAAATTGTGGGGCTGTGATAAGACAAAGGGGGTGGGTGAGGGACAGAAATAGATGGGGGGAACTAATGGATAATAAAGGTCATTTTAGAGGGTTTGTTTGTGCAGATCCATTTCAGCATTGACTCCCAGTGTTTGGTGATAAGAATGTTCTCTTATTGGTACAAGAAGGGCACCTTTTCCGTAGGACATTTCATGACCTGCTTTTAGGTAGACCGGGGGAGGTCACAGCACCCTTCCTGAATCTGCTATTTGTCAAGCACCTTCAGTTCAAAATAACAAAATATGCCAAAATGGCATATTTTGTGGTGGCATGTTATGAACTCCTTCTCTAGGTATGACTAGTCCTGGATATATTGTTTCCATAAATAAATATGTATTTATTGCCTACTATGCACTAAGTACTAAGGATGCAAAGATGAATAAAAGATCCTTTACGGAGTTCAGCCCAGGGAGGATTCAAATCAATAATTTCAGTCAATGTCATGGGAACTTGTGCATATCACATAACCTTTCCAAACTGTTTTTTTTTTCACCAACGAAAAGGGTTTGGCATGTCTGTTTCTTGGGGCTTATTTCTTGCCACAGTGAGAAACAGCTGAAACCATAAAACTGCACACTTTGCAAACTGTGAAACATGAGTTACAAGATGATAGAATTGGATTCTTCCTGCTTTTGTTTCTTAGACTAATATAATAGATCGCAGTCAAAAGAGTAAGCATGAGACACACCCCAGTCTAAACAGTTTTACAAAGAAATGGCCCTGAAGAACCTGTTGCATGCCAATTGGACTCTTCGTGCAGATGGATGATACAAAAAGGAATCTGAGAGTCAAGAGGAGAGAGGTGCTGGCATGCTCTACGTCTCCCCTCTCCACTGTCAATCTCCCCCATCGCCTTCTCCTATGTGAGGAAAGCATGGGTCAAAATACATTTCCTGCGAATGGGAGTAACAGAAGATTCTTGCCAAAACCACACTAGAGACCTGTAAGGCAGTGTGGATGGTCCTGGGGAAATCTAGATGGTAGGAGGGGGCCTAACTAACTGCTCTGGTGGTGAATCCAAGAGGGAGTTGTGTATTGGGATTGCATTACCCACTCTGAGTTTGCCTAAGCAAGAGATGTGGGATGTTTCCTGTTGACCAGAGCTACGCAGAAGAGAGTGGTCTCGGTTATTCTTATGCCGTCGACTTGGGCTACATCGAGGTAAAAGGTGACCTTAATAGAAAGAGGCTGGGTACGTACCAAGGACTGAGCAAGGACCGAGCAAGGAATTGTTAGTGAATACCTGTGTTACAGACACACCCATGGAGGTAAAATGAACTACAGAAAAGAGGAGCCCAGCAAGGAACAAGTCCATGAGATTGCTGCACAGGACAAAGAGTCCATTTTTGTTCCAAGCCCTGTTAGTGAGGATTTCTAAGAGAGGCCAACTTTAACCATCTGCCAAGTCAGAGAGCCAAAGCCACTTAGCCAAGTAACCGTGGTCTTATCCTTTGATCACATTTGACCCTAAAAAGGAGGTGAGCAGGGAGTGTGAAGGAGAAAGAGGAGACAAACTTGCTCCGTCTCCTACTATAGGTGTCAGGCTGAAACAGCAGAGACTTCAGGGATTTCAGATTTCAGGCAGGAGAGCGTTAATGTTAAATTGTATTAGGTTGGTGCAAACATAATTGCGGTTTTTGCAATATTTTTTAACCTTTTAAACCACAATTACGTTTGCACCAACCTAATATTTGACGTTTTGATTTTTTGTGTGGCCCTGGATATTGTCAAGACTGAGTTAAAGATACGTATATGAATTAAAATGACCACAGGACTGTTGTTTAGCTTACTGAACAGAAAAGACAGGAGAGAAGCCCAGACCTTCACCTAGGGTCAGGTGAAGAATACCCCTCATGAATAAAAAATAAAGGGAAAGTGCAAAACATAAACAGAGATACACCTGATCAAAATCCACATATTGTGTACCACACATATGTACCATATAAACAAGAATAATTCTGCTAGGTAAAAGCAGCTTTTAATACTGAACCATTACCAAAATTGCTACAATTGGCTTTTCCTACTTCTTCTTCTTAAGACAAAATGTGGGTATAACCTATTGATAAAATGATAATGGTTATAGGTTATGGCAAAGATCGGAGGTTGAGGGTCAACTGAGGAGCCTTGACAACTTAATGAGGGGGTTGTGCACCCTCATTAGGTGCACATTACTAGGTGCACATTAGGTGCACATTAGGTAACATTACTAGGAATTAATAATGAATTAATTCATTAATGTTAATTCATTACAACCTGTCACCCCCCCCACCTTGAAATTTAGGGCTTTCTTCAAATTTTAGGAACATGAGCAGTTGCTGTATCATGCCTCATGCCTCAGTGCTCAAGTTTCTGTGATCTGTCAGTCAAGTGGAATCCTTAGAAGCACCAACTGGCCCTACTTGGCAATGAAATTGAGTGTGGATGGAATAATTATGCTATGCACCTGTGCCTCTATGCCACCCTAATAAAATTTCCAAAAGAATGCCCTATCTTCCTCACTATCCTACTCAGGAATTTGAATTTCTTACAAAAGAAATGTAAAGGAATAGCTCTGTGATTCAAATAAGGATTACACTCAAGACTCTGCCATTTGGAGTAGTCCTAAAAATTTTCAAATCTGCCCATAAGTCATACTCTGCTTAATATAGTGGTTTAAATTGAAATCTGTCAAAGAAATTAGGTTTACTCCTTTACTTTAGCCTTGAAATAATATAGCCTTAGGGAGACTTGGGTATAAGTTGTGTATAGAAAGCAGGCACTTTTTTTTTTTAAATTGAGGATGATAAGGGTAGAAAAGAGAGAGGAAATGTCTTCCTCTCCAAAGATATTCTTCTAATACTTAAAACCCTGATTCCTTCTCTCAGTTCCCTCCTTCCTAACCCTAGTCTCCAAATTTTATGTAGAACAGTTTCAATATTGATAAAGCACCTTAGTTAGTTTCTGTTGTTTTGCCTTGAAGCCATAATGCTTACCTTTTAGACAGTTACTGCTGCCTCCTTCACCCCAGCCAACTGTGACAGCTATGATTAAAAAATAATCACTTTAGTGTCAAAAGGATCACTGCTAATTAAAGTCAACCAGAGTATTTGCTGAGTGTTTGGTGTCTGTCTTTCGTTGCGTATTTTCCTAAGACCTTCTTATCCCAAAGTTAATTTTACCAAAGGACAGCAGATTGTCTGAACCTCAGGGGGGATTATTCCTCAGTTTGCATTTTTGCTGTTATTCTTAGGGCATTACTCCTGATCATTTGTTGAAGAAAATATGTTGAAAGACAACAACATTTACAACAGTTGTAAATGTTGAGAAGGATGATAATTAACATTTACTAAATGGTCTTAATCAAATATGTATACAGAAATACATGCTATTGCATTTCACCATAGAGGCATACCAACAGACTTAGGGAAAAAATGGAACTATAAAGAGAAACATGTACTCTATTTTTATGATATATGCTTTAAAAAATATAAGGCATAGTCCATGTTCTGAGAGGCCATACAATCTAGTTGAATGAATCTGAATCTTTTGAATTTCATGGACCAGTAACTTTTCTGGAGAAAAAAATAAAGGGAGGGACAGAAAAGAAATGATACAGATGTCAACTTTTTCTTCTGTCTAGCTAAACAAAGTTACTAGTATTTAGGAGTTCCAGTCAAGATGGCGGAGGAGGTAAGCACTTTGCTTACCTTCTCTCACAACCACATCAACATTACAAATACAAAACAACCATCATTGAGCATCACCAGCATCTCACTGTAGTTTTAATGCATTTTCCTAATGATTATTGAGATGACCACTTTTTTCAGATGTTTGTTGGCCATTTAGATATGCTCTTTTATAAAATTTCAAATCTTCAGCTTGTTTTTCTATTGGGTTGTATGTCTTTCTTACTGATAGTGTAGGCGTTTTTATATATTCTGTCTCTGAGTCATTTGTAAAATACACATTTTACATAGCAACCCTTTTCACTCTCTTACTGTTGTCTTCATAGACAGAAGTTCTTACTTTTAACTTATGGCTACTATTTGTTGTCTTCTATTTAAGAAATCTATGCCTCCCTCAAGGTCATGAAGATATTCTTCTATGTTCTCTTCCCTCAGTATTATTGTTTTACTTTTAACATTACATAGACAACCCATGTGGAAGTAATTGTTTGTATATCGTGTAAAGTAAGAGATTAAGATTTATCTTTTTCTACATGGATATCCAATTCTCTCAGAACTATTTATTTAAAAGACTATCCTTTACCTACTGTAATACAATGTCACTTTTATCATAAATCAAGTGAACAGTCTATGTGGTTTTTGGTTTTGTCTCTTTACATACAACTATTATATCTGATAGTGTATAAGTCCTCCAACTTTGTTTTTTTTCTTCAAGATTGCCTTAGCTGTTCCTTTTTTTGTTTTCTATCTTGTTTTTTAATTATATTTTTCAATTATTCAATTAATTATAATTATAATTAATTATAATTAATTAATTATTCGATGAATCATTAATTATAATTATAATAAATTTTTCAATTATTACTCATTAATTCTCACATATTTGTCTCACAGACAAATAGAACTGTATTGAATCTATAGGTCAATTTGGGGAGAATTTGAACATTATAATATTGAGTCTTCTAATCCATGAACATGGTATATGTCCCTGTTTACAGTTTTAATTTCTTTAATACTGCACAGCATACTTTAAAATTTTTGAGTCGTTATTTGAAAATCTGAAATTTTATGTAAAAATAAGGATGTTCAGCTTCTCTTGAAAATAAGCCCAATACGCCTATGTGGAAACAATAAGTAGGAGCTACCCACTCTAACTGGGGTATATGTTCTTTCATTTATCTTAGTTACTACCACAAACACAATGCATGAATCTGGACTCACAACTCTAAGTTCACTCATTTATTGTACAAATGGGCCACCATCTGTGGCCAAAGAAAAGGGAAAAATAGTCAGAATAATGTTCATTTACTCATTTTCAAAGTATTATTTAATGCTAACTGTGTCAAGCACTATACTACATGTTGGGATATACCAATGAACAAAAACAAACATAGTTATTTTTATGTTTTGACCCTGAGGGCTTTAAAAATAATTTTAATCACAATTATAGCAATGTTAAATACTTTTAATAATGTATTTTGGGTGGTAATTTCATTTAGCCAATTTAAGGAAGTGGGGGTGATAGAAGAGTGAGCACATTGAATGAGGACACAGAGAAAAACCTACGGACATGGAGAAAGAGGCTATAGCTGTTCTGTCCATATTAATAGTTAAGTTCTCAAATATACCAGGACATCAGAATACTCTTGGTTCACAACATCCTCAGGTTCAAATGACAGACACAAACTGCCCTGCTATAATGAACAATGTGGTCAAAGTCTTTGCTCCAAGGAAACCTCCATTCTACTGGCAACAAACTCCTTGAATTTCAACATTATTCTACTAATGGGCAATCAGTGGAGTTTTACCACCTGTTACTCTAGGCTTCTTAGTATATTCACAGAAGCCTGTTTCTTCATTGGATCCCAGGGTTGAAATAAATCAACCATGACCCTCAGGTGGGTAATCGGGCTTCTGTGAATAGGGGGAGAAAATAAAAGGAAAAAAAAAATTCCCTCATCCAATGAACTTTTAGAATACAAAGGGCAGTCAAGGTTGAGGTGAATTTACTTCTTTACCAAGAACTTAAAGTACCTTTTCCACTCAGCTCAGTTTGATTTTCCCATTCAGTCAGTAGCGTAATACCCAGATTCTGTGTGTGTGTGTGTGTGTGTGTGAGAGAGAGAGAGAGAGAGAGCGAGAGCGAGAGAGAGAGAGAGAGAGAGAGAGAGAGAGAGAGAGAGATTGGGCAGGGGAAGAGGTAGTGAAAGGGACGTACAATCCAGTATTGCTAATGGGCTGCTAAATTTTTCCCTAAAGAAGACTTTTTAGCCTTCTCTTTCTCCCGTGTCTTATGTCATGTCTTGGCATCCAAACAGCCCTACCAGAGGTAAGCCTATGGACGCTCTCAGGCCTCCAGGGTACCATTCAGACCATTCAGTGCATTTCTGGTGTTCTATTCTCTAAGTAGACCATACAAGAAAGTTATTTAGTTCAATACACTATGGATACACAAAACAATTCCCTGAAGTATTAAAAGACTTCATCTGTATTCCTCCCAAAATATTTGGCTTAATGCAAGGGATTTACTGGGAAACTGGGGAGAATAGAGCCCAATATCTCATTCACTGGCACAAAATTCTAGTGACATAAACAAAAACAGACAATATCATCTTTAGTATACAAATGGAAAAACTGAAAACCCCAAGAAGGTTTTTGTCTACAGTCACACAATGAGCTGGTCTCAGAGCCAAAACTCTTTCCAGGTCTCCAAATATTCCATCTGCAGCTCTGCCTATGGTTTCCTCTAAATCAAACTCATGTAGTGGATGGGTGGAGGGAAGCGTGTGAAGGGGCAAAGGTTAACACAAGAGTCTGGGTGGGCCCTTCCAGGTCCTAAATTCTATGTTTTGTTTTGTTTTTAAATCCCCCATTTCTCTGAAATGCAAATGCTGGTCTGTTCCACTGCAAATCCTGCTTATGATGAAACAAAATTTTAAGTAGAATCTGTAAAACCATCCCTTCCCAATTTCCTTCCTGAACGGTAGTTACAGTCACCTCTGACCACACCAAACCCAGCAGCCTTTCCATATTTTACCTCAGTTCCCATCAGCATGTTTGCAACTTCCCATAGTTTATTTTCATCTCTCTCTAGCAAACAAGGCCTCTTGTGAAATGAGAGAAGACAGGGTCAACACACACACACCTGCTGGCTCAACAGAAAACACCACATAAACGCAGGGAAGCCTGCGTGGGGGCTGCCAGCAGGCAGCATAGCTAATTTGCAAGCTGGCACTGCAGTTGGATTCCTCATGAGACAGAAGTCTCCAGATTAAATAACTCTGTGGTTGGCGAGGGGTTTGGGAATAAAAAGGATGGGGTGGGGTGGGGGGGTTGCCATAACTTTGCAATCAGACTGCAACCAACTCTCCACACCGAAGTTCAGAATAATAAACTTTAGAGCCAGAAATGAATGTAGACATTATCTGGTCCAGCTCACATCTTACCAACGATAAAACTGAGGCAAACAGGGATGTGACCTGTCCCGGGCCACATGACTCATGAGTGGCACAGTCAGAGGGTGAGGGCATTTCAAGTACATGGAACAGAAAGAGGGAAGCTCAGTTTACCTCAGACGGTGAGGATTTGCTTTAAGGATGCACAGGGTGGGGACTGTCCGCAGCAGCACAAACTTCACCGAGCGCTGAACACTACAGGTACATAAGAGGACCTCTAGTAAGTACAGCTGACCCTTGGGTTTGAATTGCGCGGCTTCACTTACACACAGATTTTTTCAATAAATAGGGTCAGCTCTTCCTATCCTTGGTTTTGCATCAGCAGATTCCACCTTTGCAGATTCAACCAACCGCGGCTTATAAACAGTACCTTTATGATCCCAACTGTGGTTTCCCAGCCATGATAGACGTAATCTTTTCCATCCAGGGTTGGTTGAATCCGCCCGTGAGAAGGGCCAACTGTAGTTAACTTTCTGGGGAGTCAAAAGTTACACGTGATTTTCAACTGTGCAGCACCAGTAACCCCTCACGTCGTTCAAGGGTCAACTGTGTATACCCAGTCTGCCACTTTCACTCTGGCACACACTCCTTAGGCATGGGCATCACTGCCTGCTCTAGTCTTTTGTTGTTATGGGCAATAACTACCCTCTGCCTTTGTTTTTACTGATCTTGTTTATGTGAACCAATGCATCTCTAGTCTTTTCTTAACTTCTGCTTCCTGTGGAGGTGTTCTGACTTATTTTCTGTGTGTCTCCTGCCTGCTGCCCCTCTCTGCACAGTTGACTATCCCTTGGATAGACTTACATTCAAGCTCCAGGAAGGAGGAAACGATGGAGTCACTTAGTAACTCTGCAGTAGCTCTACAGAGTTTTCCCACCAAGGTTATTGATGATGACCATAGGGAGATATCCTTCCATGGTTAATCAGGATAGGACAGAGAATGCTGAGTAGTCAGCTTTCTCCAGAATGGAGCTTTTGACATGGAAAACAATTAATGCATAATAGATTCCTCCCCAGATTAGTACTTTGGATTAAGTCCAATGTCCCCTCAGTTCTTGTGTAATATCCAGTAGTGAATAGGAAAATGTTTCTGGAGCCAGGCTACCTGGGTTTTAATCCCATGACTGTTACTTTTAAGCAAGTTATGCAATCTCAGATTCCTTATTTTTAACATAGAGATTATTATATCAGCTGTTTTATAGTGTTGTGGGAAGACTGCGGTAATTTACATAGAATGCTTAGAAGAGGATCTGACACATAAGTGCTCAATAATTTAGATGTTATTATATTTTTTCCATAGCACCAGTGATGGTTTTAAAATATACCTGCAATTCTTTGACACTTTTCCCGCGAACCATGGTGTTTAATTCTTCTTTGAATATGACTTGCTTCTAATAAATAGAATGCATCAAAAGTAGCACTACATGACTTGTCAGTCTAGGTAAGAGAAAGCAATATAGTCTCTGCCTTGTTGGGATTCTTGCCCTTGGAACTCAGCCATCTTGTTGTGAGGAATCCCAGGACCCATGGGGAGACCACATAGAGGTGTTCCAACCGGCAGCTGAGCTTAGGTCTCAGTCGAAAACCAGCATCAACTACCAGATATGTTAGTGCATAAAACTCAGCTAATAATGCTAGCCCCTAGCTTTCAAGTCTTCCACCCACGGACCCAGACATCATGGTTCAGAGTAAGTGATCATTCCAAGCTTTGTTTGAATTTATGACCAACAGAATCTCTGAGCATCATTAATGATTACACCATTTGGTTTGGAGGTAATATAGTAGCCATAGTAAGTGGAACAGCCCCTTTATTTCTTTATCTCTATCTATGATAGCACTGTTTGTGAGACTTTCACAGGAATCAGGTGACATTAGATTATCTCTAAAGCTTGGCTTCTACACTGCAATTTTTCTAACCTAAAGGGTGGATTATAATGGTCCAGGAACTTTATTTAAAAACATGCATATCAGGTCCTATGCCCAGACATGCTGACCAGTAAATATAGGACTCAATCATGTGTAATTTGAAAATATTCCTTATTTAACTTCAACAAATCTCCACAAGGGGAGACCACTGACATACCTAGTCCCCACTCTTAGGTGGGACGGTGGCAATAGCTCAAGACCTTCATCCATACTCATTAGGAGTTTACTAAGAATCTCTATGTGCCTGGATCTGCTGCCTGGGGCTCTGTTCAGGAATGAGTTAGAAGTACATTTGGCATTTCTACTATGTAAGCTTCTCTTAATAGAATCCAGGTCAGATAGCAAACTGTAGGTTTCAATAGTGAATTTCTAATATGTAAGCACCAATCCATCAATTCTTCCCTTCAAAATCTGGAGAGCTAGAAAGCAGAGGATGTCCCCTCTAGGCACTTCTACGCTACTTTGTACTGGCGGCTCTTGCCAAGGCAATTAGGCAATAAAAAGAAATGAAAGACATCCGGATTGGAAAGGAAGAAGTGACACTATCTCTATTTGCAGATAACAAGATCTTACATACAAAATCTGGAGAGTTTAATAGTGTGTCCTTCTGGGCCCTGAAGGCCAAAAAATGTTGCTCTCCACTCCCTGGATCAGTGATTCTCAAACTTTAGTGTGCAAAAGAGAGTTTTTCAATTCTTTGGCCCAACTCCCAGAGATTCTGATATACTAGCCTAGAAAACTTTTAAGAAGCACCCCAGGAATGCCTGATCGGTGAATTTCAGATCAGACTTTGTGAGATACAGAACCAAATTTTTGAGAAGTCATTTATCACAATGATTAAGAGTACAGTGTCTAGAACACGATTGCCTGGGTATAATTCTTGGCTCTTCTACTTGTTAGCTTGTGCGAGCTTGTGCATGGCACTTAACCTCATGGTACCTCAGTTTCCCCAACTGTAGAAGGAGATTAATTTTAGCGCCTACCTCACAGGCTTGATGCAGACATTAACACCATTACCATATATAAAGCAGTTAGAATAGTAAGTATACTTATTGTCAACTATTTGCAGTAGGGGAACTATTGGTTGCTAGACCTTGGAAGCTAGACCTTGTCTATAGCCAACTACAAGATTCAGTGCCATCAGTAAGTATAGGAAAAGGCACTTGAAGCGTTGGTGCTCTGTCCATCCCTTTTTCTTTTCTCACTCCCCCCCCCCGCTCAGGAAAGCTATTGCAGATTAATACATTTGCTAGAAATCAAATGAAGGCACGAGCCAGTTTATTCTTCTACAGTTTAAGTCCCTCTCTGCCTAAAGGACATTTCTAATCTCCCCTTTGATCATCATCTTTGGCATATTACCAGGTTTCTTTTTCTTCAATATTTTGATCTATGCTGTTAGTGAATTTGAGTTTCTATAGTGTTTTTTTTTACAATGTATTTCACCAAGAATTCATTTCCAAATGCAAGCCTGAGGACTAATGTTCCTAAAGCCGCATGACTCATAAAATGTACTTCTCCCCCGCAACAAACACCCCATTTACTAGCATGATAGCAAATCTTTAACAGATTGCTTTGCATCTAGGGAGGTGGCTCCCAGTGCTCATATAAATAATTTATACTGATCAACACTTGCTCGAATTAATGGAAATCATAATGTAAAGAAAGCATTTTTCTATGTTTCCAAGTCTACTCACCAGAGGAGTATTATTGGATAATAGATACACAGGAACCTGATAGCTGCAAGTTCAAAAATCACAGATACAGGACTTGTTTTCTAAAATGTCTTGATAGCCAACTAAGAACAGCATTTTCTTACAGGGCAAAGTGTATTACATACTAGATACTGTTAATACTTCACTGACAAGGGGACAGAAATAGCTCTCTCTACTGCTACAAATTTTCTATCAGCCAAAAACTGTGGTTTCCTAAAGTAGCAAAAACCTGGGAAAAAAATGAAGCGGTTCAGAGAGAAGGAATCAGAGTGAGCTGGTGATTCACACATCCTCAGGAAGAGGGTTGGACATGACCTTTGAGACACCTTTCAACCCTGTTTTGTGTTTTTCTACCATTCTACTTCAACTTTAATTTATGCTAAATTATTAGTTGCATCTCAAAAACAAGTAAGATGTTTTTACTCCTCCTCCTCATTCTTTAATTTTTGGGCTTTAATTTCCCCCCAGAAAAGTTATCAGACATAAATACAAATTAAGCTTAAGTCACCTTATTCATGTAATTCTTTAAGGCCTATAACAGTTATAGAGTGAATATGAGGAGCACCAAAGAAAAACTCCAAACCAAATATGGCTCCGGAGTTGAAGTCTGTACTTCACCTAGAGGGTAAGACAACGCTATTTGTTCCTTTGGAGGGAGAAGAAAGGATATATTCTTGACCCTAAGTGACCTATTCTTGATCCCTTGTAAACATGAAAGCTGGCAGCTTGGTATTTATATACTAAACTCTGCCCCTTGATCCATGTTTGGAGGAATCCAGAGGCACTTCCTGTTTGGGGTCATGACCCAAGGCCAGAAACTACAACTTAGGCAGAATTAGAGCAACAATATCTGCAAGTGGGATGGCACCTCCTAAAAGCCATCCTCCCCAGCCAAGAAATTTAGAACCCAAACCTAGGCAGAGCGCAGTCAGGGAGCCGAGGGATTTCATTAAAGAGACACAGCCCTGTATTATTTCACTCATATGTATCATATAAAACAAAAACAAACGAACAAAACAAAAACAAACTCACAGATACAAATAACAGACTGGTAGTTACCAGAGGGGAAGGGGAAGGGTAGGACAAAATGGGTAAAGGGGATCAAATGTACAAAATGACAGATGGAAATTAGACTTTTGCTGGTGAAGACACCATAGATATTGAATTATAATGCTGTCTACCCAAAACTTATATAATGTTATTAACCCATGTTACCTCAATTAAAAAAAAAAAGACACAGCTTTTATTTGTACCATTTGCTGCTCCTCGAGCTCACCTTCACAGCTGCTCCTGTGAAGGCCAGCCTGGCCGCCAGCTCTCTTCTCACACACATACATTCTCTTGGGGGTGAGAGGAGTGGTTCAAACATAAAATTACAGTTTTTGGAAGTGGTGACATCCCTTACAGATCGAAAGTCAAGTTTATAGGACTGTCAAGAAGGACTCTTGTGAGCTGAACTCTCTAAAATGAATCCATCTAAAAGCTACATAGCAATAGAGGCATAAGCAAGGAATACCTATTTCATCTCAAAAGAGATTTTGCCAGTTTGCAAAATTACCTAGTTAATTAACTCAAGTCTTGTAATAATAGAACTAATTGAAAACCAAAACATCCATCATGGAATAGAAATAGATCTGCTGTTTTTATCAAGGTAATTACCAGGATAATTGCCAAACCTCCCCCTTGATTTTGTTCCATTCATGTAAGCCAAGTCTGATGGTTTACATGCATTATACATACATAGATCCCTGTATTAATAAACACGTGTGTTCTGAGGACAAATTTATAGTGAGCAACTTCCTTCCCAGAGGTAAGGATAGGAAAGAAAATAAGGGCTGTGTTCCTGATCCAGGCTATCAACCTTATGTAAATAAATGAAAACTTTATTTAAAAATCTATGTCCTTATTATACCTACATTCAGAAGGTTTCTATATGTTGTAACAAAACTTTTTTATTGGCAAATGGCAACAAAATAATAAATTGATAAATGAATGAAAGAACTGTTATAGAATTTCAAGCTACTTCAAAGGATGAATGAAATTGGAAAAATTCCCTCCTCCTACCTACGAAAGGATTTGTGAAGGTGTCCTTGCCTCTCCCAGTATGGCTTATCATCACTACGAGTTGCAAGGAGTTGGGCTATTGGAGCTCCTAAACAGGTGGCCTTCAGGTACATCTGGCTGTTGAGCAGCCAGAGACTTCTTTACTCTGAGTCACCATTGACTTTACAGAAAGTCAATGACTAATCCAATCGAAGTCCTAGAGAATCTTCTTCAAAACAAGAGCCTCAGACTCAAATACCCAGACGGACAGGTAGGTAATGTACAAGCATAGCAAAGAGGAAGACGGGGATTAGAAAGTATGGGCCCCAGTTATTCATACGGTTTTTCCCTAATTCCACCTAATTTTTGCCATGAGAGATTGCAGGTTCAATATTGCCACATTTTCTCATTTTAAATAGATTCCAAACGTCTGCTTTCATTGATATTTGCTGATTTATAAGTATTCGCAACAAATTCAATTTTTCAAAATTACACACTAGGAAATCAGAACACATCTGTGATAATAAGCACCAGTTTGGGACTTATAGTGTCATATGCACACATACACACACATAGGCACACACGTATGCAGACACACCCACCCACAGAGTCCTTGGCTTCAAAAGTGATGGATTCCGGGAGTTAAGTTAAACTTCAATCATCCTTGGAAACAACTTGAAATTGTGTGATAGTCCTTTCATATATTTATTAATTTATTATTTTGTAGAGATTTGCTAATTAACATATTTTATTACAATTTATAGAAACCCACTGAACATAGGTACAATAAGGACATAGATTTTTAAATGAAATTTTCACTCATTTACTAAACTATGAACACCAATTAAAAACACTATTAAAAAAGAAAGTTATATTTAATGACTAAACATTTTGTTAATATATAAGTAAAATATACTACATATATATTTATATGTAAATAAAATTATATATGTAAGATAAAAAAAATTGCATAAATTCAACAAAAAATAAAGAATTAATGTTCTCTCATCCAAAATTTTGTTTATTTTCCACAATTACTAGATTGAATGAGTGTGAGTCAGAGAGCCCAAAATAACACTGAGAGAGGTCAGTGTCCTCACCTGTGTGAGGTAAACAGTCAGCAGCAGAAAATTGCTAGGTGTGTCTATGATGACAAATTTACAAATGTGTATTATTCCACAATGATTTTTTTAAAGGAATAAATGAGGAGGAGTAGATGAGTTGACCTTTGTATTATGTATCATATTAAAACTTCCATTTTATATGTCATTTTGAAACTGTCAAGCTAAAAGAAGGCTTCAGTAATCAATAAAGCCCTTACTAAACCAGAAGATAAAGAAGGGATTTTTATGGCAAAATGACTTCCAAGGACAGAGAAGTAAGTTCTGTTCTGATTTTTAATTAGACACAAATATCTACAGAAAATTGTTCTTTGGGGAAAAAAGACAAATCTAATGTTCAAATACATATTCATTGTGGATTGAGAGTGTAAATTCCACACAAGAGAAATCCCATAGAGTGTTTATTATAGACTTGAGAAGGCAGTATGGTATTTTCTTTTCCCCTCTGCTCACAAATAGCAGACTTCATTTTTCTGTAGAGATTGTTGAAAGGGTTTTCAGGGTTCTGAGAATTGGGAATCATTATGGCATGCACATTGAAAATACGTAGTTGCTTACTCAGAATAAGCTGAAGGCAAAAGGCTATTATTTCCAATCTAAATCGTTCTAATGGGATTGGGTCAATCCGTTTCTATCCTAGATCTTTATATTAAAAATGTTTTCCTTTTTTCTCTCACTAAAAATGTCTGTTGATTAAGAACAGCGGAATTGCATTTGCAAACTCCTGGTGAACCTGTGTAAGCACCATGATTACAAACTCAAAGCTAGACTTCAATGCTATATATTAAAAAATAGCTGCTTAAAAACAGAGACTCTGACGGGCAGCAGGGGTGGGGGGTTGGAAAAAAGAAAAAAACAGAGACTCTGGACTGAATTGGTAGGAGGAAGTTTTGTTTCCAAATTCACCATTGCTGTTGTTCTATGGATACCCATAAACCAGTGTGCCTCTTCAAGTATGAGGCAATTTCTAGCTCTATTTGAAGAATTTAGATACCTAACTATCTATCTAAGTATCTCTACTCCATGAACATGGGCTTTGGAATCTGAAAAGACTTGAAATCAAGTCCTGATTCTGCCCCTTAGTAGCGGAATGCTCTTGGGTAAACCGTTTAACCATTTGGAACCTTTGTTTCTCTATCTGGGAAATGATATTAATATTAATGTCCTTTTCAGGCTTGTTGTGAGATTCAAAGAGAAAATGCTTATAAACGTTAAGCACAATAGCAAAACTTTTTAAATAACTATTTTAAGGCAAAGCAGTTTTGTTAGAATGTGGACAACAGAAACAACTTTCCCAGAGGTCAATAAATAACCTTCAGAGGAAATTCCTGAGTTCTTAAAGTTGGTTATTTCCATTCACTTGCATATAATTCTTGTTAGTGCTTGCTATGTTCAAGGAGAATATGTCTGAGTGGGGAGGGAAAAGAGAAAAGAAAAGGAAAGGACGATGTCTGGATAGCTGAATCAGTTCTTTAAAGAATTTTAACTCTAGTAGTAAGTGAGGAGGTTAAGACTTGCCAGCAAATGATTGTAAGACAGAACAGAAAGTCATCCAGGCTATACCAGAGGCTGAGTTAAAGAGGAATGACAGTTGGGAGGAGGTTATTTTGCCTCTGAATTGTTTTCTTTTATTCTCATGACTCTGAAACCTATGGTAAAGTCCACTCTCTAAAATCATCTTTCTCAATCAAATGATTCTAGAAAATTTTAGAATTCAATTCTGTTTTGAAGAGTTTGCGGTTAGAACACCACCATTTTACTGATGAAGACACTTGAACTCCCCCAAAGATGAAGTAAAGTAAACAAGTTAGTGTAGAATCAAAACAAGAAGTCATCTATTGTGTTTCTGCCTCACAAAACCTGTAAGTTCTCTTTGACTCGACTGGAAATACCCTTTGAACATTGCATTTTTCTTCTACTAGAGTAAGAGAACATTCAAATTGCAAATGAAAAATCTCTATGGCTTTAGTCCTTCTGCCAGTCTCCACTACCCTTTTTTCTCCAGAAATTTTAATTTCTGATTAGAATACAGAAATTTGTTCTGATAATTTATTGTCTAACAAGAAAACCCAGGTATCCCTGGGCTAATAATTTCCTTCCTTCCTTCCTTCTCTCCTTCCTTCTTTTCTATGACACTAGAGTTTGAGCCAGTATTCTTAGATTGACAAAAGATCCCTGGAGTTCAAGAGTGGCCAAAGATCTGAAGGAGTCCTGGAAACGGTGAACAAGTAAGCAGTACTCAGGATGGACAGAGACCAACTAGTAGCAGGACTTTCCTAATGTTAATGAAAGACTCTGAACTCTTAGAGCAAAACTGAATTCAGGAGGTGGGGAATCTCAAAAATCACTGAGATTGATTCTCACCAGCCCTCTCAGAGTCAAAATTAAATGATAAGAAAGGAAGGTAGGAAGGAAAAAGGAACAAAGGAAGGCAATATTTCTTATATATTTAAGATACGGGCTGACAGTCATCAACATTACACTTAATTTGCACAGTGATGTCATGATATTATCTTTCTACCTCATAAAGAAGGTAGTTTTCATTCAGTACCCACAGAGCAATCAGCATCAGCAGAAGAAAGGTTTACTATCTGCCCTTACTAAGCATTTACCAGGAGCTTTATCTACATTATTTAATTTTTATTAATCATCACAACAGCCCTACAATTTTGGTGTTATTACTCCTGTTTTAGAGATAAACACAAGAAGGCTTGGGAAGTTTAAGAAACTTGCCTAAGACCACACAGGTAGTAAGCATGAGGACTGAGATTAGGATCCAAGTCTGTCAGGGGCCGCAGCCTATGCCGCCTCCCTAAACTGCCCTGAGACTGTGCATGAGTCCAGGCATAGCGATTAGAGCTCTTTTAGAAGTTGGGATATATTTAGGATTTATTTCAATTCATAGTCCCATTGTTCTTCAGGCTTTTCTCTCATGCTTTTCTCTCAAGACTTTGACTCTCATGCTTCTTTGATTCACATTTGTCACTTCGGTTGTGCTAGTTCACTATCTGACCCTGACCAGAATCCCATCTCAACTCAGGGCCTCCTGACAGCACTCTCCTGTCACCTGACCCCAGGCCCATCCAGGATTTGCTTTTGTTGTTCTTGTCTGGGCCATGCTCCCATGACCCAGAGGAGATAATAAGTGTCAAGGCAATCATTCAGAGAAGGTTGAGATGACCACAGGCTGTAGTAATCAGGGAAGGTTCCTGGTTGAGGAGAGTTGGATGGGAAAAGATGGTAAGTGGAAAAGAGAGGGAAGATCACTGTATCTAGGAAGGAAGAGGGTAAAAACACATGAAAATAAGAATGTGGACATTAAGTAGACTACACTGGGAAAAGCAGAGAATTAATCTTGGTAATAGAGATTACTTTGGGTACGTGGGTTAGGACTAACTGTGGATGGTCTGAGTATTTTAAGATACAAACTTCCCTGTCAATGTTGTACAGTATGTTTAGGAATAGAAAAGAATGGGAGCAAAAAAAAACAATGAGTGTCACTGAGAAATAGGTAAGATCTAAAATGATTCCACAGATATACAAGGAAACCATGATAGCTAGGAGAACGACTGGGACCACTGGAATAAATAGGGAATTCAAGAGGCAGACACTGTTTACAGACAAGTAATATGAGCTTTCACTTACCCCTGATGAGGCGGGGACAATTTGGTTATGTTCTAGTGGGAATACCATCAAGAAGTTCGACCTGCAGAACAGAATTTGTGAAATTGGTCTGGGTGAGATTATCCACACAAAAGTGAGATTTAATTCCCTGATAACAGATGAACTATCTCAAGGAATAGCAGAGGCAAAATCAGAAGTGATCAACACAATCTTGGAGGCATTTACATTTATTGATGACATAGTATTCCAGGGATCAGAGTAGATAAAACCAATTCTTCCATTTTTTAGAACAGACAAGCATACCTGGTAAAAAATGTTTTTTTTAACTCTTTTTAAATTTGTGATTGTGGTAAAATGCAGATTACATAAACTTTACCATCTTAACCTTTCTAAGTGTACAGTTAAGTGGTATTAACGACATTCACACTTTTATGCAACCATCACCAACATTCATCTCCAGAACTCTTTTCATCTTGCAAAATTGAAAATTTGTAACTATTAAACAATAACTCCCCATTCTTTCCCAGCTCCTCTAGTACCTGGGAATCATCATTCATTTTTTCTGTGTCTATAAGTTGGACTATTCTAGGAAATTCATGTAAGTGGCATCATACAGTATGTCATATTTGTCTGTGACTGGCTTATTTTACTTAACATAATACCCTTAAGGTTCACACATGATGTAGCATGTGTCAAAATTTCCTTCCTTTTTAAGGCTGAATAATATTCCATTTTCTGTATATACCACATTTGTTTATCCATTCATCTGTCAATGGACACTTGGTTGTTTCTACCTTTTGGCTATCATGAATAATGTTGCTATAAACACAGGAGTACAAATATCTCAAGACCCTGCTTTCAATTCTTTCAGGTATATCCTCCTAAGTGGAATTACTGGATCATATGGTAATTCAATTTTTAATTTTTCCAGGAATCTCCATATTGTTTTCCAAAGAAGCTTCACTATTTGATATTCCCACCAACAATGCAAAGGGTTCCAATTTTTTCACATCCTTGCCAACATTATTTACTGTTTTTTGTATTGTATCTAGTCTACAGGGTGTGAGGTGATACATCATTGTGATTTTGATTTGCAGTTCCTTGATGATTTGTTATGCTGAGCATCTTTTCGTTTTCCCATCGCCTTATGTATATTTTCATAGGAGAAATTTCTATTCAAGATCTTTGCTCATTTTAAAAATCAGGTTGTTTGTTCTGTTGTTGTTGAGCTCTAAACATTCTTTATATATTTTGGACATTAACTCATTATCAGATATATGATTTTAAAATATATTCTCCCATTCGTGGGCTGCCTTTTCACTCTTGATTGTGTCCTTTGATGTACGTTTTTCATTTTGATGCAATACAATTTATCTTGTTGTTGTTGTTGTTGTTTGTTGCATGTTCTTTTGGTATCATATCCAAGAAATCATTGCCAAATCCAACGTCAAGAAGCTGCACCTGGTTAATTTTTTTAACTTTATGAGGTGTAATTTATAACCATAAAAACTGCCCATCCTAAATGTGCAGTTCAATAATCTTCATTAAATTTTTACAGTTGTGCAACCATCACCACTATCCAGTTTTGGAACATTTCATCACCCCAAAAAGATCCTTTGTGCCAGTTTATAGTTAATCCCCAATCCCAGCCCCAAGCAACCACTGATCTGCTTTCTGTTTCTATAGATTTACCTGTACCTGACTAAATTTTAAAGGTTGTTTTCACATAATCTTTTTAAAAACTAGCATTTCATAAAATTCGGAAGTGAGGAAAGTATCTCACATAATTTCTCATCACACTTTATATCCTTTTTATAAATTTAGTTTCACTGTTCTACCATTTTGCCACGTTTTACTTTTATTTTAATCTTTGTCAAAAGCAAAATTAAAAATCAATCTTGTTGGTAAGTGGCACATGTAAAATATGTTTTTAGAATTGTATTTAGTCCCTACACTGTATCTCTTATCACTGAATCTAATTTCCTTCTAAAATAAGGCATGACATTTCCACTAAGGCACCCAGGTGGGTTATACGCCTGTCCTAATCAACAGCCACCTGTCATGATCCAAACAGGTTTTCAGGTTGTTTATATTCTCTCTTCCTTCTTTCCTAATCCAAGACTGAATCTCTTACTCTTCTGTACCAATCACATGTACTCTGCACACATTAGCACCTGTATGGGTGGCATTCAGAGGCCGCAGTTGAGACTTAAACGTGCTGTAAGTGAATTCCTTGAGGCCTTGGTATGTGGAGGCCCACACCCATGTTATTATTCACACTGAGTTCCTTCCAAAACAAGTTTTTTAATAAAAACAATATTAAGAAAGAAAGAACAGGAGGTTTTAAAAGGTAGGAAGATGTTTTGGCTTGTTTCGGTGAGCAAATAATGTCTCTGAGACTCGAGTCAAATTCAGTAAAGCTGGGTTAAAAAAAAAAAAAGAGGACATGATGGAACACTGTAGAGTCAGATTTGAAGCCCAGCTTCCTGAGGTGATGAGGTCAAATTCAGAGCAATGGGTGTTTTAAAAAGGTCAACGTCAGATTAGGAGCTTTGTGTTAGGCTAGCCCATGTGACACACGGGTGCTTTAGTGAGTTGGCAAATACCTTTAACAGAGGTAAAACACTTAATATTAAGTTAGGGGAACAGGATTAGGAGTTGAATCACACCATGTCAAAGTAAGGTAAAAATGTGGGAGGGTATTGTTATAGAGCAGGTACCCTACACCCATATCATCTTTGTACGTTCAACTCAAAGAATGCTAAGTAGGAAATAAACATGTTTGTCTACAGGCCAAGGAGTCTCCGGGAAAAGTAAATATTCAAATCCCAAACTAATGAGTTTCACCACTATTCAACCATCCTAACTGAGATCAGTGGGCAGGGAAGGCCCCAACTATGTTCTCCCAAAGGACAAAAACGAAGAACTCGCCCTAAGAAAGGGGAAAATGGGTCAGTGGTCTGGTCTCAATATCATTGCCTAAATAATCCTCAGGAGAGTCCTGGACACAGTATATAAGTGAGATAAACAATCTCGCCTGGTCTAGATCCTCCTGTACTATGGATACACTTTTATAAGCAGCTATGCCTATTAATATAATGGCAAGCAGTCTCATTGAGTTACCACACATAAAATGATATGGAGCGATCAGAGCCAAGTATAAGACTGTAGGGAGACTTCTCTACCTCCCTTCCCTGCATGCTAGTCCTGAGAAGTTAGTGCCAAACCATCACAGTGAGGATATCGGGGCACCATAAAAGGCTGCTTGTTTTCAACAGAGCCCTGTGATATTGGCTTCCTCAGTTCTCTCTCTGTGAGACCCTTGGCAGCAAGCTTGGCAGTGTTTCCTCTCTGGACTATCTTCCAGGACATTTTTTTTGCAATAGCTAAAAAATAAATTATAAAGTGTAATGACATAGATTTTTTTTTGTTTAGATCTTAATTAAAGAGAAAACATGTTTTGTGATGCAAGAGAGAAATTAACAGAAGTGTGCATTCTTTGATGGAGCCGAGTAACCTCCAGTAACCTCTGGGATCATTTAACGTGTACTGGAATTTTTATTTTATATTAAAATATCTCCTATCCATGGAGTGGGCAATTTGTCAAGAAGAAATAAAAGATATTCCACCTCCCATGCCCAAGAAAGGACAGCGGATAGGTTTTTATGTTCCTGAGACCCAAGTCCTTTTAAGTCCTTCTTAATGGGCCTTTAAACTTCATTATGGGAAGAAAGAGGAAAAAATACCACTTATATTTTAGAAAGATGAAGAAAGAAAGAAGCCCACACCCTGAGGGGATTCTAGAATTTTAAAAAGGGATAGTGATTGTCATTTCTGAGACAGGGTGATGCCCAGACATACTTTGGTTGGGGAAAGGACCTTGTGGGCACACGGCTGTGCAGTCTCCTAACAGGTGGGCATTTATTAGAAGCGGTCTTGGGGCCTGAGCAAAGGGTTCCGGACAATCAGAAAGCAATTGTGCTATTCTTTGGTGCCACCCTTCTTCAAAGACCCATGCTGCTCAGCAGAAAACTGTGTAAGTTGATGCCCTGCTAATGCCTGGAGCAACAGGGCCAGAGGTAAAGTGGAAAATTGGTCCCAGCAGAGCCTAGACAGTGAGGGTAGCAGTGGACAGAAATTCACCATGTCACTTGAGAGTGGAATTCTGACAGATGTTGTGTTGCTTAAGCCCCTAGCAATCATGGATGATCCAGGAGAAGGGGTTGGGAAGTGCTTAGTCTGTTCAAGCTGCTGTAACAAAAATACTATAAACTGGATGGCTGATAAACAACAGAAATTCCTTCTCACAGCTCTGGAGGCTGGGAAGTCCAAGATAAAAGCACCAGGAGATTCGGTATCTGGTGAGGACACTTTCTGATTCACAGTCATCTTCTCACTGTGTCCTCATATGGTAGAAGGGACTGAGGAATCTCTCTGGGATCTCTTTCATAAGGGAACTAATCCCACTCATGAGGGCCTCATTCTCATGACCTTATCACTTCCCAAAGGCCGCCACCTCCTAATACCATCACAGTGGGGTTAGAACTCAACTTACGACTTTTGGAAGGAGAGAAACATTTAGCCCATAACAAGCAATGAAAGATAAAAAATATCCAAGGTTTAGAGTACAGTGGCTTAGAGTACAAGCTATGAAAGCAGGTTTAGTCTTAAATTCTAGTTTCTCCAACAAATTCTCATGTTTCTACCCAATCAGCTCCCTCCAAATAAAGGAGAATGGGTCATTACACCACTGTTTAGGAGCTACTGTTTTTAATGAGATTGTGGCATCTCCCTCAGATGTATAAGGGTAAAAAAATATATTAAGAACTACCAAGATGATTTATATAAAGGGCTTAGTACATCATGGCACATTATGAGAATGAATAAATGGCTGGTTTATAGACCTAAAATATAAATGGAAAATGTGTGATTTTGGTGTCTGTCCTTTCCTGCCTAGGATTTACTGGCTAGCATAATGAGTATTGTACACATGTTACAAGTTTATAGAAAAATATTTTACTACAATATCAATTAATGATTTCTCATTTCTGAAACTACATTTCGAAACTTTAATTTTCCTCTATTTTATTCTGAATTCCCCCAAGCTATTAATTTTCAATACGGCCCCACCATGATCAGCCATTTGCTTAGAGAAGAAATAAACTTTTTTAGCCATGAGACTAGAGCTCAGTCCACATCAAAGGTAGTTACTGTGAATTCCTCCTTAAAATATTCAAACTGAGCATATATGGAATTCAAATTGATTTCATTAAAAAAAAAAAAAAAGAAATCCTTACAGGATCACAGGCTGTAAACATGAGAAGTATACCCCTGCTATTTTATGCCTCCTCCACAAATTGTTTCCATCCATGTCAAAAATGCCAGTCTGTTTTCATGAATTTCAATTATAACTGGCACCACAGAGCTTCTGGGAATAAGAACTGGGCTGGGAAGTAATGGAGGGCATTTTGACATCTGTGGAACCCCATAAAAGCTGTGACATTTGCATTTGCGACTGGCTTCCAAAATGAAGGAAGAAACAAATGAGAGACCAGACTTTCTGGCCAGTCTAGTAGCAAACACCAAGTCCTGAGGCTTTCTCCATGGACAAATACAAAAGGCAGAACTTGTGCAGTAAGGCGAAAATTGACAGAAGAAAAAAGAACTCCTGGAGTCAACACACTAACTTGCTCAATAGAAGAAATACTGCAACTTAATAAAGAAGAATTAAAGACAGCTTTAGACAATGTCAGTGGTATGGATGGAGATGACTGTTGCCAAATGGGAAAAATTTTGAATGAATTTTGAACATGATAGTGAAACATGATATTATAGATGTTTTTGTCAGAAAAGACATAAAAGAAGTATCTTGTTTAGCACAATTTGTGGTATGAAAGTGGGTTGTCCGTATCTCAACAAAGAAATTTAAGTAATTGGGGCAGAATTTTTTCCTAAGGAAAGTGTTTATTGTTTTGACATAAAGTGAACAAAGTCAATATCATCAAAAGCCTCTTGACCCCAGGAAAACTGCCATCTCCAAACATAACCAAAGTCTGCAAAGCGTACCCATTATTTATTTGAAAATCAATAAGATTCAATGAAATTTATGATGATATAGTAAACTGTCCAGAAACAAAGGCAAACGGCAACAGGGGTGTCAGTGAACTGCCTATAAAAGATAAATCAGGCCCCCTTATCCATGTTTTTTTTTTCCCCCACAGTTCCAGGTATCCACAGTTAACAGCAGTACAAAAATATAAAATTTCCCAATCATTGACATCATCTTCTCCTGCCATCCAACCATCAACACACTCATGGCTCAATAAACCAGGATGACCCAAAGCAAATGATTCTCCTTCTGATATATCATCAGAACAACAGTAGTAAGCTAACACCATGTCAAAATGCCTCACTTCATCTCATCACATAGGTATTTTATCATCTCACATCATCACAAGGGTGAGTACAGTACAGTACGATATTTTGAGAGAGAGAGTGACACCACATTCACATAATTCTTATTACAGTATATTGTTACAACTGTTCTATTTTATTATTAGTTATCAACCTCTTCCTGTGCCTCATTTACAAATTAAACTTTCTCACAGTTATGTATGTATAGGCAAAAACATAGTACATATAAAGTTCACTACCATTTGTGATTTCAGGCATCCATGGAGGATCTTGGAACACGTTCCCCTCAGATAAGGGGGAGCTACTGTACAACAAAAAGCAAATTTAATCAGTAATATTCTTAGTATTTAAATAGCCAGAACTAGTAACAGACAATATCACTGTGGACAAATGTAAAATGTAAAAACAAGTATGTGACAATATGGAATACATATTTATATAAAGGTGCAAGTGGAGGAGTTATCCCAATTCATGTCACTGTACAAAGTCTTCAGCCAGTTGAAGGAAGTTCAGTCAAAGGAAATGTCAGGCAGAGATGAAATCTAAAATACTCCCACAGGAAGGCTGAACCCATATATCATTGTCTAAATTAGTGGCTTCTAAACTTTTTAATCCCTTGCATTATGAATAAAACAAAATTTAAGCATATATCTGCAATGTGTGTATACATATATGTATATATTAAATTTATAAATATATAAAGATTATATGCTATTGTACTAACATATATATAAAACATGATAAAACATACAAAATATAAAATGTGAAAAGGTGAGATAAAGATGACATAAATAATGGTTTATTTTATTTTTATTTATTAATTTACAAAATCTTTCTGTCCTCGCTTTAAAAATCATTAATATTATTAAAATTTGTATAAACGATATGATTTCACATAATTATTTTTTTAAATCTTGGCTTAACATTTGTGATTCAGTCCAACTTTATATTCATTATTTCTGTACTTGATTTCAATGACGGTCATAGCATGAAAAGTCACTCCCTGGGCAGCCGGATGGCTCAGTTGGTTAGAGCGCAAACTCTGAACAACAGGGCTGCTGGTTCGATTCCCACATGGGATGGTGGGCTGCGCCCCCTGCAACTAAAGACTGACAACGGCGACCGGACTTGGAGCTGAGCTGCGCTCTCCACAACTAGATTGAAGGACAATGACTTGGAGCTGATGGGCCCTGGAAAAACACACTGTACCCCAATATTCCCCAATAAATCTTTTAAAAAAATGTTAATTCCTAGTGATACAAGGATGTGAAAAGCCAAAGGACTACGTTATCTTTCCTACTAAATCATAGTACTCACTTTTTAATCCAATCTACCAATTATGCAAAAGTTTTATTTCACTTTGAGACAGTATTCAACTAGGTCTATAATGATAGGGGAAGTAAATCCATATTTCATATATTCTCTTCATCATTTGAAAATTCATCAGAATTTCCAATTCCTCTTTCATTTCTTTGGCTGCTGAAGAACTGGTTCTATAGGATTAAGAGAAATGTCAACGCTGCCATTTTTTCCCCACTATTAAGCAGTGCATGAATTATTATCTTCAATCTCAGATGTTTTTGCAGAAATTCTTTTATCCCTTAGTCCTCTGTGAAGGAGACAATGAAATCCCTAATCCACTTGACCGGATACATGCAAACTTCAGTGTGTCAATACACTGAAATCAAGCAAAACCAGAACTCCACAGCCAGTTCTTTGGGTTTGGGTAACTTCTACTCTTTCCTTAAGAACCTCAAATACCTGTCTCATAATGTAGTTGTGCAGGAATGAGTGCCAATCTGTATATTACATATCAGTAAATCTTCACTTCCTTTCTCTACATTTCAATGCAAAGTCTTAAGTTGTAATCTTTTCCCACACACCAATGAGTGCTCTTGTTCACACCCTGCTGAGCATATCCCTCCACTTTGAAATAAATGTCTTTCCATGAAGACTTATGTCTTCTCTCCCTACAGAGTGTGCTTTATGACCCATAGAGTAATTCTGGGAATGGGGTTGCAAATTAACAATTGCTTAACACTTTTAGTGACTTCAGATTGCTGAGTTTATTTCTCTTTTTTTTTGTGGAGAGTTTAACAACCACCAAAAAACATCACCATTAATTTTCCTTAGATTTATTACAATTCTATTATCTTATCACTTTCAAATTCCACATAAAACCTTGAATAATTTAGAATCAAAATGAATAATAATCTTTAGAAAATCTAAACCAGAGAGCAGAAGCTTTCTCTGGAAAGGACCAGATACTAAATACTTTTGGCTTTATTGCGCATACCTATCGTTGTTGCTGCAATTACTCAATTCTGCCACTGCAGCATGAAAGCAGCCATAGACAATATGTAAAAGAATGTACATAGCTGTGATGCAATAAAACTTTACAAAAATAGGTAGCAGGAAGGATTTGGCTTGTGGACCATAGGTTGGCAACCCCAAATCTAGACAATTGCTTCACTTTCCCTATCTTATTTGACTATAGTGACATGAGTCTGTACAACTTTACATGTCTAACTTTTGAATTACGATCTTTTCTTTTACTTAAAAAAGTAAGAAAATTAGGGAAAGCTAGTCATTTTCTTGATGCATATTCAGACACTTGTCTTCACTTTTTCAGATATCCACTTTACTTTTCGTTCCCAGATGTGCTGACCAAATGAGTCGGTCTCTTATTCCTTCACAAAAAAATGGAATTAATTCAACAGAGTCAAAAGGCACAATCTGGCCTGTAAAAGAACAAAGGTCTCCTTGAACAATATCTGCTGGCTGGAAACTTCAAGATGGATCTTATTTGTGTGATAATATGTATGTTAAATGCTGCAGGGGCAGGAAAGGCAAAGCATGGCTTGCCAGGAAGAAAGTTAACTTCCGTTGTAATAAATAAAAAGCTGCCTAGTAATGACGACAGCGCACTGCTACTAGCAACTTAGGTCTCACTTCTTGGTGTACTCTAAGATCGGTTCTACCTTAATACCTACCCAGTTTCTTAAACTTGAGTGTCTAGAGGTTTCCCCTTGGAAGTTGGTCTTGAGGAGTGAGGTCCAGGAGTCTGTCACCAAGAACGTCTGGTGAGTCTGACGAGGCCAGTCACCAGAAAACACACATGGTGAAACGCGCAGAGTAAATATGCTGAGTTCAAAATCCCCTCGGTAAGGCCTGGTGTGCAGATTAGTGAAAATATATCTGAAGCTCCCAAATCAGAACTTGGCAAATAATACATGCTCAAGAGGGCTAAATAATTTTATAATTATTATTAGAATGCAATTATCATTGTGGTATAATTATTATTTTATGCATAAAGACAGCTGGAAGCATTAAACTGCCGTTAGGTGAAAAGGCAGAAAAGGGAATTTATAAATCTTCAATACCAAAAATGGATGCAATTTGAGAGGATCAGAAACTGCAAGAGTTAAAAGGAAAGGTCATAACTGCTGAATCATTAGGTAATCATTAAACCAAGCTAGAGACGAGTAATAAAGGAAAGGAAGAGGGAAAAAAGGCCTTAATGGCTATTTGCCCATATGTCACAAAATTGAAGCAAAGACATGTTTATTATCTGGATCATCTGGGTCTTAGCCACAGTTCTCTCTCTTTGCCTGAATAAACCTGAATTTAAGGCAATAAAATCAAGAAAGCGGGATTTGGGGAAAGGGGAGATTTGCAAACTACAGCTAAAGCCAAGAGAGCCATTCCAGTCTAAAATGAGCATTGCTCTCTTCAATAAATCCCTAGACATTGACACTTTTGCCATTTGCTTTGCCCTTGGCAAAGAATACCTTGGACTATTTTCAGGCCAGTCCTGGTTCTTCCATTCATTTGTTCATTCATTCATTGAACTAATATTGAATGAGCTGAGACCATGTTCCAAGCACTGTTCTCAGCACTTGGAATACAGAAGAAAGTAAAACTGTAGATAAACCTTGCCCTAGTAGAGCTTACATTCTAGCAAAGGGAGGCAGAGAAGAACAACATAAACATGATAACTAAGATCTATAATATAAAAGGGAAAGTAAGCAGGGACCAGAGAGTGTGGTCAAGGTCAGCTTCACTGGGAAAATGAGACTTGAGCAAAGACCTGTAGGAAGTGAGGGAGCAGGGCCAGCAGCTATGGGGGATAAAGCATTCCCAGTGGATGGAACAACAAAGATCCTAGGACAGGAGAGTGCTAGACTTTTATCAAAAAGAATACCAAGGAGACCAGTGTAGCTGGAGAAAAGTGAATGAGAGGAATAATCAGTGATGAGAGCAGAGAAGACATTGAGGGCCCAGATCATTGTAGAGCCTGGCAGGCCATTCATTTTCTGTAAGAACTTTAGCTTTTACTTGTAGTGAAATGAGCAACCTTTCTATGGTTTTGCACATGGGAGTGGCAGGATCTCACGTAGGCTTTGAAAGGTTCACTCTAGCTGCTGTGTTTAGAGTAAGCAATAGGAGAGAAAGCGTAGCTCAGAGCTTCAGTAATCAGGGAGCACCGCTTATTACCTCCAGCAACAGTGCGTTACAGAGAGGGAATACTTCACTTGGAAGCAACTACTGCAAATTCTGATCTCAGCTCGAGTTGGCTCAGTGACCCCTAATTGAAGGTTCCGACTTGCTACTCAGTTTTGACCTCTGGCCACCATGTTATCTAATTATGTGGTCCCAGCTATTCTACTGTTCCTCGAGTTTGCCTTAGCTCCCCCGAAAAGCTGCATAATGTTCAATCTTTTTTCATTCAACAACTTCCAGAGTTCATCATTACATTAAAAATCAATCGGTAAATAGAAGCACCTGAGACCTACTTTAAGGGATAACAAATATTACATTTTTAGTTTCTGCTATCTGCCCATTGCAGGGCTTTCTGCATGCAAACAGAGTAAACCCTCTTAACCCAGTCAGTGAGCTAGTATAGTATTGTGATGTCTCAGTAGTTGAAACTTGCCTTGAGAACATTAACAAAATAGGAAGAACAGAAGACAGGATTCAAACCCAGAAAATGATACTACTACCTTATAATATGGAATTAGCATTGAAATAAGTATTTATACCTCAAATGCTTGAAAAAAAATAAGTGTTCTTCAGTAGCTTTTTCATACTCTGCATTAGCATAACATATCCTGCTATAATTAAGAGAACAAAGGAAACTCGGAAACTTTAGGCTGACCTGACCTCAAAATGACAAATTAGAGTAAATACCCTCTAGTTGGTCACAGTCAGGACTGGTAGTTACTGGTAAATCAAAACAAGAGTTAAAGTGAGGAAAGATAAGAAATTACACATGCATATTTAATTTACCTTTGATTCAATCATTTCTTTGGCTATTCATTCATTAATCTTTTGTTATAGAATATTTTCTTACAGTTTGATTGGAGTTCTGCTACTTTCTTTCATAAAGCATCATCTTTTGATCTTCAGTTTCAGTTTCTTTAAAGTAGAATTAAAACAGGTTTTGCTGTGAAGAACCATGAAAATCGACTTCTCCATATATTTATGAGTATTTTCTAATATTTTACAATATCTTATTATATTACACAGCTCCCTCCAACCCCCAACACTATTCAAATTTTGTTCAATTTCTGTGGAAACAATTTCTTTCTTTTCACACTCATGGCTCTTTGTTTTTCATACTATTTAAAAAATTATGTAATTCAATGACAAATACAATTGGCATAAACAGATTTGGGAACAAATTTTGCTGATTCTTAGTAAACAGAAAACTCAGTTGATGGGGGCAGAAATGTATGGATTATACCAGAATAGTCTTCTGGCTGCCAGTACTCTTCTAAGATAGGCATCGTCCAACAGGTTATACTGAGGGAATGGACAGCATGGTTATTCTAGTGGGTCAGTTAAATGGACATTAATTAACTGAGCCATCTAGAGCATGGTATAGATTGTTGATGCCAAGTAATGAAATCTTAATGAAAATTGTAGAATAGAAACTAGAAGGAAATAACTAGCATAATCCGATTATTTAACAAACGAGAAAATCCAGACCTTGAGAGGGAGAGTATCTTCATTAGTAAGAAAAGGAACAGATGTGACATTTCTGTCCAGTGTCTCTTTCCACACTAGAGGGTTTCATTTTGTCACTATTTGATAAAAGTTACTGAAATGACCAAACATCTTCTTTTCTCTAATTCTTCTGTTTTTCAAACAAAGTATAAAGGAAGAATTCTCTCATCTGTGACTAACATTTTTATTACATAAAAAAATTAAAGATGTTTTGCCTTGAAGTTTCCAATTTAAAATAGATGAATTTTCATTTTTTTGGATTTCAATGTCAATTACATAAATGTTTGTCTCTTCCAAATCATGGAAACTCAGGATCAAATTTTTTTTATGTATTTATGTAACCCACTGAATTCACAAGGACCCACATTTGGTCATTTGTCAGGGACTAGAAAATATCTTGAGAAAAAAAAATAAAAGAGACCAAAATACTAGAAAGACAGAATAAATAAACAAGAAGCCAACCCTGCAGCTGACTTTTCCAGGTATTTTGCCAAAATGCCTAAAGTCATTGGTAAATACTCAGTTGTTGTAGAATACTATCAAAAATATCTATCACAGAAATTGGCATATTTACTTTGCACAAAGTACAGGCATGTGTGATGTATGCTCATGTGTATTTGTAAAAATGGGTCAAAATATAATGTAATAAGTTGTAAAAAGGAACTGGAGAATTAGAACCAGATTCCATATCCTCCTATTTATTTTTCTTCTTTATTTTCTTTCTGTTAGAAAAACATCTACAAAAAGTTGATTTGGCATTAATAAATGTGTATCCTTATTAAGCACACCTTTGACTCGAGCCCCAACCTTCCCTGAAAGAGAAATGGTGGGTGCTTAACGTTACTCATCAGGGAGCACTGCTGCTCCCTTCCTATTGGAAATCCTTACCCTGCATGGGAAGGATTAGACTGGCACTGTCTTCAGAGTCACGTCAGTAATTGTTCAAAGTGAACTTTTAAACATTTACTCCAATGCTTCCATGACACTGCAATCTACTCGTTCTTTTCGAACCTCTGCGATTGTTTTCTGTTTCTTCACAGATATTTTTCCTTCATTTTCCTCATTAAGTATTGGGGTTCCTCAGGGTTCCAGACTTGGCCCATAGTCCTTCCCAGTCACCTGCTATCCTACGTGATTTCATTCTTTATTAATCTTGACCATCACGTGTTAGGGACTCCTAGATGGATCCAGCACAGTCCGCTCACCAACAAATTCCCACTGGACATCTCTATCCAATGGCTCTTGGACACTTCAAATATATCTTATCAAAAACTAAACATCTGATCTCCTTTCCTTCCAAAACTGCTCTACCTCACGTGTTTTTTCTCTCACCTAGAACAGCCAATTACCCAATCCAGAAACTTTCCAGATAATCCTCAGCAATAATTCTTCCACTGGATTTTTATTAGGGAATTTGTATTTTCACTATGTGTGTAATTTGAGTCTTAAGATGATCCTAGTCTTGTCTAAATTAATAAACTATGGTACTTCACAATAGTGCAACCAAAAGTACACTAACAAATTAATCCACTAATAGCTTTTCCTAAGCACTACATAACCACCCCTATCACCACCACAATCCCTGGCTCTATCATACTTTGTTTTTCCTCCTAACTAAGGATCTTTGCAGACTTACGATCATAATTATGCTTTGAAAATTCCTACTTTGGGTAATCTTGTAAATATACAACTACACAAAAACAGCCAGCACCTCAGATTGCATGTGCTTTATTTAAGAATATAGAAAACAAACAACTGAGTACCTAGGTACACATTCTTACTTCCTTTCATGTGTATGTTTACATTTTTATGTCATATGGCGGGGTGGGGGAGGGGAGGCCGAGAGCAAAAATACTTCCCTGTGGAAAAGTTCAAAAAATAAAACGGTATAGAGGAGATAGGGTAGGGAAAGGAGGTGAAAAAATGCTCATACATTTTCAACCTACACTAATTAAATCTAACCACAGATGATAACTAACTATTGTGTTGGAGGTTTATAAAGTCAGCTTAAAGGCTTCATTCCTGATTAAATGAAGTACAAGCAGTACTAAAGGCCCTAATGATAAAGGAAGCCCCATTAGTCTGTTAAAATATAACAAGGGTCCTCTTTCACAAATCAGTGTATTTCTATTTAGCCAGAGCCTGCCACTCTGAAAATGTGTCAGTAATCATTCTTCTCTCTTTCTTGATCTTTTGCTACTTTATCCAGGGCCTGCAGTCAACTGTGGAGGTAGAACAAAGAAGTCTTTCATGTGAAAGGAAAAAAAAAAGGAAAGAAAACTCCTTGGGTGCAGTGCTCTCTCTCTCTCTTTCTGTCACTGTGAACATACTAAAAGAAACAAAAAGGAAGGATCAACACCCTTTCCAGTGGTCAAAAGATATTTTAGAAATAAAGGAAGAAATCCTTGAGAATGGCTTTGTATGTGTCTGTTTTCCAATTGACTGTCACTGATAGTATGGGTTAAACCTTTCAATGTCAGGATACAAGTTCAGAGCAGGCAACTAAAGCAAAAGCCTGGGTTTTCTCCGCTAAAGCAATGAATGACATATGGCTCACATGACCGAGAGCTCTTGACATTATAGAGAATTCTGTAAGCAAAAATGCTGCTACCATTGAGCACTCTGAATTCTTAGGCCGACAAATGTAGATGAGCCTCCTAAACTTGATCTTACTTATTGTGTACAGAATGTTCATAAGATGAGCAGTGAGATCTTGGAACTTACATTTAACTTCAAGGTCAGGAGACGAGTCAAGTGAAATACAGAGAGTTTTAAAAGATCAGAGCCTACATTAGGTCAAGATCTCAGCCATTCCCTGTTCTTCACTCAAGAGCAAAAGCAAAGGCTGACTATTTAGAAGGAGAACTGGTGTGCACAAAAGATCTACTCAGTGTGTTGCTTCTAATCCATAAACTATTCAAGGGGCAAGGGACTCAGAAGTCCTTGTCCCTGTCTTTTTTATAAAGTACATTGGACTCATTAAATTTTAGTCCAATAGGTCTCACTTTGACACAGTGTTTAAAATGTGAAAATCATTTTTTTTTATAGTTGTATAATAGTTTACAAACTAAAGGGGTCTGGCCGGATTTATTCATCGTCAACTCGTTTTACCTTCACTTCAACATGAGTAGGTATTATCCGCATTATTAATCAGCCAGGATGAGTGAGGATTACAAAACTCAGTTTTGTAAATGGGAAGTCAGAGCATTGGGGAAGCTAAGAAGATTAGGCAAGAGTCTCGTATCTTGGAAGTAGTAGAGCCAGGACTAAAACCCAGTTCTTTGTCCAGCATTGTGTTACCACATAAACAAATTATATGTAAACCATGTGGGAAGCTACATTTTATAAGAGGCAAGTAGGTAGTTTTAATCCAATTTAACTCATCATGCACCAAAGCAGAAGCATTTGTCTAAGACTGTTGAGCCACATAATCAATATTCAGCCAAACAGGCTTGAAATGGAGGACGAATGCTGCATGAATGAATACCCACTGATAAAGTTAATTATTAACATCTTCATCTATTTTAACTGGAAAGCATACTGGGAAAGCAGGGACTCCTGGTGAACCCCACACTTCAAGCGAAAACAGCTAATACCGGTTTTAATATTGCTGATTTACAAGCCATAATAAATTTGTTTGGCTACTCTTCCCTAGAGGCTTATTTAGATGTGAAACAAAGGGACTAGTTATAAAGACCTTCTTTGTTCTGAATTCAGTTGAGAAAGCAGAAAGTCACTAGAAAGACAGGTACATTTGGGGCATGGTGTATAGTATCTTTGGTATACTGTTAGTGTTCAATCAACTTTAAAGCACAATGCAATGGAGATTTTCTAGATTCTGTATGTTTTAATGTAACTAATATTTATGGAGCAGTTAGAATCCAGAGTGCATTATATCAAGGGAATAAAAAGTTATAAACTGGATTTGGGAAAAGATGAGCAGTGAATTGAACACAAGACTCTAACTGCTCCCACCAAAACCCCACGTAAAATCACAGAAAAGGGATGCAGGGATGCAGGGATGCAGGAATGGATGGATGGATGGATGGATGGATGGATGGATGGATGGAAAGATAGATAAAATTTTTAAATGTATATATCCAAGGATACATGAAGGTAATGCAGCAACATAAAATTTAGGAAGGCAAGAAAGCAGACATACTGAGTGTTACCCAAAGGGCCTTGTAAACCCAAGAAGGCCAAATCTGCCCAGCAATGAAATGAGGAAAGCTGAAAACTGACCTAATCTTCACTTCAAAATCATTAAGGCTCAGAAATTCACAGCATCAGGTGGCTCCAGAAATGGAGGCCTTCCTTAAAGAGAGGTGGGGAGGCAAAATAAGGAAGATTGGTTGAAAGCTTTAATAAAAAAAAATTGTGTCTCTCTCCCTACGTTCTTATGGCTGTTCCATGTCACTGTGTTACTTCCTCTCCCCCACAAAGTCAGAACATCAGAAAGGTCCAAACAAGTCTCTGGGGAAAGCCGTACATAGTTGAATGGGTGAGTACCAGTCTGAACATGCATGGATTAAATGAATAACTACTTGGCTACCAGACTGCTAGCAGATAGGCTTTATACTTCAGCTGAAGATTGGCAGATACTTCTGTAAGGAATCGTCCCAAGTGGAAACACTTAACATCAATATCAGGGATTTCTCCAGCAACAGCCCAGCCAAATTACCCTGTAGGGAAACTCAGCATTAACCAGACCTACCCATGCCCTCATAGATTTCAGAGATTCCAATCAGGAAATCAGATGGCCCCACTCTGAATCATGAGCAGTCAAGCAAAGATGACCAGAGATCAGAAAAAAAACTTCTAACATGGAACACAGAGGTGAGACTAAATAAGATGAGACACTTGGAGAAAAACAGGCTAAACAGAGAAAACTTCAAAAAAGTCTCATTAATATCCCTGGAGAGGATTTTTATAGATGCAATTGCTAACAGTTAACTAGCATCTATGAAAAAAGAATAAGATGGTATAAAAAATTCAAGGAGAAAAAAAATACCTTTTGGAAAATAAAATTCGATAGCAGGAAAAAAGTCAATAGAAGTTTTGAAAGGTAATATTAAAAGAAATCATCAAGAAAATCATCGAGAGATCCCAGAATGAATGCAGAATGTGACAAAACAATCTAATTATATAATAAATGTATGAAACAACCCCACTGAAGGAGAATGAGGGGAAAAGATGCTGATCTTATTAACACTGGAAATGAATGGAGTCTATATGACTAAAGGCAAAGAAACTATACATACGCATTAAACTCTAGTTGATACAGTTGTTTCCCATCAGGGTACCAGTGAAAAATCTTGATACTGCGATACATATATACTAGAATTGTACAATCAAGTAAGTGGATGGGGGATGGCAGGAGCCAGGTTTCTCTGTTGGAGAGTTTACAGATAAGCAAGGGGAGGCAGCTAGGAGGAATGAGCCATGTGGCAATGAATTAGAGTTGGAAACAGTAGTATGAAGTCATGTTTAGCTTAATATAAATACAGATGCTATATACAGAAATATTTGTAGATATATGTATATATAAAAGTTGGTATTACACACATAAGTTTTTGCTCTGTCAGCTGACAGAGCCTAAAAGCAACAGTACTCCAGGAGCAACAAGCACACAGATTTGGTTTCTAATACCATTCTCCATGTCTCCTTGGAAAAATGTCTAATTCTTGAATTGGGGTAGGAAATACACAAGATAAGCCTGGAGGATCTTATATGGCCAGAAAGTAAGGAAATGCTAATTAATTAATTAGTTAATTAATTTGCAATGTTGGTGGTACGTCAAAAGGACAGAGGAGCCAATTGAAACCTCCCAAGGTCTAAGCTGGAACAACTGAGCAACAAAATAAATAAATTATTATTTCATTATAACACAAAATATAAATATCCATGACTCCATATTGCAATAAATAAGTAAATAAAGGAGAAGAGAAAGATATCCCTTGCAGGAGAATTCTAAATAATTTATGTAGATGCTCTGTCCTTAAGGAGGTGAAGAATAGCTCCCCACCTGAGTACAGGCTGTGCATAGTGATATCTTTGCAAAGAGGACAGTATAGAAAAGGGATAAAATAATAACTTTACAGTTATTAGCAGAAACCTGAGAAACACCACCTTAGTCAGACGATCAAGGTTAACATCAACAGTGATGTCATGTTGATCGTATACACCCTTCATATGATGTAATGAAAATGGTACTTTACTTCTCCTCCTTTGGGGTCCTCCTCCCCAAACCCATAACCTCAGTCTAATTATGAGAAAAACATCACACAAGTCCCAGTTGAGGGATAATCTATAAAATACGTGATCAGTAATCTTCAAAACTGTCAAGGTCATCAAAAACAAGAAAAGTCTGAGAAAATATCACAGCCAAGAGGAGCCTAAGGAGACATGACTATTAAATGTAATGTATTATCTAGATGAGATCCTAAAGCAGAAAAAATGACATTAGGGAATAACTAAGGAAATCTGAAAAAAATATGGACCCAAGTTAAAAGAATGTGTCAATATTGGTTCATTAACTGTGACACATGTACCATAGTAGGAGAAATGTGTGTGCAGCACATAGGAACTCTTCATACATCTTTGAAATTTTTCTGTAAATCTAAAATTATTTTAAAATTAGAAGTCTATTAAAATATTTTTAATTGGAAGATTAAGGTAATGAAATATCTGGAAAATTATAAAAATGCAAAGATAGAAAATATGATAGGAAAATAGTAGTAAGGGCCATAGAAGATCTAGACATAATGTCCAGTGTTAAAAAGTGTTCCAGAAAGAGGAAAGAGAAAATAGAGGAAAAACGAATATCAAACTAAAAATAAAACATAATTTTCTAGTAGCAATGAGACTTCAGACTGAAAAGACCTGTGGGAATTTAACACAATGTACGGAAAGAAATAAAATTAACATTCACTCACATAATTTTAAAATATCAGAACATTAAGGTTAAAAGATTTTAAAAGCTTTCATGAAGAGATAGGTAAATAAAATAGGTCATTTATAATGGAAAGACAATGAGATTGCTATCAGCGTCACTGAATACTAGAAGACAAATCCTCAAGTAAAATTTTTTAACCCTAGAAGTTTTAACCAAATCGAACTACTAATCAATAAAAGGGTAGCATAGTTTTAGACATGCAAGGACTTAAAAATATAGGTATATATATAAGGATATATCTCGTGTATATCCTTTCTTAGATATTAACTGTTGGAGTTTTTCCTGTAAAATAAGTTAATCAACCAAAAAAGAGGAAGACAGTGAATTTTGGATGAGGTAGATTCAACTCAGAGGAGTTATGAATGCAAGTCCCAACACAACAAGTTTGCAGCCATTCTCGAGAGCAACTAGTCAATGTTGGAACAGGAGGAGTGGGGAAGGAAGTATCCAAGAAAAAAGAAATCCCTGAGACACTGAATTAAATATATTATAAAAGCAGACAATGAAATAAAAATAAAGTCAATTAGAAACCCTAGGAAGAACAAAAATCTAAACAAGAAAGTAAATATGTTTGACTCGGCTATGAATAATATTAACATAATCATAATAATGCAAGCCCTATTTACTGTCATTTATCCTTTAGAATCTATCAACAAAGCACAGAAGACTTAATAACAGTTCCAGAAGAGAAAGCAAATGTCATCAACCTTAACCATATGAAAGTAAAAGTATAGAGATAGAAGTTAGATAGATAGAAGTTAGAAAGTGAAAGGTGTAAGAAAGCTGAAGCAAAGAAAAGGTATGATTATGTTCCCATTTTATAGTACAGGGAATCAAGAGAAGCTACATATAATGGTTAGAAAAAAGTAAAATATTTGTTTATTATTTGAAATTATAAAGTTAACCAATAGAGGTATTAAAAGAAACACAATCATTTGGGAAGCAAAGATAGGATGGTAGTGTAAGTACACTAAATCTTTCTGTTAAATAGGAACACAAATAATCTTTAATTCTCATAAATCAGAAAATAACAGTATAAACATAGGTTTTGATAAATTAAGATGGCACTAGAATAATTAAAATCCAAAGCTGTTAATAATAATTACATACGATTTTCTCTGGAAAATGAGATTGGGGGTGGAGAGAGATGAGGTAGCTGCTCTTTTGTATTATTTGAAATTTATAGCTAGCAAGTACAGGAATTACTTTATAAAACTACAATAAAAATTATTTTTTAATGATTGAGATGTCATCCCTGCCCTGAGAAGTTTTACAATTTAGTGCAGAAAACCGGTTACTAAAATACAAGGGAAGGAGGGAAGAAAGGAGGCAAAGGAGGAGGGAGGGAGAGAGAAAAGGAGGGAAGGAGGTGACAAAATATTATCTACCTCATGCTGTGCATTGCACTGGATTATTTACACACACCATCTCATCTCAACCTCATTTTGCTCTAAACAATGGAGGCTTCAAAAGGCAGGCAATTTATTCAAGATCACAAAGCTCCTATGTGCCAGAGCCAGGAACCAAAACCATGTCCATTCAAGTCTAAATTCATGTACTTTCCCTTATGAGAGGCAGTCACCTAAGTGAAAATGGTATTTGGATATCAGTCAGATTTCAAAGACAGAAGCAGCCTTCCTACTAAAGGAAGTAATAGCCAGAGCAGGTGAGTTATACAGACCCAGGACACAGCCATGCTAAGCAGGCTCCAGCCCCTTGGTGAGGCCTTCTCCAGAGAAGCGACTGCTCAGAGCCTGTTTTTGATGTCCATGTGCCATCTAACATGTTTAAAACTTTTAACAGCTGGAGACATGAATGATTCATCTGAACCCATCCCAAGAGTCCTGAAACCTTTCCCTTAGCTGCAGTAAGACACAAGATTAACCGGGAAGAGAGATGGCCTCCTGCAAATCCCCACCACAGCCAACCCTCCCATCTTCCTCTCCACTTCCCTGTCACTGGCCTGTGAGATTTAGGGCCAAGTTAATTTGGTCATACTATTCCTCCAGCCTCTCCATCAGAAATGTGTTTAGGCAGTTTTCTGGTCACTGACTTTTTCCTTTCCTTAGAGTAATTTTGCTAAATTCTCAGCACCTTCTTAAACTCTCAATTCCCCTTCTTTTCCTCCTTTTCTTCTCCTCTCCTTCCCCCTCTTCCTCTCTCTCTCTCTCTCTCTCTCTCTCTCCCTCCCTCCCTCCCTCCCTCCCTCCCTCCCTCCCTCCCTCCCTCTCTCTCTCTCTCTCTCTCTCTCTCTCTCTCTCTCTCTCTCTCTCTTTTTCTCCTGATAACTATGCCTACCATTTCTCCAGGAAACAGAGACCATCAGTATTAAAACTGATACATCCAATCAACCTCTAAACTAATTTATTCTTCCTTTCTTTCTGTTGGAAGAAGTGGAGCCCTTCTCCCAGACAAAGATAACTCCTCTACTTTCATTTTTCTCCTGTTTGCTCTTGCTTCTCCCGGAATCTGTGCCATCTCTTATCTCTCTTCTCTGTGCTTTCTATTCCTCTTTTTCCACGAGCAGCTTTTCTTACCCGAAAACATAGCTAAGCTTCTCCTACGGTGGAACATTTTTTTATTTCTTCTTAATTCCACTCTTTCTTTCACAGATGTTTGCAGAGCACCTATTATTTGCCAAACCCTGTACTGGATGGTGAGAACACTGGGAAATGAAGCAGGCCTGCCTACCGTGGAGCTTACAGTCTAGTGGAGAAACAAGTGGTAAGTAAACATTAAAATCACAAATTTCCACAAATGCTACAAAGGAAGCAAACAGGGCATAGTGATAAAGAATAAAATGGGGGTCCACTAAGTTTGGGTAGCTGTGAAAGGGCTCTTAGAATTCCCTCACTCCCATTACTGTGGTCATCTTTTACCTACCTTCTAATGAACTCTTAAGTTCTCTGCTCACAAATTCCACCATTTGGGTTTTGTTACACATTGCTACTACAGTTGAGTTCCTAAAGCAGATCAAATCTTGTAATTCCCCTAATTAAGCCTTCAGTGGTTTCTCAATATCTACAAGCCCAAATACTTGGGGCCGACATTTTTAAATGTCTATGTGATTGAGACTATGAGATTGCCATATAAACCAAGACCAGTGCTGTGAGGAACGCTTTGTGCTGACTTCAATCTTCAGAACACTCTCGGGCTTGTTATTCTTCCCAGTCATTCTATGTTTCAATTTGCTTCATTTAAACATCTATCCAAGGGAAAAGCTAGAGCAGCAGCATTCTTCTCAACGACCACTAAGAGGTCCTAAAAGGCAGGTGGGGCTATGGAATTTGTAAAGTAGAGAAGGAAGTGACCAAGACGCTGGAGAAAGAAGGGGCCAGGAAGATTAGAGAAAGCAGCTCTGTACCAGGAGCAGCAGGAAGGAGATGATGTGGGCTCCTAGACAAACGTTTAATAAAACTTCCTCTTTTGGCCTCTTTCCTCCAGCTGTTGCAGATCAAATTTAGCATTCTTCCTTTACATGCTATTAGGAAAACTGGTCAATTAAAACAAAGTAAACATAAATTTGGTGAATTCCTCATTCGGTGAAATGGATGACTGTTGATTGGCCATTGAGTGAATTTGCTTCAAGAGTCTTGGGGAATTTGACACTCTGCTTATTTGACCAGTTCTAGTGGGTGAGGTGGAGGAGGGGTGATTTATGTGGGTCAAGGTTAATGCCATGGGCAGAGGAGCTTCTGCCCTGCTTCCTTTTTAGTATTTGAGAGGATATTGCATCATTGGTTGTGTACAGCAGAGGTGGGCCTAAATTTAGCTCTCCCCAGCAGACTCTGAGAGGGAACGGTTGAACTTAGTTGAGGGTCTGATTAGGAGCTTGTCAGAAGCCATCTTGACAAAGCAGATAAGATTACCAGTCAGGGGTGGACTAGACCTGGCTCATCGGCTCAGAGAGCTGACTATTAAATTGTCAGAAACATTGCAAACCATTTGCTAAACACAGCAATTATTAAAAATTAAATTATTTAAACGTAAATTATATTAAAATAAAGATAATTACTCAAAATGATCGCTCCATAGTTATTTTACTACATTTTACTATTATCTGCGCTCTTGAGATTACTTAAATCTGCTGTATCTGTGTGGCACATCTCTTCCCAGCACTGCCTTCTGTGATGTCGAATTGGCTTGCAATGCCAGGGTGGGACTACTTACACCACAAAAGTTTACAAATACTACAAATCATGGCTCCTCCCACCCAGAGCTAACTGCTAATTATTCTGCAGCACACTGCCTATGGTTTTGTTTTTATTTTATTTTATTTTATTTTATTTATTTATTTACTTATTTATTTTTAATTAAAGTTCATTGGGGTGACAATTGTTAGTAAAGTTCCATAGATTTCAGGAGTACAATTCTGTAATACATCATCTATACATCACACTGTGTGCTCACCACCCAGAGTCAGTTCTCCTTCCATCACCATATGTTTGATCCCTTTTACTCTCATCTCCCACCCCCCTCCCCCCTTACCCTCTGGTAACTGCCTATGGTTCAGGCAGCAGGGTGGACTGTCTGCAAAAGAAACCTAGGGGAGTCACCCTGGGCCTTTGCAGTGCCAGCCAGGCAGGGCAGAATCAGCAAGGAGGGAACGGTCCGTCAGTCACAACAGCTGCAGGCTTCAGCGTTACACCCCAGCAGAACACCTGGGGATGGCACCAGTCCCTCTCACTGGTCACCAGTTCAGGTTGCAGCCCAGCCAAGCCATGACACAACAGAGACCAGCAAGGATCCAAAGGACACCAAGAACCCCTGTCCCCTCCACTACCATGAAATCACTTAAGTCTCACATTCAAATGCCGTGTTGGAAAGAAACAGAGGGAAGAAGCAAAAATCTGAAAAGCTGAGCACTTTATCTAACAGCAATAAAGAATTTACCTAAAGAAAGAGTTGTCTTTATAACTGAATGAAATTCATCTGGTGGGACAGAAACTGCCTTATCCCCCAGGCTCAGCTACCTGGATCAAGAGTGGTTGAGGGAAGGTGCTCTTTGGTGAGGATAGACCAATTTTAGAGGAAAAGCTCTATGCTTTGTTGTTGTTGTTGTACCTTTAAGGACAGTGTGTATAAATTTACACCCCTGCTGCAATGGGGTGTAATATCAATGGTGATATTAAGCTTTAATTTAGTGGTATCTTCCATACAGATGGAGAAATGAAGGCTCAGAAAGTTTATGTAACTTACACAAGGTCACACAGCTAGGAAATAGAAGGAGACAGGCCTTGAAAGGAATGACTATAGGTATTGATCCCCATTATTCTATTGTCATCAACCCTCCTCAGGCCTTCCTTTGGTCCTTTTAGCTGTGTAGATATTATAGCATGACTGGGACACACCAAGAGAGGGCTACAAGGAAGCATCTGGAACAGACAACCTGGAAGCCAAGGCAAGTCAAGAAAGCTATTACTTGAGAAGCTGACCATAAATACTTTAGGGCCTAGGACAAGAAATGAAATGTTACTGGAAAGGAAATTGAGTTCAGAAGCTAAGTGCACAAATCATGAAGAAGGTAAATGGGCAACAGAGTCAGCAGCTAAGAGACTGGAGCAATGACTGAAGAGTGGAGCAGAGAAGTTGCACCGCAAGCAACCAAGTCTAGGAATACTGACCAAGGGTTTCTTTCATGCAATGCCCCGCTCTGGCCCCGCTCCTCTAGCCAGAGTAGCAGAAGCATCATAAAGGAGACAAACCAGGCATGAAACCAGCTTTTCTCCAAAGTGCGATTATTACTCATGCATTCCCTCCCACTGCACTGCCTGCCCCAGGACTGCTCTCTCCAGCCTACTCCTGTTTTGAAAAATAAGCACTTTTATTAGTTTATCAAAAGAATGTATGCACATAATTTTAGAAATTCATATACTACAGAAGGGCTTATAAGAAAAAGCAGCAGTCACCTGCCCCATCCCATCCCCTTTCCAATTCCAATTTTCCCTACTTTGTACTTCTGTAAATTTCCAAATTTCCAAATTTCCTATCCCCTCCCATAGCTCGCACCAAACAGCACAAGCTGGAACCTGTCCCAGTCAGTATTTCTCTCCTGGTTTTATTATCTCAGAAAGAATGGGAGGAGCCGAGCTTAAAGGTCCCAAGATATACAGCCTTGGTGAATACAAATAGACCTAGATCCAGAGCTTGCAAAGGAGGGAATAGAGGGTATCTACCCAGCCCCCTTTTGTTTCACTGATTTCCATGGGCGGATGGATGGTTTCTCCCTTTTGTCTGGTGTGTATTGTATACTTTGCCAGCTCAAGGGAATGAGTCAGCATCTCCCTCCTCCTTTATTTCCCATCCACTTCTACTTTAGCTCCGTACAACTTTGTTGACTTCCTTTAAGGCTAAGAAGAACGTCAAACACAATTTGAATTCAAAAGCACATTTTTCATTCTCATGGCAGAAGTCTGTTGTGAGGTCTAGTGCTGCAATGACTTAAGAATGCCTTTGTCTGCTGTCCTAAAGGACATCCATGGATTCACTTATTCAAGGAACATCTGCTAATCATCCACTGTCTCAGGCACATGCTCAGCACACTGGACACAGTTTAATGCACAGTTCCATGTACAGTCTATGCCCTCATCTTGCTAATGGCCTAGAGGGAAAGTCAGATGAAAAGGCTACTACAAGGCAGTGTGGTGAGAGCTCTCATAAAAAATAACGTTCACGGGAGCCCTAGGAAGGGCACTGCTCCACGGCCTGAGAGGTTAGAGACAACCTTCCAGAGCAGAGACACTGAGGTGAGTATAAAAGCCCAAATCTGAGTGAGAGGGTCTCTGGTGAGCACCCAGAAGCATTGAGCATGGTTGGAGCAGTCTTCTTGCGATCAGGGCTCCAAAACTGCTGATGGATACTCACAATATCTGGACAATATCTGTCAATTTTCTGGATGAACATCTTAAATACTGACTTTTTTAGACAATGATTCCTGCATCCCATCAGATTTTGGTTGTTATAAACCAGTTTCCCAGCTTGAGAACCGTCTTTGCACCCAGATCTCAGCAGAGCTAAATAAGCAACCCTGTTCCAGCAGTCAGCCCTCTCCTCGTTCTTTGCCTTGGCGTGGACTTCTGGTTCAGTTTTGCTGCTTCCAGAGACCCAGTTCCAATATTCATCGCTCAGATGCTTCCTTCCTCTCAGGAGAGCCTGAGCACTCCAAAGCCCTTAAAAAGGAAGTCAAGTGCTTCTCAAAGCTACACTCCCACTGTTTCAAGGAATTATACGAAGGACAAAGGAAGCAGGACTGTGGGAATAGGGGGAAGTCCCCCAGAACTCCAACCAGTCTCCCCCTGAAATTCCACTTTGGTTTTTCATCCCTTTATCTAAATACTTCGGGAGCTATTAAGCTGAGATTTATCCCAGAAAATAGCATTTGAAGTAAATAAGTTCCTTTTTTTTAATTTTATTTTGATGAAACAGACAACCTAATAACACTGAATAACAGAAAAGTGGAAACCAATGATGAGAGGAAACAATCCAGATCTGAAAGGCTGCGAGACTGAAACATCACAGGTTTGCCTGAGGTTAGACCCACCCACCTTGAAAGAGAGAAAAGGGATGGAAAGGAGGCAGGAGACATAGGAGATAATACAGGCAACAGGAGAAGGAAGAGGTGATTGAACTAACGGAAAGGGCCGGGGTCCAGACAAGCGGGTAGAGAAATAAAATGCAAAAACTAAGACCATATAAATGGATAATTTTATGGGAAACAGAAGTTAAAATATGTACTGAAAAGGGGCAAAGGAGACAAGAAGACAAGATAGCAAAGAATGGGACATACCACGCTAGGTCTATGGAGAATCATTTTGGCTTTGGCTGATCGTAAAACAGTTCAATCAAAACCAACTGTATATGGTGTTCCTCTATCGTCTTCCATACACAACTTCTTCCAGCTAACCTACAGCCTCAGCATGGCTGCTGCAGCAGAGAACACACTATACCTGCAATAGGAGTCACCTTTTCTAACTTATTACATGGAAGGGAGTTAAGTTCTGCTCATTTTCAATGATAAAACTAAATTTCCTCTAGCCTGCTTTTACAAATTCTTTCTGAAGTTACTCCCCCACCCCTCCCAGACTCATTTTCTCAGGGGAAATAGTCAATTGAGCCAGGAGTCCAATTATTGTCCATGTGTAGGAGAAGGGGACTACAGTAACTCTGAGAAGAGAAATTATTTCAGAATTAATTCATGGCATAAAAAATTCTACACACACACACACACACACACATACACACTCATTCACATTTACACATACACAAACCACCTCTGGGAGCCTCAATCTTGAAAACAACATTTCATTAATAATACGCTGAAAAGCCAAATACAATTTTAGCTTAGATGAGAACACATACTTCCAAATTTTCTATTGGGTACACATTGGTGGCCTTTTTCTGTGTATTTCATCACTATCGTGCCCAACAGGGAATTGTAGCTTAGTAGTCTAGAGATCAACCCACTGGTGAAGGAAAGTTCTGTTCAAATTGTTCACCCAACATTAAGAAGTCTATCTTTCCAATTCCAAAAAAAAAGTCAGAAGGGGAATTTTCTACCCATGTGTATCTCCTGACAAAAATAGAGAAGTAAATATTACCATGCCCTATGAGCTTAGAATAAAACTGATGAGAACACACTCAGGAATTTTTTGAAGCACCATTGGGGACTACTTACAGACTTTAATTGTAAGTAGTAAATTTGGAAAACCATGTTACCCTGAAACTATTATTTATTTTTCTTCATGAGCTTTAGAAAGTATTGACTTGAAAATATGGATTTATTTGCCCACTGAGTCTTTTGGAAAATATATTCTGGTTCTCTTTATGATCCCAGCCTGTCTTCTTGGCTTTATATGGAAGTTAATTTCTTTTGGCATTATACCCATTTCTTCACCTAAGGCATATATAAGGTTCAACTACATCTCTCCAGAGTTTTGCAAACACTCATATTGACGCTTTCTGGAGAAGAAAGAACTTTAACTCCATGTGGAGAAGGCTGGTTAGCAAGGGTTGCGGGTCATTTTAACTGAGAAATAAGGGGTTTTCCTTGGAGCCAGCAGGGACCACGTTTTAGCAAGAGCTTGTTAAGATACGTGTCGAGGGAGATTTTTCTTTTCTTTTTTTTTTTTTACAAATACAATGCCTAACAAATTCTGAAACTGACTAGGAATACCTACTATAGGGGATATTTCAAAAAATTGTCCAAGCTATGTCATCATTTTTTTTGATTATTTAAGTAGTAAGGGGTTTGTAATGATTAAAGTCCTAAACTACACTAGGAAAAAAAATCTCACTCACAAACCACCTTTATTATAAAACTTTATTGCAAAGATGTATTAGAATGTGGGCTCCAGTGAGAAATCTCTCATTAGACACACAGCTACCCTAAGTGTTAGGCTCTTCCAATTCTGGGTATGCAGCAGGCTTCCAGGAGCTTAGGGGGAGAAATTTAACTAGCAAGACTGCAATCAAGCTTGAATGGCCGGTCTTCTTTTGTTTAACTAACATGTTTAACTTCCCAAAAAGGAATTTGGGTGAATTTTCTATCCCTCTATAGGAAGTAACCTTGTTAGGTAGAGAAAGATGTCTCAGTGTAACAAATTACCTTCCTTCATATACAGACTCCTTAGTTAAACCCACCATGGCTAAGACAGCAGAGTTTGTTTCATTAAGCAACAGCACTATATCAATTGCACGGATTCTGAAGGAAAGAACTGGTTGGGGTAATTTTTCTTAAAAGGTTACTTTTCCAAACGATTAAAAAAGAAGAAAATGAAAGAAAGGGAAAAATATATGCAAGTAATGTGGCGAAATGCTAATACCCCTAGAGAATGTAAAAAGTGCTCTAATAAATAAGAAAAAATTAACATTGCAATCAGAAAAATGAAGAAAGGACATTTGTCTTTTTTTTTTTTTTTTTTTTTTGGTGGGGGCAGCTACCCAGCATCTGAATGCTCATCGAAAGCAGACAAGTAATGGTAGATAGGAGTCACACCTTTCACTGCAGAAGCCAAAGGGGCCAAGGAATCCTGCTCTTACCCACTGAGCACTATGTTCAGGCACGTGACCTAGGCTCAGTCAAGCTCGTGCTCCCACCTGGGACTCTAAATCCTGAGAATGATGCAAAGGCAAAGGGGCAATTGAGAATCTATTCACAGAGGTATGGAGAGTCCCGAGACAGTGGCAATGTGTTGTAGTGTGCCGATGACAACATATTAACTATCCTGTCTTAAGACACTGGATTTATGGCATTCTCCACTACCCAACCCTCCTTTACCAAGCCTGGGTAGATATTAATGGGATCCCTATTTTATCAAGGCAAGGGCAGTTCAGTTAGTTAAGCAAAGCTAATAGTAAAAGGAGCAAAACTTGAACACAAATTAGGCAGGCTGGCTCAGAGCCCAGGCTCATAAACACCGTACCACATAATGTTCTTTACATAGAAGATATTAACAGAGTAGGAAGCACATATTCAAAGTTCTCTGTTCTTATTCTATAACATTAAATACTCTTTAAGTGTTGTGATTTTCCATAGCATCTTCCAACCCCAAAAGTCTAAAACTTTGTCAATAAATTTGTACACGTGATAGGTTTTCTTGAGATGTTAGGTATAAATCAAATGTCAATAAATTGAATCATATATCATGCTGGACATGTATATTTTCAGACATAATTCACTTTGCTTTCACATAATTTTTTGTTGACAATGACTCTATATTCTTAAATTTACTTGTTGACAGATAACTGACAGATAAACAAGTGACATATAATTATGGATAATTCCTCTATAGCATCTCTCTCTCTCTCTCTCTCTCTCTCTCTCTCTCTCTCTCTCTCTCTCTCTCTCTCTCTCTTCTTCTCTCTCTCTCTCTCTCTCTCTCTCTCTCTCTCTCTCTCTCTCTCTCTCTCTCTCAGAGAAGGCTTAAATACATGAAAAGAGATTGCTGTTTAAACTACCACAAAAAGATTTTTTTAAATTAGGGTAAATGGCCTTTATTAGACATTCTCTGGTATTGCCATAGGGTGTGATCTGTCAGCATTTACAACTGCATTATTTAAAGGAAAATTTAGACCAACTAACGTACCACACCAAGGCCATGCTAGGGAGTGAAAACAAAAACAGTTCATGAGTACTTTCTAAACACATTTATGGAAAAATGTGACTGTGACTGGAAGGCAAAAACCACCCCACCCCCTAATCCCTGGGAATCCGCAAGCTTGACACAACTGTACCATTTTTCCAACTGTAATTAATTTTATACACTATTTAGAATGATTCTCCCCTTAGAAGAGGAATAAGAGCCAAAAGATTAGAAAAATTTTCCCACTGTTTTTCTTTGCAAAATTTAGAAAAAGAATTTAATAGGCAAACTGTTCACATTTGAGGGGTCCTTCACTCAGCCTTTCATAACACAATGGCTGAGACCTTGGAAAAGCATGCAGGGCGATAACGCTTGTTTTGGGGAAGTTGGAAAAAGGCAAGGGATGCTTGTTTTGGTCATACTAGCATAATAAATAATATTGAGACTCCTCTCTAACATAATATTTCAGGCCAGAAGATCACACACATAGGGATCAACAGGAAATCTTCTCTACTGCTTATCTGTATGCCCTATTTTCATCATCCTGATGGGAAGATTTTAAGGGAGAGAAGTCTTGCTTTGTTTTCTTTATATACTCAGAAAGTGTCCACCCAGGGAGTAAACGGAACACTACTAACATCTTCAGGTCAAATTACTAAGATAGCTACATATATGTGTATGAATATAATATAAATCATATAGCATAATATAACATAGAAAATATATTATGTAAAATACAAGGCAAAATGCAGTAAGTTTATAAGAGTTTATAAGGATAATAAGGAAGAAGATATCATGGTGGAAATAGTATTAGCCTGAGCAAGTGTTTGAATCTCTTGAGTCTGCAATTCACCAGTTGGGGCATCTTTGGCAAATCCCTTAACCTATGAGCCAGAATCTCATTGTTATAGGCACTGTATAGGGATATCAAAAAGTTTAAAATCTAAAGCGCTGTCCTCTAAGTGGCTTCTGACCTGAGGGCAGAAAAGACATATAGACATGAAGTGAAGATGAACTGCAAGATACATCTAAAGTACGATACTTGATATATGAGTACAATAACTATATTCACAGGAATATTTTTAGAAATAAATGCAATAATACATGCGAGAGTGCTTAATAATCTATAAAACAAGTTTTGAAGATTCCATCTATAACCTTATTTCCATCAGCCTAGGTTTTCTATTTTTGGTGCATTATTTGACGAAACATTTGCTGTGTCATTCCAATAACAGGTAGGGTTAGAAGAGTCTATTTAATATGTATGAATCCCCAGGTGACTTGGGCAAGTATTCTTGTGCCCCCCAGAAGGATTAAGAGACTCTCTTCTCTGCTGCCTTCTACCTTGAACTATTACCCAAATGGGCAAGAATGTAGTGTCATTCCTGGAAGACCTATACCACCAACATCTACGGAAAGGATATTTCTTCCTTATGATCAAAGAAAACACAAGCTAGAAACCTGTGTTTGTGTTTGACTGAAATACTTTTTCCTTGATTAGTTTCACCTTACTGTCCCTTCCATCCCCCATTTTTTTCCTCCACCTCTACCATAAAGAGCTTACAGACGAAATGTTCTGAGCTCAAGCTTGGAAAGCTTGTGGAATATTAACAAGGGAAATTTATCATATAACATAATAGATACAATGAAACTCAGTTCTCATGAAAGAACTAGGCATAACCACAGCACGGATTTTCTTTCTTCAGGTTATTTGGGATTGTTTTAAATTTTACTCCCATTCCCAAGCAAGCATAAGGATGTGTTAGAAACACAGTATGAATCTATCAAATTCCAAAGGACCTAGTAACAGTTGGGCAGAAGAGTGGGTATGTTTGAGGTTAATGGGTATCTTAGCTCATAGCTTTCGAGGTTATAAACAGGGTTCCCTTTGTTTGATCTTATAATGGAAGAGCAGGGGAAAGCCTAATTGTGGAGGATAAATGCTGTGCCTTAAATAACCATATAACAACAAACTGTATCAGTTCATGACAGGCAGAAACCAGATTAATTTTGGAACACAGCATGGTAGAAAAGAATCCATTAATTCTCAAGACTCTTACACCCCCAAAGACTGCTGACACCACTTTTCCTGTGCTGCAACCTTCTCCTCTGTTGGGTAGCAGTAAATAAATGCCAGTTATTTAAGCACTGCAGATGAAGTTTGTGGCTGAGAACTGGGAGGCAGCATTGGGAGCAAGGAATCCACAGTTCAAAGGTTCTGACTCCTAGTGTGCATTTAAACCCCAATTCTGTATTCAGGTAGCTGACCAGAATAATGAGAATCATTTCAGCTCCAATGTCGGGGGTTCCACTCATAAATATAATAAATAAGTTGAATGACAAAAGCATCTTTACCTTAGAGATGTCATCATGGAGATTGACATCTCCATGAAACAAAAACCCAAACCAAACTAAATAGTTGGCCACAAAGGTCATTAAGGCCTTGATTAAAATATCATAACTAAAACAATATAAATGTAAATAAAAGAGAATATAAACATATAGCAGATTTTAAATGAATGAGTGCATGACAACCATTGAGAACAAAGACTCAAGTCAGGGTATACATGAAGTATATCTTACTTTTATGATTAATTAACCCTGCAAAACCAACAACTACACAATCTTAGGAGCAAAAAAACATAAAAGCATTTATTTTTCACTCATGCACCAGCTGGGATTCAACTGATGTAAGCTGAGCTCTAAGCTTTGGGTTGTGTCTAGGACTGTTCCATGTTTAGGTTCAGTTCCTCTCATCCTTCTTGGGCCAGCATCTAAGACATGCACAAGCATATGTCAAGTCTTTGCTCATGTCACATCTGCTAACACCCCATTGATCAAAGCAAGTCACACGACCAAGCTTAAAGCCAAAAAGGAGGAAAGGGGAGTTTGCCTTTCCTAAGACCCTGACAAGGGTGTGAACATATAATTCCCGGGGCAAAGGGAATGAAGAATTGCAACCAACAATTCAATCTATAACACCATGGATGTCACAAGGAGAAACGGGCCATTTATGTCCATACTAGGCCTATATATCAGAAACTACTATACCCAAATATGAAAGAAGTATTTATGATCCTCAAAGCTGGAAAGAATCTTAGTTTAACTCCCTCCCTTTACAGATGAGGAAACTGAGGTCTCAAAAGAGGAAGAGTCTTCCTCACACTCACTGGACAGGTAGGTGGCCAACGCAGGTCGCAGGTCTGGCCAGTTCACCTTTCAGTACACACCAGAGGAAGGGGAGGAGCCTTCTTCCCAAGCAAAAGGGAGTCAGTTCCAATAACAAGGCACTCCTAAAGATGGAGTATGCTTTATAAAACTCAAGTGTTGTGTTGAAACACAGAAGGCTCTGGGCCTCCTGGAAATTTCTATCAAGAATGGAATGTTATATAAACAAACTGCCAAACTCACAACTTCCATAACCAACTATTATGCCTAATTTAACAAAAATAATGTCAATCTGTACATACTCTGTAAGCTTTACCCTTTCTCATATGAAACCAGAAATATCATAAGTTGTGCCAAAGTTATTCTACTTTGTTAGTCCACCACCAGCCAATCTATCCTTAAAAGTCTCTCATACTTCGCTCTTCACATTCCCTCTTTCATGGTCCTCTGTTACGACCACCAAAACTATCTCATGTTCTTTTCCTTTACATCTTAGCCCTCCATCTTCACAAAAGTATTTTTTCACACGTGTTCCTCTCTTGTTGTTTTTAAGTTATGAAGAGATAAATGATTTGTCTTGGTTTAACACCAGGGCTGAGCCAGGGTCATGTACAAAGCCGGTGTGCTGAGGAAAGAAGTTGAATAATAAACTAGGAAGACTGTACGGAGGTATGATGACTGTTCCAATCAAATAAACCCTAAAATGGAGCTAATCTTTCATATGTATAATCTTGTCCTTGTGGATTATAGACACAAATAATAAACTGCTTGCATAAATGAATGCAAAGTAATGTCACATTTAGAGAATAAAATCCTACATTTGTGCTGCAAGTAGGAACAGAAGGTTGAGGTGTAGTAGGAGACTGTTCCAAAATCCCTTAGCTCTTCAAATATTTAAAGGTTTGCCCATCAGAAGAAAGAAAAGTCTTATTTGGTGGAGCTCTAGAAAACAGAACTAGGGCAAGTAGATGAAGTTAGGGAGAGAAATTATTTATGCTCAAAATATGGAATAACTGGGTGATAATTAGAGCTATCTAAAAATGGACTAGGCTGCCTCATGTGGCACTAAGTTCCAGGTCACCAGTAGCGTCTGAGAGGAAGCAAAGTGACAACTGGTCAGAGATGACACTCAGGGGATTCTTCCTGGAAGTGGGGATGAGAGGGGATGGTGCTGTGAGGAGCTTTTGATTCCCACTCTCTAACACCTCCCAGCTTCCCTGAGGCCTCCTGGCAGGCAGTAGTGGTGAGGTGGTTAAGAAGAGGGATTAGGGCAAGAAAACTTGGGTTTGAATCCCGTCTATACTACTTATGAGTGGAGTGACCTTAGCAAATCCTTAACCTTTTCAAGTCTCCACTGCCTCACCTGTAAAGTAGAATTTTCTACTAGTTGTTATGAGGAATAAATGAGGTATTACATGTGCAGTGCTTCAAACAGCGCTTGGCAAAGACTAAGTGCTCAACAAATATAAGCTGATATGATGATTATTATGACTAAAGTAGGAGAACATTAGAGGCTGTAGGGCCATATTGGAAAGAATGCCATGATGGTTTACCATCAACTCTGGCCACAGCAGGGAGAACACAGTGGTGAGGATGGTGTAGACAGGCAAAGGGCAAAGCGTCCACTCTTGGAGCCCCATTAGCATACAGGGTTACATGGTCAACGCCAGGAACAACCACGGGATTTGGACACCTTTGCCTTTTACACAGTACTCGCTGACACATTGCCAACTATGGAATGTACTGGGACTCTCCTCCCTCATTATGGACTCTACTATCCAATACGAACCAAACCTTCCTGGACAAATCTCCAGCTGTCCACTCTCATCCTTCATCTGTAAGCCAGACATGGAGGAAATGGCATGTTCACTGGGGCAGGTTGGGTAGAGAAACTTCCAAGGGATACTTGCAGATGACAAGGAATAAAGGAAATTATGACCAGTAGCTTCCTTTTGAGCCACTTCTTGGTGTGTGAGCACACTTGTCAGCCCCCACAATCTCATAAGCCAATTCCTTAAAATAAGTAGATGATAGATGGACAGATAATTTTGTTAGCTTTTGGTTCTCTGGAGAATGATCCATGTTGAAATTATTGAGGGAGCCTGAAATTAACATTATTAAAAATGAGTGAGATAAAGTCAGGGATATAGGATATGTGCCAGTAAGAACCTCTCTTTTTCTCCTCTCCCTCCCCATCCATCCCCCTCTCCCTCTCTCAACCAGAGCTGTAATTATCTTGTTTAAGAGCAACAATAATTGAATTGCTCACTTCCTAGTGTAATCTTTGGTTTCTTTCAGGAACCTGGTAAAAATTAGTGTCTTGGCTATAGAAGAAAAATAAATTAATAAGATAAAATCTCAGACCTAAAATACATAGAAGAATTTGAAGGCCAGTGGGCAGGCAGTGCCCTGCAGGGAAGCATGGGGAGGCCAGGGGAGTCACAAGTGAAGTACTGGTGTTGGGCCTGGTGTTAGGCGGTTCTAATCAATGTGGCATTAGAGACTCTATTGTGTTTTCAAATAACATTTTGCATTGCATAAGACTGATCTTCTAAAGTAGAGATGACAAAAGCAAAAAGAAAATAGGCTACCACGATTATTTTCATGTTGTTAACAAAATAGGCACACTGCCTTGACCTTCCTTTGCCAAGTTACCTGTTATTTTAGTATACTGCCCTAGCATTCAATAGGCTGGCAACCTAAATGCTTTCTTGCTGCTGAGTGAACAACACACACCTCCACACCCAAGAAATGAATGTTTGTGTCTCCCAAAATTTAGATGTTGAAATCCTAACCTCCAGTGTAATGGGATTGAGAAATGGACATTTGGGAGGTGATGAGGTCATGAGAGCAGAGCTGTCATTAATGGGATCAGTGTCCTTATAGAAGAGGGCACTCGCTCTTTCCATCATGAAAGGACACAGTGAGAAGATGGCTGTCTACAAACTGGGGAGCAGGTCCTCACCATGCACTGTAGCTGCCTGCACCATGATCTTGGATTTCCTAGCCTCTCAACATTTTTGTTGTTTGTAAGCCACCCAGTCTATGGCATTCGATTAGAGCAGCCCAAACTGCCCAAGACAGACCTAAACTAGGACTTGGCAAACTTTTTTTGTAAAAGACCAGATAGTAAATATTTTAGGTTTTGCAGGCCACTGCTCACCTCTACATTGTAGCACAAAAATAACCATAAATGATGTGTGAAACAATGAGTATGTCCATACTTTTATACAATTTTATTTAGAAACAGTGAAATTTAAATTTTATATAATTTTTACCTATCACAAAACATTATTCTTCTTTTGATTTTTTTTTTTTTAGCCGTTTGAAAATATTTTTAAAAATTGTTCTTAGCTCATGGGCTAAAACAGGCATCAGGCTAGATTTGGCCCACGGGACACAGTTTGCCAAAGCCTTCAATAAACAACAGATCTTGAGAATGATAAAACTGGTGAGTTATGCTTAGTGGAAGCCAGTCACCTCATCTGTAAGTACAGAAAAATCAATTCTGTGGTAACGCATATAGATTATTTTAATTATAGAAAAACTGGCTCCACTGTTCAAAACTGGCTCCTGTTCAAATATTGCCAATATTTAAGTCACAAATTGAAAGTGGCTTCATTCATTTATTCATTCATTCATTCATTCAACAAATATTTATTGAGTGTCAGACACTGTATGAAGTACTAGGATAAAAGAGCAAACATTCTACAAATGCATTCCCAAAAAATCCTTTCAGAATTACTTTGGAGCATTGCTTTAATCTGGTTGGGATTTGGAATTGTTTTAAGTTCAACTTTTTTAATTTACAGAAATGCTTGTCTTTTGTTTTTATTCATCCAACACATGCCCTGAAAAACTACAGTTAATGATTAACAAGAAGAGATGATGTCAGCCCAAGTCAAAGGTATTACCGACTTGAGTAAAACAAAGAGCTTTTAACATGCATGCAATGAAACTTCATATTCAAAGGAGATGAGAAGCCAGTACATGCTTTTCCATGTGCATCAGGGATGGTTTAATTAGAAATAACTATAATAGGTTCATCTGGAGATAGGATACTTTATAATTCCTTCCCATCTCTAATAGCATGAAATTAATTTTTAGATACAGTGATTGAGTGTAAATTTCCACCCCTCAGGAAAATAATGGTCACAATGCACTAATCTTTGGTAAATCTGAAATTGGGGCATTGCAGCAACCATCTGATTATCAAAATGCATTTACTGACTGCCTCTTAATTACCTGACTAAGAAAATGAATCTGTTCTTCTTTCTATCAGAATGTGTTTGAATATGTTTGTGAGCTTCGGCAATGGTTTGACATTCACCACAGCCCAGTTCATAATAGTGAGAAATTAGAAATGGCTTATATGTCCACTGGGAAAGGAATAAATAAACATATTAGGTACAACCACACAATGGAATACAGCCATTACAAAAGAGCAAAAATCATTATCGAAGAAATATCTGTACACTATATTAAAGAATATTTTTTAGAAAGCAGTTTGCAAAGCAGCATTTATATTTTGATCTCATTCATGCAAGATCCCATACTTTAAGATACTAACCAAGATTTCAAAAAGGATTATATTAGGTTGGTGCAAACATAATTGCAGTTTAAAAGGCTAAAAGTAATTGCAAAAATCGCAATTACGTTTGCACCAACCTAACATTTGGATGACCGTGATATGGGGTGATATTTACTGCCTTCTTTTCATTTTCTCTACTGTTTGAATTTTTTTTTTTTTTACAATGGACACGTATTGGCATTTGCTTACTCTTTAAAAAATAAATAAACCATTTATTGTAATCTATATTAAAAATCAGCAAGATTGTTATGATTAATACATCATATGATTTATGATCAATAAATGATCATTTCAGTAACCAAAACAGTAGCAAGTACAAGGAACTTCTCAGGGATGGCAAGCTTTTACTCCACAGTGTGGATACCTTTAACATGAACTTTTTGAGAACACCCATCCATTCCCACTGGCCTGCTTTCGGCTATCCACTCCTTTATTTGAAAACTTTGAAGAATATTCTGATCCTTGTTTTCCTCTATATGCCCATCGCTTTCTAGAAGCTCAGCATTCTAGTACTGGGACATTTAAAGATAAAGTCCACGTCACTTATACTACAAGGTACTGAGACAGGGAGGTGACATGACCTGCCCAGCGCCTCAAGTCTAAAGCTTGTCAACACATTCTCTCTTGCTTTCCCATCAATCACATAAAGTTGTATACATTAAATATGTACAGCTATTTTGTATGTCAGTCATACCTCAATAAAATGGTTAAATAAAAAGAGAAGGAACAAAAAGGAAGTTATCTTGACCTGATCGTAAAACTTCCGTGATCTCCTGGAACTCCCACATGAACTCAAACTGAGCTCACGCTGGAATTTATTATTAGCACCCTGGCCTGTATGTATTCACAGAGCTCTGGGGTGTGCAAGGCTATCAGGACAGGCTGTGGGAAGACTCAGGCACACATCTGTGGGGATACATCTGGCAAAAGTAAAGCTGTGTGTCGTCACGAGGGCTCTTAGAGGCAGGAAGGTTTGGGAGAAAAAAGCATTCCGTTATTATCCGGATGCCCAGGACTAGAAAATACTGAAAATACTTATACTCTGCATGCAAAGAGGGTTTCAGATGTGGCATTTGCAGCCTTCTATCTACTAAAGAGGTGACATTTGAAACTGAAAAAGTAGATACATTTTGTAGTATATGGAGAGGAGAGAACTTAAAGGGCTTGTGTGAAAGAAAAAAATTCAGTAAAAAGTAATAAAAAATACTAATAGCTAGAATTTATTGAGAACCCACTACACACTTTACGTAAACTACAGAGGGTGTCAAAAAATGTATACACATTTTAAGAAAGGAAAAAACTGTATTAAAATTGTAATACTCAATATATACCAATAACAAAAGATGAATACAAGTCATGCGTATATATATTTTTTGGCACCCCTGATATTATCAAAACTTTTATGACAACCCATAAACCTTGGCTCTTCAATTGATGCTATTGCCTCGCTGACAAGACAGGTCAGGCAGTAAGAGGAGGGCTCGGGCACCACATCACAGAAGGCAATTGAGAAGAAAATGCTAAAGGGAATGTTATTTCCGTCAAGTGGGGCTCTGAAGTTTAGAAGGACGAACACTGTGAAAAGCCATTGGATATGGTGTTGAGGACATTTTCAGTGTCCTTTTCATTTTATTCTCCCTCCTGTCATGTTACTGTGAAATCTGATCCTACTTGGCTAACCAAATTTAATTACTAGGACTGAACTGAGCCTATATTAAGTGTACTATTTTCTTGGAAGTAAATGAATCATCTGGATGAGGTAAAGGAAATTTTCCAGGAAGACAAGTGCCTATTTAGCAAATGCCTTCTGCTTATCAGGGCAGTTGTAATCGTTTACTGACAGGTATTATTTCATTCTTTCAGTGAGGCCAATCTATAAAGTCTATAAACATGCTTTGTAAACTGTTCCCTGTTTCTGCCCCCTCTCCCACCCCTGCCTTCTTGCCTAAAGCTATTACAGGTTGTCTGCAGAAAGGTGCAGTTAACATAATCAACCACTGCAAATGGGGCGTGACTCCGGTGTGTTTCCTTGCAGTCAGACTAGCTTTGAATTGCTTTTTGTCATACGGAAGTTCATATCCTTATGTAGTTGTAAACCTGTTATCATTACTTATATCCAAGTGTTTTAGTCATTCCCATTTCCTCCTTTTCTCTTGTCTATGAAATATCTAGGTTTCTGAGGACACTCATTCTATTACACCATTCTTAATAGTTGTAACATCTTCCCATGTCCATGTACAGGTTAGTGATTGCACATTTTCCCAAAGTGCATGCCACTGATGTTATGTCCCAGGTCAGCACTGTCCAATACAAATAGAATGTAATGTATGTAATTTAAATTTTTCTAGTTGTCATATTTAAAAAAATTTAAAAGAAACAGGTAAAGTAAATTTCCATAATATATTTTATTTAACCCAATATATCTAAAATACTATCATTTCAACATTGAATCAATATTGAAAAATTAATAAGGGGATATTTTACATTTGTTTGTACTAAGTTTTAAAAATCCAGATGTATTTTATACTTACAGCACATCTCAATTCAGACTAGTCACATTTTGTGTGCTCAGTAGCTGCATGTGGCTAGATGCTGCCATATTGGACAGCACAGGTAAATGAAAGTATCAAATGAGATCAGATTTTCAGCTGAGCCCTCTTTTAAGATCCTCTCTCTCCTCACTCCTCACCGCCAGCATGACTCCAATTTAGAAATGTAGTTCTTCCTCAGGCTAATCTTTCCAACTAAGCTCGAACCATGTCTTAGACATTTCTGCAATCTCTCTACCACCTGTCACTCTCCCTTATCTCCCCTTTATTTCATAAATGTGAAAAAATGGTGCCCAGAGAGGCTGGCAATTGAACCACAGTCATACAGTGGTTAGGATCTAAACTCTGTATTGATGACCAAACCAGAGCTCTTCTATCATCCTTAAGCATTCAACCATTACCCTTCCCCACTATTTCTGCCTTAGGGCTCAGTTACTCTTTCTTTTCAACTCTCCAAGCACAAAAAGTTGATCCTACTTACCCTTTTTCTCAGGCAGTAAATTTAGATACCAAAACTAAACTGATTTTCCAAGCACAACAGATGGATTTAGGGATTGCTCAGTGGTAGCTCAGACCTGGAACTTCTCTTTTCAGTTCCTTAAACACAAAGCTAATAAATCCTCTACCTAGGAAGGAGAGGTTATTTACTAGCTAACTTTATGACTAAGCATTCTGCTACACTCAGAAGTCTAGAAGGTTAGGTTCCAAAATGTTATCATAGTAATCACTTCAGGTGCCACTAGCAATTTGTCATTGTTGTTCATTTGTGGTTTGAGATTCTTCTACGATGAATATATTTGTGTAAACAAATAACATGTTAATAAAACATGAAAGTGCCTAGTACCTTTTACAGAGAAATTGGTTTAATTTTCCCAGATCTACAAAAACAAGCTTGTTTTCTTTTTTGTTTTTTTCTTTGTGTGTGTTTTTTACCATTTTAGGTAACCACCTAAATATTTTCCAGGGGTAGAAACGGAGACACAATGCAATCTGAGGCCCTACTGTATAAAAATCACTCATCTGAATAGAATGACCTAACAGTAATTCAGGCTGAGCACCCAGTGTTCCACTTAGATTTCTATCAGTACAGAACATGACCACACTTGATCACTTCAGCAATACTAAGGGTAACTGTTTGTTGACCTCTCCTCACAACAATAACAACAACAACAAATAACAATAATAATAATAATAATAATAATAATAATAATTAACAGAGAGAGAGAAGTAAAACAAGACAGGCTACAGTCAGCTCTTAATAGTATATGGCCAAAGAAATTAAGAAGGAGCATATTTTATGCACTTTTAAAAATATGTTATTTTGTCTTAGGTAACTTTAAAGCCTTTTCATTGATCATTTTCAACACATCTCAATCTGTCCTGAATTATTTCTACTTTAGGTTTCAGCATACAAGGTGAAAATGGGGAAAGGTGAAAACCTTTCATTTTTCTAAGACTTTCCTGTTCACATTCCATGCTACAAGAAAACAAACATTGAATTTCTATAAGCAGATGGTATTTATAATTTATAGTATTTTCACACAAATGCATTATTTTGGTACAAATTTGGTACAAATGCACAGCTATTTAAAAATAGCCATGTCACTGTTTCAGTTAAATCAAATTCCGTAACATTCTAGGTCCACTAGTAGAGTTTACAATATAAAGGAATAGGGAGTAAATGTTTTTGTAATTCACATTGAAAAGACCAGGTTCAGTTTTGTGTGTTTAGATGTGCAAGTTATTTTTACTTAAGTTGGGACACACCTATTGTTTGAAAGATGAAAAAAGATACCAAAAACACACTTTATCTGCAATGCAATCAATGCTTTGGTTTCTCAGTAAACCAGTATTTATATTAGGTAGATTTTGTTCTTTCTGCCTATGGGGGGTGGTGGGATACTGAAGGCTTGGCAAATAAATACGAAAACTAAGTATTCTTGAAAAGAAACCTGGAAGATCACGAGTTCACTTCAGTGGAAACAGTAAGCCTTTGATTTCAGTGCAGAATTGTTGCTACCATATTCTCCAGTTTGTTAGGTGGTGGAACCTCTAGAAGCACATGTTTTTGTGGAAACCTATTAAAATGATGATATATTTATGTCTGCCCTGGAAACCAGAACTTTTACTAGCAGAAAATGTGATGCTGTATATATACACCATATTCAACCGCAACTGTATCCAGGAGGGGGAAGGCTGTTAAACTAAACACAGTAAGTTATTTCACAGATTTCCTATTAACATTTATATTCTACCTATTCATTTGGTCTCCTGTGGCCACCAGCAAATAAACGGTATAAGATGCCTAAAGTTGCAGAAAATTTTAGGGAGAGGGGCAACTTAAATGTAGAAATTTCAAGTTCATAGATTAAAATGAGACCATACAAATATTGAATCATCATGTTATACCCCTGAAACTAATATAATGTTATATGTCAGTTATATATCTCAATTAAAAAAAGATGAGATCAACATCATTCCACATCAGCTGTGGTGTATCTGTGCCCCCTGGAAGCCTAGTTTGGGTTTCTTTGTTGTTTGTTTGTTTGTTGAGGCTAAGTTGGTTCTTATTTGGTATAGCGGAGATGAAACATTTGAACGACTATTTTTGTTTTGTTTTCAACCCACTGTGCTAAAATCATGTGGTTACTGTGTGTACCTTATGTGCTTTAAAAGATGGTTTTAAATAAAAGTGTTTTGAGACTATAGGACTTCTTTTAATCATTTTGGGGCACTTACCACAATCAAAACTAATTTTGTAAAGTACTCGATTAAAAAGCAATTGAATGTGGGAAACAACTATTAAAAAGACTGTTTAAGAGTAGACATGTCAACTCTTCGCGATTTCAAAAGTTAAGTATTGTGCATGTACGAGAACTATAATTCTGAGTGGGGGGAGAAAGCTGCATATTTCATTTTATATGTAAAATAAGAAAAAGAGCCGTCTGAAATAAAAGTTATTAACACAGTTTACTCCAGGTGGTAAGGAAAGAACTTTCATTTTTTTATTTTATACTCATATATTTAACCATTTTTCAATAAATATGTACAACTTTTTTCACTTTTAACCCAACAAACTTTAAGAATATTTTTGCCTCAATTCTCTTGGTCAAGCAAATGAGCCACATAATTTACATACTAACAACTTAAAAAAAAAAAGTCCCACATAAAACATTGTTTACAAACAGAAAATTGTACCAAATCAGTAGAGTGAATCTTTGAAAAGCTGTTGTTTGGTATTTTATGCTTGTATTACTTTCCCTATATAATCAAACCCTTGTTTTTCACAGGGTAAGTGCTCAATAAACATTTATGACATTAAACAGGTTGCCTCCTGTTTTCTTTTTTTTTGCCTACAAAAATAGCAATTTTAGATGTTCAACCTAACTATAGCTGCTCAGTGAATCAATGACAATGGTGAAAAAAAAAACAATTGAAAATGAAGGCCCGGGATAGTGATGACTGAATCCTACAAGCAGCACCTGAAATATCAAATGTCTCAACTGAAGTAAATACAATTTGGGAACAAGCCTGGGAGCCTCTGAAAACTTCAGAGTGTAAATTCCCCACTAACCTCCCTAGTTTTCAAATGTATAAAGAATAGATTTTCAAAGTCTCCATCAGACAAAAGATTCTGAACCTAAGCCAAGTAACTGATTGCAAGAAAAAGAGTGTTGATTATATGTATTTTCTTCCTTTTTCTACGGAGGGATAAACAAGAGGACCTAGGCTAAATTTGTAATATTACAAATTTGTATTTAGAATGTGACCCAAATAAGTTCTTAAAGAACAGACACATTTTCAAGGCAAGTTATAAATTCCCTTTCTCATAGACCTTCAAAAGTAAGACAGAAGAGAGTTTCTGTGACATGACGTGAGTCCAGTTCTGCTTAGAAGCTGGTGGAAGAGATAATTGCTACTCTGAGGTTGTAGCTGCATTATGTGATACGGAAGTTCAAGTGTATCCATGATGATTTTTACCTTGGCAATCCAGCCTTTTTAAGTCAGAGAGTGTGTCATTTCCACCAGCTTCAGCCAGCCTGCGTGTAACTATTTCCACTATTATTAATGCTCATAATTAAAACTGCAAAGAGTAGTGGAGATATGACTTCTCAGAAGCATTATGCAATTGGGCAGCATAAAAGGTAAGGCGGGGTCCTTGGGAAACTAAAAAGTACCGCATTTTCTACCAATTCTGGTATCTAAATAAAGTTCTAGGAAAAAACCAAAAATGTGAAGTAGACACATAAGATATTCTAGTCCTGGTTTATTGATATACATTAGTTGGACATTTACAATAACACTTACTAGAAATGTCATAATAATAATTGTGGCTATAATAACTATTTACAATGATGATTACAGGTTGAACCAATACATCCTCCAGGCAAATAAAGATTTTAGAGCAGCACGATCTTCTCCACAAGCTGATACCGTACGCATTTGTACACACTCAACTGTTCAAAGGGTTTGGAAACTTGGTTTTCAAAAGGCAATTTTAGGATCTAAAGTTGTTTTCTTCTACTTAAAAAAAAAAAATGTGTTTGACAGAAAACAGCTAGAGAGTTCTCCACAAATCCATGTAGCAGGTATTTCTTTAAGCATCTGTGTACAGTACCTGGCACAGGGACACAGAAATAGGAAAACAAACATGTTTGGATGACTTTATACCAGCTCACGCAGAAAACATGTTCATCAATATGGCACATTACTTTCAGGGAAAATATAATACTTTTAAAGGGGGCTTTCTGCCTCTAGTTTAGCTGAAGGTTCAGTTCTATACACATAGAAAACACTCACAACATGAGCATAAAGAAAATACACATATATCTTGGCCTTTGAAAGAGAAGTGTTATTATAATTTTAATGATAATAGCTACTTTTCCTTTAGCACTATTATTAGGCCTGTGTTTAATATTTAATCTACAAAACAACCTTGCAAGTAGGTGTTATTTCCATTTTACGGATGATTTATGTTGAGAAGCTCCTCCCAGGGGAAGACCATGATAGTCTAAGCAATTTGCAGGTCCAGAGCTGCAGCCCATTCTAGCAGATGGAATAACAGTAAGCATTTACTGAACATGCTCTGTCCTTGCACTGTTGCAGGCCCTTGACATTTATTGTTTCATTTAATTCTCACAGCAACCCTGCAGGATAGATAATAATGTCCCCACATTACGGACGCAGAAACAGGCTCAGAGATGCCAACTAATGTGCCCCAAATCACACAGCCAGTGAATGGCCACCTATCAGGATTACCAACCTGACTCTCAAATACTTAGTTTCTCCTCTCTAAAATATCCCCCATATACAGCACTAACACCCAGTTCTCCAGATCTTTGTTCATGCTCTGCCCTCTGCCTAGAATGATGTAACTCCCATTCAGTCTTCAAGGTCAAAGGTAGATATTACTTCTTCAGTACCAACTACCCCAGGCAAAATTTGCAGTCAAAGTATGTGTTTTTGCTAGTAATCTAGCACTTATCACACAGTATTGTAATTATGTGTATATATTTCTCTTCCATGGAAGTTAAGAAGACCTTGAAAGCAAAATTTGTTTCTTCTTCACTTTTATTTCTCAACAAATAACACAAAGGTCGACACTAATTGGTGGCAGACCAAATAACTTGTACCAGCATGCTGTCTATTTGAAAGCACCTCTACATAGAGGGCAAAACCAATCTTCCCGCTTCTGTTTAGGCGCCACATTTTTCATTTGCTTGTTTTTATTTATCTGTTTGAAAGACCCTCAAAAGAGAGGGTGCTACTACCTCTCCACTTTCTCTACTTGTGATTCCTTCTAACAGGTTATTCTAGCCTCACCCGTGCACGTTTCTGCCCTCTCAGAAAATTCTAACTCTCATATTTCAGAAAATACAAAATGGAATTTTCACAAAATATGTCTTAATTTTGCCTGTTTCCTGGTTAACTGAGCTGTTAACATGGCACAAAATTCTCTCTAGATTCTCATCACAGTGATCAGCCTTTTTCTTGTCAGTGAGAAAGGAGATGACCGCAAGAGAGTACATACAAGTATACGGGTATCAGAAGGACAGAGCACATGGAAAAACAGTGTATGGCTTAGCCCTTCAAACAGAGCAAATGCATTTGCACTGATTTGTATCTGCAAATCAATTACCAACCTTTATTTTTCTGTGAGGAGATAGGTAAATGTTTTGAGTCCTGTTTAACAGATTGGAAAACTAAGATACAGAAAGAGTAAATTATTTAGCACAAACCCTATTGTCCTAGAGTTTGGAATTTAATCCAAAGTTCTGACTTCCAGCCTGCACTCAAACCAAAGGCCATATTTTCAAAAAATGGATTGTAGCTATATTATTTTCTTTTTTCAAGATAATCAGTTCAGCCCTTTAAATAACTCATTTCTGCTTTAGAAGTGATATTAATATATGATTACCCTAAAATCTTATATGCAAAGCAGGCTAATAAAAAGATCTGGCTTTTTTGTTATTTTTTAAAAGTCTGTACTGAATAGGGATAATCACAGATAATTGGCAGTGCTGTCTGGACAAAGAGTTACAGCTTTGTGGTGTAAAAACATAGTCTGCATGTCCAAATTAGCTCAAGAAATTTCCCAGTTCTGAAAGGACAGGCTGGTTGCCAGCTCTTTAAGAGAGAAAAACATACTCTCTTAGAACATGAATCATTACATGTCACATAAAGCGACTGTACACACACAGAAGCATTTTAAATAACTGCTCAAGACTTTCCAAAATATCCCTTTACCACACAGAAGATACACATTTTATCAACCAAGATCAGGTTGTCCTTTACGCATCCACACTGTCAGAAAGGGTAAGTTATTTACCAAGAGCATTGCTACATGAGAAGGCTCAAGATGTGCTGTAAACAGGAGTGCCAAACAGACAGAGCAGATGACTCAAACTGTTTGAGAGCACACGCTTGTAGGTTGAATTTAGCACCTGCAGCTGGTTATTTGTCAACCCTGTTTTAAAAACAGATTGATTGACTTTTATGCCTACGACTAGTTATTTTCTAAATCCTATACCTGAAATGCATCCTTCTTAGAGAAAAGAGGACCTAATCCATGCTTTTAGCATAGGTGGACCAAGATAATCATTCTTTGGAAATGTGGATTGAAAGTTGGAACACGGACAGAGGTGAGCCTACCACGCTGAAACACAACAAAAAACCCAAGGGAAGGTGACCTGCCAGAATTGAGGGGCATTTGAATGACTCCCGTTCACATCCTAAATGAGTGCAGTGGGTGTCCTTATTCTTTTCATTGTCAATACTGAACAGTACTGAAACATTATGATCAGATGTATAGTTTACAATTGAAACAAGATCAAAACACAGTTCCAAAATCTATAAAGGCAGAAAAATCCAGATGTCTCAGCATGCTTCCCTAAAAAGTGAGTGGAAAGCACACAATAAAATATAGAAAGAAAACTGCTTTGTTTTATAAGAATAATTGATTGATTCGTTTCTTAATTGCCTTGGGACAACAGATTCCTCAGAACAATCAGTGATATTTATTTTTCTCTGTTAGCTAGAAGGTCAAAAAGAACTGGAACAAGAACTTTTTGGAACAAGACTGAGTGGGGAACAAGAACTTTTTACCCCTTATAAAAATTTATTTCATCATAAATGTTATAATAACATAAATGTCCAAGAATCTCATATTTTTCAAAGTTAATTTAACATGTAGAACTTTACTTTCAAATTTATTTCCCTTTAATAGTGAAAGAATATTTTATACTGCTTTTTGTTAAAGTCTTTAAAAATAAATAAATAAAGCACTGTAGGAAAGAAAATTTGCGTACCTTTTTCAGGCCAAATCTATCTTTAAAAAAAGAAAAAACTATTGTTAAAAAAAAAAATGCAGACAAAGCATTAAAAAATAGATACCGTCCGTACTGTTTTCCCGAAAATAAGACCTCACCAGACAATCAGCTCTAATGCGCCTTTTGAAGCAAAAATTAATATAAGACTGGGTATAATATAATATAATATAATATAACATAATACAATACAATACAATATAATAAAATACCGGGTCTTACACGAGACTGGGTCTTGTATTAATTTTTGCTCCAAAAGACGCATTGGAGCTAATTGTTTGGCTAGATCATATTTTTTGGGGGAAACACAGTAATTGAAAAGCAACTTCTCTCTTGTGCTGTTCATCAGTGTACTCAGAACGCACTTGCACTGATAATTTAAATGATCTATAAGTGTCCCGTGCTCACTGTCAAAAAGTCCTGGGATAAAATAATGAGAATGTCTGATACTAAAAGCTATGCTTCCACCTCAATACACTGCAACACCCCTGAAATGGTAGGTGATGGGGGCATCGTTTTCTTAGGTTAGTGTTTAGGAGCATCCATAATGCCAGGCTTTTGTAGAGGTGTAGAGATGCTCTCCTATTTATTTGTTTGTTTTGACTGGTGATGGTGGCAGTGATTGTTGATGAAAGCCATTACACATTGTTATTCATTAGTACAAATGCCTTTAAAATGCAGTGAAATCAGGAAAGATAAAAGGTCAACTTATAACAATACACTTAACTGCTCTCACTATCACACTTCTAAATAACTGTACAAAATGAGATTTTGCTATTGAAACAAAAAATCCTTGATTCTATTTTTATCATTCTTAAAGTTCTCACAAATTATATGAAAAGTTACACAGAGAAAAGATTTTTGACATGTTATTCAATACATAAAAATTTTTAAATACATTTATAGGGCAATGCAGAATACTTAAAAATTAAAATTCTTTAAAGTAAGTTAATTCTGCCCACACTTTTATTTATAATCTGGGTGTTCCAAAAATACACATTTTTAAAAAATATAATAACATTACTATAAAGTGATGGTTTTTCTTGATTATAAAATTAATATGTATACATAGTTTTAAAATGGAAAATACAGAACAAAAAACAATACTTTTACAGTTTGTTTCGGTTCTTATTTCTGAATAATATGTCTATCAATTTGGTGATTTTCTTACTAACTGCCTGTGACTGTAGAGGAGAATTTAGCTCATTACATGATTCTGCTACACCTCTCAATTTTTAGCAGTTATAGCTCTATTTTCAGTTGCTCTACTAAAGGAGAAACTAAAGGTTTAAAGATAACTTTATAATTTCTTTACACCATTAATTTCTTTTTATTTAAGTGTGTATGTGTGTGTGTACGTGTGTGCACGCGTGTGTAAAATATGTCATACATTCCTGCACTGGCTACCCAGATCACACAGAGCAGTGCCAGCCCCCAGGAAGCCCCCTACACCCCTACATGTCTTTCTAACTCATAACTCACTCCCTTTCCTCTCCTGACTTTTGTGGTATTCACTTCTTTGCTTTTCTTTATAGTTTCGCCATCCAAGAATGTATCACCCAACATTGTAATTTTGCCTGGCTTGAATTTTATGTAGATGGAATCATGCAGTATATATTCTTTTGCATCAGCCTTTTCTAGCTCAATATTATGTTTGTAAGTTCATTAAGATTGTAGTAGTTTGCACATTCAGTTGTAGTTTATTTTCATTGCTACATAGAATTCCATTGTGGAACTATACCACAATTTTTTAATTCATTCTTCTGTCAATGAACATTTAAGGTTGTTCCTGTGTTTAGGTTTATGAATAAATCTGTTATAAATTTTATCTGTCTCCTTGTTCACATAGGCACATATTTCCATTGGATATATAACTAAGAGAGGAATTCCTAGGTCATAAGGAAAGGTATCTTAAATTTTAGTAGATAAGGCAAACTGCTTTCCAAATTGGTTACACTAGTTTCCATTCCCACCATTCAGCATCTCTTTATAGTTTTAATTTGCATTTCTCTGATGATTAATGAGATTGAGTACCTTAACATATGTGTATTGACCACCATTAGCTATACCCTGTTTTGAAGGGGCAGTGCAGGAATGTGTGACATATTTTACTTGTCCATTTTTCTATTGAATTGTATTGTCCAGTGCAGTGCAGGAATGTATGACATATTTTACTTGTCCATTTTTCTATTGAATTATATTTTCTTATTGGGTTGTATGAGTTCTTCATATATTCTCTATATAGGCACTTTGTTGATTGTATATATTCCAAAAATCTCCAAATCGATGGCTTGCCTTTTTACCATTTTACTATTTTTAATTTTACTATAGTTAAATTTATTAGCCCTTACCTTTATGATTGGTACTTCTTAATTTCAGTATGTTTAAAAATCATTTCCTCATATTGAGATTATGAATCTATTTTCCCATATTATCTTCTAAGGCCTTACTGCTTTGCCTTCATAGTTAAAGGGTCTACAATTTACCTAGAATTGACATTTTTGTTTGTTTACTTGCTTCCAGATAAAATATTCTTTTATCCACTGCTCTGCAGGGTCATTTTTGTCACCACTATTTAATTTTTTCATCAATTTTCAACAGATCCTCTTCACTCCTCACTTTGTAAAACGATGGTGTTTGTACCCTTACCATTCCTACTCTCTCCTCTGACTACCGTGTTTCCCAGAAAATAAGACCAAGTCTTATATTAAGTTTTGCTCCAAAAGATGCATTAGGGCTTATGTTCAGGGGGTGTCCTCCTGAAAAATCATGCTAAGGCTTATTTTCCAGTTAGGTCTTATTTTTGGGGAAACACGGTACCTTTCATCTCCCCAACAGCTGTCAGCTAGAGCTTTCCTTTCGCATCATGAAAGCAGAGTGTTTATGTTGTTCTTAATCATGATTAACTCCTCCATGCTTTGTGCATAGGTTTATTTTAAAAGCTGATAACGAATAAACACATTTTACATTATTATGATTATTCATCACATTATTTATTCATCCCAGAGCCAGAAAGTGCTAATAATTACTGAAGTCACAATCCTTGTGCCACTCAAAGGGAAATACGCTAGTGCCAAGGTTAAATAAAGACTCCTCTCTTGCATTTTACAAATGCTAAAAAATAATCATGTTTTAATTTTTTTCCTATTTGGAATGTGACATTGTGTTACAGTATTTTGATCTACCTAGAGTTTCTGGTTATTCTTTTTTACTTTGTTTAGATTCATGGGCATTTCCCACTATATCCTTATATCTTGCAACTTCTCACTAATAGTAGCTATTATCTGAAATAGATTCCTTTTTTTTTTTTTTTTCTTGAAAATATTTTTTCTGAAAATATTTGATCTTTTCTCATTTGGACCAAATTCCTCCCATGGCCCACTGCACAATTGTCATCCTTCGATGCCGATTCATTATTTCCTGAAAGGAGTTCTGTTTGGTATCCCTGAGAAGCAGTGGACCAACTGCAAGGTTAGAGGAAACACAGCCCACACGAAGTCACTCTCACTTGTGACATCAATAGCAAGGTGGAGAGAGTCTCTAAACCATGCTCACGTTTGATAATTCACTTAGAAGGACTTACAGAACTCAATGAAAACTAGTACAGTCATGGTCAAGATTTATTGTAGAGAAAGACTACAGATTGAAGTCAGCCAACAAAAGCAGTACATAGAGCAGAGTCTACGTTAGTACTCAATTCAGGGCTTCCATTGTCCTCTCTCCATAGAGTGAGGACACATTGCTTTTCCAGCATTGATATGTGGCAACAAGCACAGACTTCTGCCAAGCAGGGAAGCTCATCAGAGCTTTGGTGTTCGGAGTTTTTATTGAGGCTCCATTAGGCAGGCATGATTGTTTGCCTGCATGGCTAATTTTAGTCTCCAGACCCTGAAAGTGTGACCCTAAGCCCCACCCTGAATCACACAGTTTCTGTTTGGCTGGCCCAAAGCCCTCAAGTAAACAAAGTCACTCCTACGAGGCATGACATTCCAGGAGCTTAGAGAATACCTCCCAGAAGTTTAAAACAAGGACAGACCTTTTGTGGGGCAAGGTTAAATTCTTTACTATGAATTCCCACTTCTTTTTCTTAGTTTTGACCCTCTCTGCACTGTAGTATATCCTCGAGTAAACATATATGCATGTAAATTCTCACTTTAAATCTTTAGTGTTCTAAGATTTCGCAATATGCCTTTTTTCATTTATCTTATGGGCCCTTCAAATTTGAAGATCTCCTTTTAGCTCTGGATCTTTAATAATTTCCTTTCCTCTATCATGAGTGTTTTGTCTTTCTAGAACTCCTATAGTTGGCTATTGGACGTCTTGGACTGATGCTCCAATTCTGAATTCAAAGCTTCTCCAGGGTTCTGCAGGGAAACTTGGTGACTTCTATTCTTGCAGTTCCATTCTCTCATATTCTAGAGTGATGTTTCCTCCTTTTCCTTCTCTCTGCTCCGCTTATAAACCTCTTTGAGCATCTCCTTTTCCTCTTCTCATCTGCTCATGACCATTTACAATTCTCTCCATTTTTGTGGGCTATATCTTTTCTTATTCTTAATCTTGTGAGAGAGGAATAAATAAGGGTGCTCACCTTGACATCTTGAACTGGAAGCTACCTTTATGAATTTGAAGGGTTTTTTTTTTGTTTTTTTTTAAGACAGGTGGCTTTTTATATTATTTCTCTTTCTTTTTTCTTTCTTTCTTTCTTTTTTTTTTTTTTTGTCACAGTATGTTTCCTGTGACCACATCAGTAGCATGAGACTCAGCAATGAAAGTATTCCCTGAGCCTAAGTTACACAATTTGGGACAAGAACATTTTAGGAGAAGTATACTCATAGAGTCTTAAATGATATTTCTTCCTTTACCATATTATACATACAAAGTATCAAGTTACGATGTATTAAAAAGAAAAAATAACCTGATGTTATTTTAAAAATACATGTTCAAAGTTGTTCCTCTCTAAAGAGAAACACAAAAAATAAAGTATATACTCTTGTGAGGGTCCAGATGGCAGCTGTGGTACAGAAAGCAGAACATTAGCTTTGGCACCAGAAGACCTGGGTTTGAGGCCTGGCTCTGCCTGTGTTGTCTCCATTATTTTGAGTTACTCAACTTCTGTGAGTCACAAGTTTCTCATCTATGAGCAGAATAATAATACATGTCTCACTACTGTTGTGAGACTGAAAACAACAAACACTACAGAACTTTATACACTGCAAAGTAAATAGAAAACAAAATATACAAGTAACTCCAAGTAACTACATTCTCCAGAGCAGGTTTTATGTAGAATTCCGCAGAATCCTTGGGTGGGTGGGGGGGAATGGGACAGTTTATATCTCTGTGACCATCTTTCCCCAGATAAGAGGGGGAAGAATCCCTTGAATTTTCCAAGGGTTCCACCAAATAGATAAACAGATGACTACAAACATAATCATGGAATCTAAAAAAGAAATAGAACAAGTTCCTAATTCTGGTTGATTCATTTATCCTCTCAGCAAATATGCTTTGAATGCCAATAATATTCAAAGCACTTCAAAGAATTAAAAAAAGCATTAATTAGCACTAGTACTTTCACTCATTCAGCTTCCTATTTCAGGGGAGATCATGCATGTACCCATACGTCCACAATACGATATTGGGTACAACAAGTTACACAAGCCTGATACAGACTAATAAGAAACAATACTTGAGTTGAGCCTTAAAAGCTGAGTTTGCTAAGATAAACGCAAGGGCATTCCAAGAAAAGGGAAATGTGTTGACAAAGGTTACAGATATGGAACAGTGAGGCTTTGTTCTGGGAATGGTGAAAACCTTAGGTTATCTGAAGAATGGGTTCCATATAGAGGATATGGGGCAGAGGCCATAATGGAGAGGGCCTCTTATAACAGGCAAATGCATGTGAACTTCATTGTGTAGGCAACAGGTAGCCTTTGAAGGTTTCTATTTTGGAGTGGCGGTATGTAATAAAATAGGGCTTAATAGCAATAATGTTTTAGTTTTGTATGGATCTTTACTCTTTAGAGATCGCTTTTATACACATGATCTCATTTACTTCCTGCCAGAATTGTGTGGTGGAGATGTTAGTACTCTTTGTGAGTAGAATAAGGCTTACCCCAAATCTGGAGTCCAGGTCTTTCCAATTCCAAATCTACTTCTGTCATAGGAAGACTGATGAGTTGAAGGTGTATACAAAATACACCCAAGTGAGGAGATCCTGAAGGCAGTGGGCAGCTCCTGAAGAATACAGGAACTGCTGAAACAGAGGGGGAGTTTAGGAACCAGTGTTTAGCAAAGTAATCAAAAACAAATGAACAGGCTTCTTCTCTTCTGTAATAGAAAGTTTGATGCTGCCATGAAGAGCAAGGCATCATCAGGAAGGCAGCAGGAACAGGATTTAGGGACATAAACTCTTATTTCTTTAATTCCCCCATGGTACTGAGCACTGAGCTAGATCCATGGTGTTGCCAGACAGGTAACTGATGTATTCATTCCTCTCTGCCAGGCACTGACATGACAAGGGTGGGGGGAACCTTTAGGGTGGTCCCTAAAGCGTTCTGAGCTGTACTAAATGCCCCCAATTGCCCAGTGCAGACCCAGGATCACATCACTCCAACAGTATGAAACCAGATGCTTCTCCCAACATGACAAAGATGTATTTGTTTAAATGACAGCTGTAGGATTCCCCCAAGGACATGTGGAAACTTTGAGCAAAGAGTTCACAGCTGTTCATTTCAACAGTCAACAGTGGACAACTGGTAAGAGTCCAAACAATTTTGTATTGTTTGAGTCTCAGGTGCTGTTGGTTTTTTTTTAATAGCTTCTCTGCTAATGATGCAAATTTGATCTCTCAAACGAAGGCTTTTTCAGGAAAGATTTTGCATGTGTTAACAAAAACTTGCATTTGATTCCATTTCTCTAACACTGAAATAAAAAGTGATTAAGAGGAAAATTGTCTAACATCGTATTACCTTTAAAGGTTATTTTCTAAAATAGTTAATACATTAAATTCCATTTTTCTTTCATGGCCCCCTCCAGTTCTGTCTTGAAGTAAGTTGAGTCTTCATAAGACTCCAGGGCTGACTCACTCCCCTAGTTCAGACTCTTCTCCTGGGTTCCTAAGGGATGTTGACAGACATAATGAAGCAATGAATTAATATCTCTCACCCTAGTTCTCTCAAAAAGTGGTTTTCTTTTACCTATTTTCTGGTTTTGTTTGTTTGTTGCATTTAACTTAGGAAATCCTACTTTGTATTGTGGAAGTACCCTATACAAAACCGCTGAAAGCAAAGTTGTTGTAGTTGCAGAAGACAAGAGGAAAAGAGGTCAGAAGAAATGGAGATCTTATCATTTACCCTTTCCCATGCCCTGAGTCTTTGGTGGGACACATAATAAAACTATTGACCTTGAGGATTTCTGAGGTAACTTAGAATTTGATTCATGATCAAGTTCATGATTCATGATGTAGGAACACAAAAACACTGCGTTAAACCAACTCTTGGGTGTGACAACAGAGCAGTCGACTTGACCACTTCACTCATTCATTCTTCCCACAATTATTCACTGAATATTTCTGAGGGGCCAGGCCTTGTTCTGGGCACCAGGAATATAGTAGAAAACAAGAGAGACTAATTTTCTGCTTTCATGGAGCTCACATGATAGTGGGGAAAGTCACTTAATAAAGACATAAGCAAATAAAAGTGTTTATGTTCGATGTGGTAAGAAAAGGGATATAAAGAAAAGTAAAATAGGAGAAAGGAATAGTAAAAGGATGTGTGTATGTGTACTCACACGCACGCATTCTTTTACAAGGTGAGTCAGGAAGGGCCTCCCTCACAAGGGGGGATCTTTAATCAGGAAGTTAATAAAGTAAGATAACTGGAACAAGAGCTGTTCAGGTGGAAGAAACAGGAAAATGACTGAACCAAGCGAAAGCTCAGCATGTCTGAGGAAGAGCAAGAAAGCCAGTGGCAGGAACAAAGTCATGAAGAGTGAAGCAGCAGATGCGGTCAGAAAGACATCAGCTCTTCTGGGAAAGAGGCCAGATGACCCTCAGTTTTGCTCTGTGGGAACCAGCTTCGAGTTATGGAGTAGATGTTCAGTAAACATGTGTTGGAGAGAATCAGAAGGTCCATTGTTTAGTATAAAGATCACATTAAAGGGTATATCTAATTCCTCAGTTCTTCCATCAGAAAGTGAGAAGCAAATTTTGTAATGTATTAGTCTGATTAGAGTTCAAAACATCCCGTCTCTATGGAGAGCACCATCTCCCTCCTTAGTGACCTCTGCATTGGGGACAAAGGCCCACCAGCGTTTTCAAGGCCACATCTCTTGCTACATCCCCAAAGTCAGTTTCTGATGTTCTTATCGCACAGATTACATAGTAGAGCATGTTCCAAGAAAAGGATGACTGGTAAGGGATGAACACTGTTAATAAATTAGAGCCCGGGAACATAAAAATCACTTTTAAACAAAAAAATCAGAAAAGAAACAAATTGTTGCAAAATCTGTGGCCCTGCACTGTGGCCCTGAGCTTAATAGCATTTCTGTCAAGTGTAGTTTTGGTCGATGATGTCATTCACCCAGCCACCTAGTGCTGTGTTAAACACAATTTCAGAGCTAAACTGGTATTAGGAGGTGAGAATTGGTTGACTCTTATTTGTATTTCTGGGAGCAGGCATTTTTAGCATAACTTTGTTAGGTGAAGCAGTTTTCAAATGACGTAGTGTTTATGGAAGGTTTTATAAAATCTTACCAAATAGGCCTATGTCTTGTAATTTTTTTATTTTTATTTTTATAAGAATGGCCATGGTCTCATCGTTCCCTCTCTTGGCACCAACCATCTGCCGAGAAACATAACTGGCTCCCAGTTTTCTGATCCCCTTTGCAATTTATGACTGAATCAACAACAACAACAAAAAAGTTGTTCTAGTTACCACACTAAATATATCAAGATTGTCACACTGTTCAAGAAAAAAAAATGCAATCTTTGCTTTCTAAAATTTTCTTAAAGGGACATTTCATCTTTGTTGTAATGAGGTGAATTCCAGGTCACACACGAAAAAAAAGAAAAGAAAAAGCCCAACATAGATAATTCAGTAGCTTCGACTGTTGATACAGTTGAAACAAGGAAGAGTAGTATATTATGTAGACCTATTATGGGTAAAGGCAGGACATTGCACTTAAGTTGCCTGACATTAAAATTAAAAAAAAAAAAAAAAGAACTTTTGCTGTCAGGAAGTTTGTATGGTTTGATCACTCTTCAGCCTCCTTCCTGTTCTGATATACTAGAATGCAACCCAAGTGCTAGGGCTTTTCTTCCTTTTATCTTTTCCTATATCAAAAGGGGGAACCCTAGTGATTCTGTGAAGAGGGGAAATTAGCAGCCTTGACTTTTTCATTTATACAGCTGGGTTTATGAAAAGACATTCACTACCAGTTCACTAGGAAGGTGGCAGGCAGGGTGGTCTCTGCTCCCGCTTCCCACATAACAACACAGGACATAGTGAGGCCAAAAAAGAACACCCACGGAGCCATAGATAGGGGCATTATACCACTATAGTCTCGCTGGCGGCTGGGTTGGAGACACAGGAGGCAGGAGCCACATGATCCGCAACCGACCATCCACTTCAGCCAACCGCCTCACTTGCTAGCAATCTGCTTCTCTACAATCCGCAATCCACACTCTGCCGCTTGCTAGCTCAACCACCATCTTCTTGCTAGCCCCATTTTCTGCTAGCGTAGCCATGGCAGTTATATTAGTAGCCAATGGCTCACTGGTTACAGCTGACGGCCAACTAGCCACAGCTGATGGCCATCCAGTCACAGTTGATGGCCATTTACTACCTGAGCCAGCAACTCTCCAAGTGAGGCCGAGAGCCTGGAAACTGCACTCCTGGCTCTGTCCCCACAAAAGGTCCTACCAAACTCCTTAATGACCATGAGACAGGACTATCACCTACCTTCTCCAGGTATGTTCTCCCCACCCTTCCTCAAAACAAACACTATTTGAACTAGGGTGACCAATCATCTAGGCTCGCCCAGGACGGAGGTGTTTACCAGGACACAGGACTTTTACAGCTAAAAGTGGGAAAGTCCGGGGCAAAGCAGAAGGGTTGATCACCCTAACTCGGACCCCCCATGAAGCATGGAGCAGCTCTTGACTGGGAGCTGTGGCCCTGGGTCTGCATGGAGCTGCCCTGCTCCCTTTCACCAATATGGAGTAAGGCCCCACTGCGCAGGCCTTTGAGGTACATGTGGAAGTCTTCCCATCTGTCCAGTACCAGACAACCTCTGACAATTCCACACTAGCAAAATGGGGATAATTGTATCTCCTTCCTAATTCTTCTGTGAGAATTAAGTTAATATTAACATGTGTAAAGTGTTTATAACAAAGCCTGGCACTTAATCAGTATCTAACAAAGTTACCTATTGCCATTGTAATCATTAGCTTATGGATGGGGGAGAAATGATGCACTTCACACTGCAGTTGATTCTCTCCTAGCAAAACTTGCACCTAGGTATTATCTTTTCAAAAGAGAAAAAGAGGGTTAAGGGGGTCAAACATATGGTGACAGAGGGAGACTAGACTATGGGTGATGAGCACACAATGCAATATACAGATGATGTATTATAGAATTGTATACTTGAAACATATGATGTTATTAACCAATGTCACCCCAATTAATTTAATTTTAATAAGTTAAAAGGAGAAGGGAAGGAAAGAGGAAGGGGAAAGGGAGGGAAGGAGGGAAGGAAGGGGAAGGGAAGGAAGGGGAAAGAGAGAGGAAGAAAAAGGAAAAAAAGATGATGGTCAGTTAAGTCAGTAAGATTTATCTGTCTTAAAAATTAATTCTACTCACAAGAACTGACATTTGAGCATGGTCAAAACCCATATGAAGAAATGTTTTTAAAATGAAAATAATTGATATGAGTAGACTGCCTTTTCAGAGTAAGTAACTGCTCTTAACAATTTTTATCAAATATCCACCAGTAGGATAATGATTAACATAACTATGTTACTCCCATACGCTGCAATTTGCTAAAATGAATAGGTAGCTTTTTATGCACTGACATGGAAAGATCCCCAAGGCATACTGTTGCAGAATATATATGACATAATTTCATGTATGTAAACAAACAAATCACAAAGATGCCTCTATTATGTATAAGTACGTGAATGAAAAACAAAAACAAAAAACAGGGTTTGCAAGGATAGACACATAAGTACCTAAGGATTATCTTTGGGAAGAGAAGAATGGGTGTGGGGTGACTTGAACAGGAGACTCACTTCCATGTTGAAGTTAAATGCTATGTGAAATTTATACAAAGAATATATTCATATATTATTATTTTATAATTTTTTTAAATAGCATAATAAAACAGCTCTAGAAAAGAATTCTACCCCCAAATTATTTTGTTATTGTATTTGTCTCACTGCCTTCTCCCTCATTCCCAACATTCCTCTAAAATAGAAAAACAAATTTGCAAAGTATCCAGATTACTACAGATAAGGTGTATGACATATAATTCAAAACTGATAATGAGAGTTGACCATAGTAAAGAGTCTACCAAATTATACCTAAGCACAAGTCAAAACAAATAGACACACTGTGAAACATGATTTAGCAATAAGTTCTTAAAAAACAAAATTCGTTAGTTATTTTCAATCAATGGCACCTTACTAGTCATGGAATACAATTAAAAGGGACAACACTAAAGTTACATTTTTCTGAGGTCTTTGCAAACTAGATAATGGTAATAATCTGGATGAAATCTTGAAGCACGACTTTAGGGAGGTTGGAATGGGTTAACTTATGAGCACATCCTTTCACCATATTAGTGGTATTAGCCCAGAATGAGAATGTTGTCTAGAATACTTCTATGCTGGGTGGAGAGCTGAAGGAGACCCTCTAGGTTTCATTCCAAGTCCAAAATTTTGTAATTATAACTAGTTTAGGAAAGGTACTTGCTACTTTGGAAAGAACTCAAGTTTCAGAGTCGGACTGACCTGGGTTTGATTTCACTCTTCAATACCAGCTGTATAATTTTAGGTATATTATTTACGTCCTTGTGCTTCAGCTCTATTTCTGTCAAAGAGCATAACCATCACTACTTCAAAGGATTATTTTAAACATCAGAAATAAGGCATATAAAAGCACAAACCACAAAATAAATACTAAGTATTATTTGCATGAAACTTCCATACTTCCTTTAACCCTTGTGTCTCTGCATTCCTTTGGTTTTAGTTTTTAAAGCAAATTTGTTATGAATTTCTAGCTTTGTACCCCCTTTCAAAACTCGGCCTTAACTATAAGGTCAAGTAATTAACAAAAGAATGAAACTTTTTAAAACATTAACTAAGCAAAAATTTACTCATTCAGATAAGCACTCAAAGAAATCATGAGGTCTTACAATTGCCAGGGCTGAAGGAGTCGTGTAGTAGAGTGTAACTCCCATTGCAGGAATCCTTTATTGCATCCTCTCCTTTTTGAAGGCTGCTCAAAAAGTCTGCTTCTTAACCTCTTAGCCAGAAAAGAGTGGGGGAAGGGAAGTCTTTTTGAAAGGAACTATACCAGAAGAGAAGCCACAGGTACACCTGGCGTATCAGCACCTCTTTCTATTAGGATCACTGCACCAGGTGATCTCCAGGTCTCCACCTGCGGCAACTAACAAAGCAATTATCTCCTCTTCTCTGATCTTGGGAAAACTGGGAGAGACTGATATGGACCATCCATCCTCCTATACACGCAAGAGAGCATTGGACTTCAGTTGCTGGGCTCTTGCCGAATCACGGACCTGGTTCCTTACTCTTTCTGGCCTGCTCACCACCCACATAATGATATACTACGAAGTGGTGTTTCTGAGTCAATCCCAGAGCTAACCACTGGGATTCAGAAAATACATACTTAACATTTACACCTCGTTTGTTCAGTCACAACAATTTCTTAAAGTTCTTGAAAACAGAGTACCTTGTGTCTTAAAAGGTGACATCGACAGCAAAATATATATACACATTAATTCACCAATTTCCTTCACCTTATAAGTACTTGATTTACATAAAATAATAAAGGTTTTTGTTTATTTAAATAGTCTTAAAAATTGTTTCTGGCTATATTGACAGTATCTGGATTTTGTCTGAAAGTCTTCTCTAATCAGGTGAAATATCCATGCCATTTTACTTGAAGACTCTTTAACCAAGTTGTTTTCATTGAAAACAAGTATGGCTTTAGAATTACCATAAGGTTTACACAGTAGTTAAATTGCTACTTTATTAATTCTTTGGGGAAAAAAAATTCAGCCAACCACTTTTTGATCTGGGACTATAAACAACCTATTATTGGATTCCCTTATAGTTTAATTATTATTTAATTATTTAAAAAATAAATAATGGTATGTTATTTTTTTAATTTTTTTGATTATGATTTGCTTTAAATACAATAGTGTAATCCTTTCAGTCAGTCATTTTGAAAATAATAAAAACACAGTTGAGGGGTGGCTGGTTAGCTCAGTTGGTTAGAGCATGGTGCTAAGAACACCAAGGTTGCCTGTTCAATCCTCGCCTGGGCCACTGATAACTGTGCCCTCCTTAAAAAAAAAAGAAAATACAGTTGAGTCTCTTTACCTTGATCTTGGGGAAGACACTGAAGAAGGAAATGGAGGAAGGGCAGTATGTGAACAACAAATGACACCCAATAGTTTTTAAAACCCTAGTAAAGACTTTGTGTTTCACATAGATCTACTCAAGCACTCAAAGAAAATGAAGTTACCCATGACAGGGGACTACAATAATGCCATAGCAGCAATTCTTGTCTCCATAATGGAAAGTTAAATGCTAAGTTAAAATAACTCCAGGTCTTTTATGTTTTACAGTGGACTAATATCTTTTATTGCTATTTTTCAAGGATGTCATTTTCTACTTTCTAAGAAATTTAACTCTATTTGTTCTTCTCCAATCGTTAGTCCCCTTTTAGGCCCATCCCTAGATTACAAAGAAAAATGTAAGTGAACCTGTAATGACTTTGCCTGAATTCTTAAACAGAATATAAACTGTTCCACCTTTCTCAAAAGACATGCCAGTTTCCTACAGTTCACTACTTTAAAGAAACAAGCCTAATTCCACTGGCAGTGGGGATGATTGGTGATGGAACTCAGACATGGGTGAGTTTTCAGTATCCATTAGCATTAGTTACATGTTTCCATAGCATTCTGTACTTTTCTTTCAAATATTTACCAGTTCACAATTACATATTTGTACAATAATGTTAATGTCTTTCTCCCCAACACGACAGTAAGATCCATGAGAATAAGGGTTAAGATCAATTTTTCCCAACAAAGTATATTTTAACACCCAGTTCAGTGGGTGCCTAGAATGCAATTAAATGTGCAAAACACTTTTATGGAAAATAATAATAATAATTGAGTTATCATTATTTTCATCAGGAGTACGTAGAAATGGATCAGTATCAACTACTTGGTATGTCCCAGGGAATTGTCAATGTAAGAACATCCAAACCTGTAAAAAAATTTTATAGGATTTTATTTGAGCCAAACTGACAACAATAACTGGAACATAAGATCTCAAATGCTTTAGAAAATGACACTTTTGCAGTTTCTTTTACACATTTGAATTTAGGAAGAAACATAAGATTATATGAAGATGGGGAAAGCAAAACAGGGATTGGACAATAGAGTAGTTAACAAGATTACGTGCTTTTTTGAGGGTGGTTACCCTTATTTCAAAGATGTTTTAACCTAGATGCAGAAAAGCAATGGACAGCTTTTTTAAGACAAAGATAAACCTTTTATTTAAAAAGTTACATGCCTGGCACATGACTACCCACTATAACCTGCCCCACTATAACCTGCCCCATTAAATTCCATTAGGAATTTAAGATCAGATCACCCTATGGTTTTAGTTTCCATAGAACCCTTTTTTCATCCACATGATGAAATTCTACAAACAGTGTTTTTGAACAATTAATTGAGAACACCACGTTTAAGTACGCTCCACTTTCCCTGTTATTTTTTTACAAAGGCTGGTTTTGACCTTCTCAGATGATCATAGAATGACAGCTCTTTTGCATATTATATTAAAAGCATCCTATTATTATTTTGTGTTTTATAGTTTGTCTTTAGAGTCCAACTGAAAATTTAGAACACCAAAAAACAAAACAAAAACAAACCAAAAAACTCCATGGAAGCTTATCCCATAATCTGTTAACCATTAATATGAGAAAATTTCTTTTCTTAACCTTTTCACCTTTTTTTTTAAGTGTTTTTTCCAGGACCCATCAGCTCCAAGTCAAGTAGTTGTTTCAATCTAGTTGTGGAGAGTGCCGCTCCTAGTAGCCCATACAGGAATTGAACCGGCAACCTTGTTGTTAAGAGCATCGCACTCTAACCAGGTGAGCTAACTGGCTGCCACTAACCTTTTCACTTTACACGGTGTGAGCATCTGAGAGAGAGATTGCCTTATGGCATGGTAAGGGTAAGTCAATGGTTCTCAAACATAAGCATGCATCAGAATCACATGGAAGACTTATTAAAACAGGGATAGCTTGACCAACCTCCAGAGTTTTGTGATTCCATAGGTCTGGTGTGGGGAACTGAGAATTTGTATTTCTAACAGGTGCCCAGGTTGACGCTGACGTTGCTGGTCTGGGGCCCACACTTTGAGAATGATTAGGGTAGTCGCTGGACTGGAATCTTTCTAAAACCAGGTTCAATGCCAACCACATTCTTGGTTGTAACAGTCTCTTTGAGGAAATTACAAATGGTTGGTACAGAAGATAAATTATCAGAAGGTGCTACATAACATATTTCATGCAATACATTATTAAATAATCAGTTTGCCTTGTTACTCTTAGTTTTTCTTTTTTGTTGTTTTTCTTTTCAATTATGCTTCTTCAGGAATTATCTTGTATAACTTTTTTATAACTAAAATTCTGTGGGGGAAAATCTCCAAGTTATTTTTGTCCTCAGAAAGAATCACTTCCATAGCTTTCCTGTCCTTCAGTCCTCAAGCAAGTCATTTATCTTCCTTAGTCGTTATTCCCGTATTTGTAAAAATGGATATAATAGTACCTATCTCAGTGAATTGCTATGAGGATTAAACGAGACCCTAAATGGAAAATACTTAGCACCAAAAATGGTCTGCAAAGGTAGCTACTTTGTTTTTACTATTTGTCTGCTCATTTAAGGAAATAAATTCCAATGGTCCTGTGACCAGTGACTGAAACGACTTAGTATTTCTAATACATTAATTGACCACAGCAATAACCCTAAATGGTCAGTTATGTGCTAGGTATTCTGCTTACTGTGGCAGGGGCCTGTTTGATTTGAAAATTTTAGCACAGGGAATGAGGACAGGGTCTCTCAAATACATAAAATTATAAAGCATTACTTAAAATACAAGTTCCTGAGCGCCACACCCATACAAAAACCATCTCCAAGGGAGAGGCCTAGGGAGCGTTTAAATGATCACACAGGTGATTTTTCTGATCAGCAAGTTTGGGAAACACAGAAGGGACCTCTCACTCCATTCTTAATGGTGGCTAACGTAAGCCCTAAATATCATTTCCATTCATTCATTAGGCCATGCTTTACTAGAAAATTTCGTAATTCCTTTCTTAGTAATTTTGTTCGTTTGAGTTGAACTAAAGTCACTTGGAGAGGTCAGCTGGAAGTGGGCGTTTTTTGGGTTTTTTTTTGCTGGGTGCTTTGAAAAGATTCAGTGTTTGGAGTTAACTATTAGAAACTAGTGGAGCCCTGGGCTTCATGTCTGAATTGCCTGCCTACATAGTAATACCTTCCCTGTCTTGAACTTCCTCCTGCAACGTCTCCTTTCTGATCTCCGCCCCAGGTCTAGCTTGTTTGTCCCTTAACTCCATTCCTTGAGTAGAAAGAACATCTGGTGCTTTCCCAGTTTACGACGCCGTGCTGGAATAGTCAATTTCTAGGGATTTTACAGGCTGGCCCCAAAAACAGTTTGTTCCGAAGCAGCGACGCCAGGGCCGAGGGACTCGCAGCGAGACCCGAGTTTCCAGACTGCACCGCCGCCCGTGACCTTGAGCGAGCGCCGCCGGCCCAGCTCCTCCCGGGTGGCTTCAGGGCACTGCTCAGACTAGACTTTGGAACCGAGGGGGTGGAAGGGAGTGGGGCGGGGGGCGGGGGGAGGCCTCATAAGCAGACGAAAACACCCAGCAGCTCGAAGGGAGTTCTTTTTCTTCTACTCGAGGCGAATCCTTGTCATTCTTGAGAGGCGGGAACCGGGTGGTTAGGAGAGGAAGGATGAAAGGGCTCCAGACAAAGCGTGAGAACTCAGATGGCGAACAGCGAGCATGAGTGAGAAAATCGGAAGGAGGGAGGCCGAGGGCCCACAATCCGGTTAAAAATAGAACCGCATCCTCCGCAGGACTCGCTCTTTCCAGCTCCACCCTAGGGCCGGAGCCGGGCCAGTGACTCGGCTCCGTGAGATGGCAGCGCGGTCACACTCCTCCCCTCCTCCCGGCCCCGGAGACTGGGGCGGGGGCGGGGCGTCGGGCCGGCGACGTCACCGCGCTCCCCGCCGCCGCCGTAGGGGTTTTCGCTGACGCACAGGCCCCGCCCCCTCGCTCCCTCCTTCCCTGTCCGAGCGCGCAGCGGAGAGGAAGCGTCAGTCGGCGCACGGCGGACCTGTCTGCTTTTCTGTGAGGAGCTCGCTCGTTCCTGGGAGCCACGCAGCCTCCTCAGCGGTGGCAGGAGCGACGGAGAGCGCCATCAGCGGGCCCTCGCGGCGCCCAGCCCTCGCGCCGCGCGCCCCATTTGCCCTCGGACTCGGCCTTACCCGCCGCCGGCGGAGACGTGGGGCGACGACGGCGAGCGCCCCAAGCAGCGTTAGCCTCGGCGGCCCGCGGTCCTCCCTCCGCCTCCTCCTCCGCCCCCCCTCGCTTCCCTCCTCCCACTTCCCGAGCTCCGGCGTGTCCAGGCCACGCTCGGTGCCGCCGCAGGAACAAAGAAGTACCCCGCGGCGGCGGAGGTAGCGCCCCCCTCGCCTGAGGCTCCTACCTGCTTCCCGCCCGCGGCGGCGGCTCCAGGGCGTCGGGCCAGCTCGTCCGCAGGCCTCGGCTCGGTCCCGCCGCGCCGGCGTCGCGCGCCAGCCTGACTCCTGCGCTGCAGCCCACGCACGGTAGGTGGTGGGGAGCTGGGGGCGGGCGCCCGGCCGCTCGTGCTGGGTCGGGGCTGGGGGGGGGGACCTGGTCGCCGCGGAACTGGGCGAAGCCGAGCGCGCCGCGGATGGCGGCGTCCGGGGGAGGGGAGCCGGGCCGCCGGCTCAGGAGGCACAAAGACGGGGCGTCATCCCGTCGTCGTGGCCCGGCGCCCTCGCTCCAGCGCAGGCGGGGAGACAATGCCCCTCGTGCGGCCTCCGGGCTTCGGGCCCCGGGTCTGCCTCGCCGTGGTCCCGCCCGCGCTCGGCGGCGGCGCCCGGCGTGGGCAGCTCAGCCCGTGGAGACAAAGGCGGTGGCGGCGGCCGCACCCCCGGCCCCCGCTCGCCGCCCCCCCGGCCCGCCACGTCCTCGTCCGGGAGCCGTTCAGGGTCGGGGGTCGCCGCAGGGACGCGGAGTGAGGGGCTGGCCTGGCCTGCGGCCGTGCTGTCGTGCATGACTCAGTGGTTTTGGGAGAAGGCCCTGCTGGGCTTGGCGGAGTGAGGCCTGTGCTTGGCGCGGGGCACGAGGGCAGGATGGGGGCCCACGGGGACCGGGCTTGTTCTACAATTACCCGGGACGTGGGTGAGGGGGGCTTCTCTGTCGTCACGTTGGAGTTTTCCCAGTGTCGCTGCTTTGCTCGCCCAAGGTCCCTTTCATAAAAGCAGTGGAACACCTTGCCCTTTGTTTCGTGCATTTCGGCGGATGAACGTGAAATTCTTTGCCCCCTTTCAGCTCACTCCTTGGAGCTGTTTCGGGGAAAGGCCCGGGTTCTCTTGATTGATTGCCTCCCTCCCGAGAATCGGGTCTAAGCACCCACACTAGTGGAAAGGAGTATACTGGTTACAGAGCCCCTAGTTCTAAACCTGGTTTTCAGGCAATTTACAGGCTTTAAAAAAAAAAAAGCTAAATGATTTTCATTTTACTCATCTTTTAAAAAGGAGGATTTCAGAACAATTTGAATTAGTAAAAATAATTGCAATTTTATCTTTTAAGTTTTTTCTTAAAGGTACACCAAGAGGGATTTGTTGTTGTTTTGTTTTTCCCTATTTTCTATCAGGCCTGATAGTAAGCCTAGAAAGGAGCTTTTGAAAAATCACACTTATCTACTCCATTTGGCAGGGGGAACTGAGATACGGAGAGTAAGGACTTACCCAAGGTCACTCGTTTAGTTAGGTAGGTTAGAGGCGAGAACTCGGGTGTCAACTCCGGGTGAGTGGGCATTCTAAACATCTGTCAACATTGTGTGCACCTGGAATAACTAAATCCCATAGGTGTAAAAGGCCTTTTTTTTTAATTATATTTGAGGCTGGAGAATTTTTCAGTGCATGCCCAGGTTTTTTGTTTTTGTTTTTTAAGCTATGAAACCAAAACTATAAAAATAAGCATTTCAGCTATACCTGGTAGAGCAGGCACGTGAATGCTCAAGTTTCTACCAACTTTAAAAGTACTGAATAGTAATGGTACTGCATGTTTCCAAAATACTGCCAAGTAGTAAAGAACCACGGTACCTAAGGGCAACTCCCACCCGTACCCCCCACCCCCAAATTGCCACTAAACAGGAGGATTTTTCCTGTCCCCGTGCTCTCTACTGTGCTTGGTTTTAAAAAACAGCCCTGACCATTTTGCCTTCATGAGTGATTAATGAAGCTTGCATCTTCTAGATTGAATTTGAGATTGTTCTCTAACCCTCCCTACATTTGAAAATACTGTAACAGCTTTAATGGCATCTTTCTGTCTTGTTTTCTTCATATATTAAATGCATGAATGCCGCATCCTTCGTTCTTGTGGTTGTGTAGGAGTTGGCAAGCTCTGGGATATAAATAGAAGCTGATTTCAGAGGCCCCTGTTGACTAGGCTTTATGTGAGAGCCTCCATCCAGCTCAGCCTGTCACATTGCAGCCTTGTGACAGGCTGAAGCCCTGGCCCATGTGATCTAAGCTTCTGAGAAATATTAAGGCAAGCTGTGCACATGTAATGGCATTTAAAAGCTGGCTTTCTAGGGTGGAAGGCAATCTGCAAGATGAGAAGCGATGTAAAAGAATAAAGTCTTGGTGTCTCAGTTGAAGGCTGTTGATAGTGGTTTGAACGTAGATGTGTTTTCTGAAGAAGGAAAGATGGAGTACTGTGCATGTCGAAGTGGGTGAAATCATTGGAAGAGAAAGAACTCGCCCATTTAATTTATATAAAACAAGATTTTAAGAGTTAGATTAATGTTAATAATGTTGGTTGGCTCATTTGCTTTTAAAGTTACTGTCAAATGAGACTGGAAGTTGATATAGAAAGTGTGAGCTAGCATAATTCTTAAGCTGGGTTCAATCAGGGAATGGCCCAACTTTTTGTTCAGGGTAAAGATTTACACACTTTGCGTTGTGGGTATGCAAATAAATACATAGTATTATTTGAAGCACTTTTAGCACGTATGCTCAAAATTTAAAAAACCCAGCTGAAAGTGTTTATTAATAAACTTCATAAGTGATTTTGAAATGTTTACACTACTCTGCTCTAAAATGAGTCAGCTAAATTCCACTTACTATTTAAAGAGACAGTGTCAGCTAAATTAGTACTGTTTGAGGTTGTGGATCTTGGTCACTCCATACAAGCTTGATAGGCTTGAAATATTTTCAAGCTTGAAAATGGTGCCTTTTTTGCTAACAAAAGTAAAGATTACTGTCATTTAACTGGGGAATAATTGTCAGGATTCTGGCCAGATCAAAATTGATTAGTTTTCTTCTATCCGTTTTATAATTTTATTAATAAAAATTGCTAATACTTGCTACAACATCATTTTTAATAACTCACTAAAGAGTATTCTATGTGTGGTAGCTGGAAAAGGCTATATAAAATTCCAGAAGATGACAAGCTCCAGCTTGAAGTACTTTTCCTGCACTTACTTGAAATGTTAACAACTTAATAAATCGTAACTGACCTCCATTATCAAAATTAAGGTACATTTAAATGACAGTGACCACAAGTTAGAGCAAGTGATATTTTGATAAAATACTCTCAAATATGCTTTTGTACATTCATACATATTTTAAGATGACATGGAAACCCTCACATTTTTCTTAAATGTGTATTTTCTCTTAACAGAGGAAAATTTAGAAATTTAGCAAACTATTACTATGTTTGTGCTAATTTTAACAAGGCTCTGGAAAAGGAAGAGTATTCTTGCTGTATGAAGGTTTTTTTGGTAGCCTAGCATTAAGTATTAACCATTACTAAAGGTTGTGTATTTATATTGCTTTGCTTTCTTTTGTTGAAATAGAGTTTCAAGTGGTTTCATTTTCTGGTATGAGAAAGAGAAGCGCTTGTTAAAAGTTTAATGGATAGAGCCTTTGGGTGAGAAATCTATGGCCGATACTTTGTGCTTTAACAGGTTTCTAGACACTGACTTTTAAAGTTCTCAGACCCAGATTTCACACCTCAAATGTAGAACATAAAAGCTTAAGCAGTTGACCCCTGAATTCTTAAAGAGCTTCACTTGTTGGTGCCAAGGTAACAGGAAAGGCTAGATGATCTATATACCAGCCCTCTCTTCAGTGGGCTATAAAGGTGTTGCAACGTTTTAAAAGCACAGATGCTCTGCCCCATAGCAGAATTGTTGAATTACTAGTGGGGCCCAAGTATGTTCGGGTATTAGTTTTAAGAAAGTTTTAGAGCTACATCAGATATACATCCAGTTAAAAGAACCACTAATAGAGCTTCAGAATAAGTAATTATGATTATTGTAGGGTTTTTTTCCATTTGCAAGTTCCGTTTAATATATTTTTAACTAATGTGCAGGAGAGCAGAAAGTGACTTTAAAGATATCAATTGCCCAGATTTATTTAAACATAATTCTGATATCAGGCAGAGTGACCTGTTCAGAAATTAAAACAATAGTGACAGGTGCAATAATACATTTTAGTGTTTAATAGTAGACTTCTTTGTCCTTAAAGAATGTTTTGTCAAGCTAAAACACAATTCCTTTCATCGCCTTTGTTTTATAAAGGCAACGAAATATTCATAATGGGCCTTTGTTTAGAAACAGACTTGGTGTTTAAAATAACAAAGGTATGCTGGTGACCCTCATACTAATTTAGTGATTTTATTTTGGTTGCATGTTAGTTTCTAAAATTTTGTTTCTTTTTCTTTTTTTTTTTTATAGCAGAAAAATATGGCTCAGGAGACTAACCAGACCCCAGGGCCCATGCTGTGTAGTACAGGATGTGGCTTTTATGGAAATCCTAGAACAAATGGAATGTGTTCTGTTTGCTATAAAGAACATCTTCAGAGGCAGCAGAATAGTGGCAGAATGAGCCCAATGGGTAAGTTGTTTCCAAGGAAAAACCGGTTTGAAGAACTGGTGAACAGAAAACATAGATCCAAGAATTGGGGCCTAAGACTGAGAGAATCGATGCTGAAAGCCCACGGAGAGAAGACCTGATAAAAGCTTGAAATTAAAGCAACAACCCAAGTACTTGGCATAACTTCATCAGAAATGAATGACTATCTACAAACATCTTTTAGCTTTTTCATTTTACTTTTTGAGATTTTGTTTCATACTTGTGTATACTGGATATGACTTTTTAATGCATATTTTTGTTTGGATACTCGCTTAAGTATAGGATTCTGCAGCACAGTGAAAGTGCTTAGATCGCTAACCTAGTTAAATGCAAGTATTTGTTACTTACTGGTCTTGATACTGAGTGTAGTATTGCTTTGTTTCTTACAAATCCTTTTTTTAAATAGGGACAACTAGTGGTTCCAACAGTCCTACCTCAGATTCTGCATCTGTACAAAGAGCAGAGGCTAGTTTAAACAACTGTGAAGGTGCTGCTGGCAGCACATCTGAAAAATCAAGGTAAGATTGAGCATTTCAGGGTTTTTATGATAACACAAGAAGGAAATAAAAATATCTATGCTATCTATACAATTATAATTATGAACATTACTATATAATAAGGATGTTAATATATCAGATGCCCTTGGTTTTGTATGAGTTGCACAGTCAGGGATTTCAGTATCTTCATATATGATCTTGTAGGTCATTGAGTAAAGATACATACTGTAATGCGCTCCATAACACCCCCAAAGATGCTGTGTTGAGAATGCTGTGCTTTTATTTACTTATAATTGAGGTTTAGGGATTGTAGAGAGAGCGGCTCCACAGACTGTACTGTAATGCCACACAGGCATTTTGGCAAAACTGACCCCTTTTGCCCTTAAACAAATTACAGGCACAGCTCAAAACTCTAGTTGGCTATAAAAAAAAAGTGACCTATACAGATATGCAGCCTTGAATTGATGAGCCATTTATTAAATTGCTTTCTTCATTCTCAACCATTTGTGCTGGGCATCCAATATCTTTTTAAAATTTTAGATTATTTAGCTCCATTTCATCATGTTGGAAATAATATATAAAGCTGAACTGACAACTTATCTCACAAAGAAGTACCCTTAACATCTTTAAAAATGTTTGCTTGAACTCAAATAGAAATGTGCCTGTGGCTGCCTTGCCTGTAACTCAGCAAATGACAGAAATGAGCATTTCAAGAGAGGACAAAATAACTACCCCGAAAACAGAGGTGTCAGAGCCAGGTATGCTTTTTGTTTCATACTAGTTCAGTTCTGGACTTGGCAGTATGAGAAAGGGTTGGTGGGGGGATTCGTTCCTTCCCATTGAAGGACTAGAGAGAGAGAGAGAGCTATAAAATGCAGGCCAAGAAAGAACCACTATCTTTAAAGAGTGTAAAATAGTCACTCTTTACTCTCTCCTTTCTTCTCTCCCTTCCCCAGCCCCCCAGTATGCCACACCTACAAATCAACAAAGTTTATAAGCTGGAGGCTGGAAATGTTAAGAATTCAATGAACTTAAAAGGTTTGCCATCATATTTTAAAGGTGTCTAAATCATTAGAGAAGCCATCGTTCACAAACCTAGAAATTCTATAAATTTCAAAGCTGTGAAGAACCATTTTATAATCAAAAGCAGTAACTATTCAGTCTTGATGTCAGTATTGCAGAAAATATTCAAGCAACAGAACATATTGAACATTAAAATAAACTTTCAAGTTGAACTGTAGGAACCCATATTTTGTGGGAGCTTAAAACGCAGTATGGGAAGATATGTTTGGTTTTCATTAGATAGTGACTTTGAGTCTTTGCTCAACTTACGCAGTGCAACCAGAGGTGCTCTAATGTGCCAGAAAATTGACTTGTTTGAATGACCTGTGCTAGGCCTACAACAAGGAGCCATGTAGTCTGTGGTGCATATTGTTTATTTTTGATCAATTCATTATTTCCTGAATGGAACACAATATGAAACTTTATTGTGAGGAAATAAGTGTCAGTGGATATATAATCTGCTTTGGAGGCTTGCTTTTGCTACCATCATATAGCCAAGCATGGGTGAACTATATCAATCTTAACTTGTGAAGTTTAGGTGAAAATTTTTAAGTTAGGCAGGTGAATCCATTTTTGGTATTTTGAAATAAGTTCATCCTTCTGAAAAAAACTGACCAAATTAGTATGTATGTATGTGAGGCTTTTGTTCTGTTCTTTGTTTTTTTACACAAAATTACTCTGACCTTGGAACAGTACCTTTTGGGTTAGATCTGTAGTTAGTCCTCACATTTATTATTTCTTAGTAGGCATTCTGTAGTTCACTGCTTCTTTTCCTTTTCTGTATCGTTTTTCTTTTCTTAACCCCTTCTTGAGAACCACTGTTGGGTTTTCAGATGTGGCCAAGGAAATGGCTGTCACCCCTGCCCACTCCTCAGCTATTCCCAAAGATTATTCTTTTCCATCATACCATCAGGAAAAAATTATATTGAGGTTGTCATAGTAGATTTTTAGCATAAGTGATAGGTGGAATATTCTGTTAGTCTGGATATATTACTAATGCAAATGAGTTATAAATTTGGGGAGAATTGTAAGAGTAAATTGGCTTGCTTTTAAAGTTTGGGTTTATGCGAATATTGCTGGCCTATTTAGGCAGTACTTTTAGCATTGCATACATTAGTTTGCTATTCTTGAGGTGTGGATTAATATCAAAACTCAGTTTATAGTGCTTCTGGTATAGCTGAATTTTACAAAAATAGAATTAAATTTGGTGTTTTGTTTTTAAATAACTAGTAGTAACATGGGCTTTAATCCAGTAGTCTGTAATTTTACCTTCATAGTGATAAATTTTGTTGTCATGTGTGAACTAAAACTTTTAAGCCCTAAGGAGGTGAAACAGACTTTTTACTGTACATCATATCTCTCAATTTCATACCCGTTTCAGATAAGTATCACAAAGTAAATGAAAGCTGTGCTTTAAAAATTCTTGTTTTGCCTTTAGAATCCTTAGTAGTTTAAAATCAAAACTTCCCAAGTACTTACATTGTCCTAAAGATATTTGCTAATCTTTCAAAAGAAACTGTTTAAAAAAATCTTTTAGATTTTCTACGTAAGACAATATAAAGTACTTTTTAAAATGGCAAATAACTATTGTGAATTTTTTAGGATCTGAAACTAGTGATTAATGATTTGGGTTTTACTTGTCAAAATATGCCGGTTTTATCTAAGCAGTCTTTTCTGTCAGTGTAAAACGAAAATGACTTCTTTTTTTATAGTCAAGTACCTTATAAGTTGGCAACTTTATTTGCTGAGTAGTAATGAATTTGAACAGCCCTCCTAATTAAAATGTTAACATTTAGGCACTTGCAATATGGCAAAACTGAGCATATGAACAACATCTCTTTAAAAACTTAGAATTAAGATTTTGTTTCTCAGTACAAAGTTAAGAATGAGTTCAAAGGAATTTGAGTACAGTGATCATTTTACAAAATTTAGAGGAGCGAATGGCATTAATTGGCAAGAAGTTCTCAGACTTGAAAGTGCTGATATTAAAGTATAAGATTCTATTTAAAGTACATGTTTTTAAGAAAGGCTTCTTAAACATTTTCACTAAGAATCTTACTGTTTCTTCTAAAAAAAATTTTTTTTTACTTAGATAATTGTCAGCCAGTGAACTCTTGACAAATTTCTAATTTTTACCCTTGTTTTTCAGTTGTCACTCAGCCCAGTCCCTCAGTTTCTCAGCCCAGTACTTCTCAAAGTGAAGAAAAAGCTCCTGAGTTACCTAAACCAAAGAAGAACAGATGTTTCATGTGCAGAAAGAAAGTTGGCCTTACAGGTATTACAGAACACATTTATACATGCATGTTTTATGACTAGGGTTCAACAAGGATCTCCTGGTTACTCCCTAAGCGGCTGGTGGGTCTTAAACATAAATCATGGCCGATTTTCAGGAAAAGAAAGTTTCTATTTCTAATGTGGACTAGAAAGGGGGATAGTGGAAAGAAGCTGAATTTGATTTCCTTTTGTCTCCCTAATCACATGAAACCCTTTATTAACTTCAAGCCTTATGAATTCATCTCCTTTATTGGACTGATAAAAATTTATCCCTTTTGATTCTTTCGTTTGTTCTGCTGGGGAAAACGTAACTGAACCTGAACAATAAGCACCTACTTTGAGCCAGGCACAAAATAATCTAGATACCTTTTGTTTCCTTTCAATCTCAACTTTATGGTTGTGTTTCCCTGGGTTTCACTTGAGGAAACATTACCCAGTTAACATGGTAGGAGAAGGACTTGAATCTAGATCAGTCTGATTCCAGAGCCTGGAATTCCTGCCCTGTATTATATCTGCAGCAGTTTACGGAACAGTTATTTGAATTTCTCACATGTCAAAAGATGTTTAAAAGCTCTTTCACAATTTGAAGTGATAGACTCTTGTCTTTCATGTTGCAAAGAACCATGAAAATCTGGTTCCTTTTCTATAGTGACTAAAGCTTTTTTTTTCCGTTTTAACTACTGCAAGTTCCCAAGTGACTCTACTTCCTCTCGTGTGTGCAGGGTTTGACTGCCGATGTGGAAATTTGTTTTGTGGACTTCACCGTTACTCTGACAAGCACAACTGTCCATATGATTACAAAGCAGAAGCTGCAGCAAAAATCAGAAAAGAGAATCCAGTTGTTGTGGCTGAAAAAATCCAGAGAATATAAATTACTACTTGTGAAGAGACTGAAACTTTGTTTTTATTTTAATATATCGTAGGAAAACATTAAAGAGCAGATGCATGGCCATTTTCCTTTGATGTTCTCCAGAGTTTTACTTTATACTTGTCTGTCTTATAATTGATATTTTAGGATGTTTGGGTGTTTGTTACAGGCAGAATTGGATAGATACAGCCCTACAAAATGTATATGCCCTCCCTTGAATAAAATTGGATGAAAATCTGCACAGGAAATTGAGTTATACAGATAAATGGGACAAAATTTAGTTCCCACGTGCCAAACAAAATACATGAAATCTGCATGTTTGCAGCATATCTGCCTTTTGGGAATGTAATCAAGGTATAATCTTTGGCTAGTGTTATGTGCCTGTATTTTTTTAAAAAATGGTACACCAGAAAAGGACTGGCAGTCTACTTCTACCATAGTTAAACTTCACCCTGTTAATTTCCACAACATGTTCTTTGGAAGCAGGAAGAAGGCTATAAAGAGGACCAGACCTTTCTGTGAAACCAGTATTTGGTGCCATATGTAAGCCTGGCTAATTGCTCTTCTAAAAGCTGTCAAATAAGACATTCTATGAAAGGTAAACATCGCAACTGGTTATCATAAGAGTAAAACCATCAAGCAACAGGGTCTTGAGCTACCACTGAAGCTTATTGTGCTGGCCTGCACCAGAAGACGTCTGCATTACTCTCATTGCTAAAAATGTTGTGTAGCACAGAACTGCACTAGGATTAATTTGTTTACAAGAAGAAATTAAAACTCTACGTTTGGTTTTCACATACAGCGGCTCTATTGAATAACATGCATCTGAATTTTAAGTTGCAAAGGTATCTATCTGAACAGTTAATTTTTCATGTGCATCTTTTGTTGAATGTTTTGGTTCAAGAAAAAGTGTTTAAAGCTTTTTTTAAAAAGACTTGAGTTCTTAATGTAACTACCCTTCTGCATGGAAAATCATAATCAACATGGCTGCAGTAGACTTCTTAGTGGTATCCAGCACCACTTGCAGAGGGCTGCTTTATCATATTAATTGTACTTGGATGTAGGACTCTAGTGTTCTTGGGTGTATTGCATGGGCTGCATTATCTACAGCATTGTACAATAACAACTAGAAGAGGCAGTATACTTCACTGATGCTTGTCTGGTAATATCACTTCTGTGTTATAATGGAAGGTTTTCTGTGATGTATGAAACTTGTGTTTTTTATATATAAATGAGTATAGTTAGATTAGTGTTGTGGTAATGCCTGTTTTCATCTGTAAATAAGTATGTACACGAGGCACTACTTCTGATTTATTGCAGTGTTCAGTCCTAGTTTTTACTTTTATTCTTAAAGCATTCACAGTTTTGCTTTCAATTTTATGTACCTTAGTTTGGAGTTAGATCTGCAGATGTGTACAGATAGTTCATATTTATGTATTGCACATACTCATGCTATCCAGCATTGATGCTATATTGTATTATGTAAATAATAAAAGCCATGTACAGAGGGAAACTTCCACTTGTTCATTGGGTTTTTAAGCCATAGTTAGAAATCCTACAGGGGGATAATTAGAAAACGGATACAAAGAAAACTTTCTAGTTGCGTATGTAGACTTTGCATGGCTATTTTGTAATTTTTTTTTCCCATTGCCATCCCTGAAGTGTGTTCAAGTGAGAACCATGAGGTGAGTTTTGTGAAACATCTTCAAGTATGGTACATACTAGGTAATTTGTTTTTGAATAAATGAATAGGCACTTTTAGGATTGATAATCTTAGCACTTAAGAGAAAAATGAAATTTGAACAATTATGGCTTATCTGCCTTTTTTTTGCTTTGCTTTCTAGATGATACTTTAGGCATGACAATTTGTGTACAAAAACAGGCATAGTTTTGTTTTTTTGTGTGTTGTGTAGAGATGGGTACACGGACTTGGTCTTTGCAGGTGCCATGTGGAATAAATAGCAAGGAATAACAGTGGCGATCTGACTTTGCCCGTAGGGTAGCTGAAGCCAAGAACACAACTATGGCTTCTCAATGATTAGAGTTTGAAATGGAAATACTTAACACTAGTTCATTGTCATGTCCCAGGTCTTTGGATATTGCTGCCTTTGCTTCAGATGGGGAAAATATGTATGTGTAAAAGTCCATATGATGAGATACAAACAGTATCCCTTGAAATACGAAAGAAATTGAAGAATATCTTCACAATTGATAATTACAGTATTGAGAAGGTAAACTTAATTTTTATTCAAGGTTTAAGAATAAGACTTATTTCCCCTCTCAGGGTGCTGCTTCTGTCAAAACATTTGCTTGATAAATTTTAAATCTTAAGGTTTTGAAATCAGTGGTGTGTGGGGGATAAAGAAGACAGACGGGAAGATGATGGACACTTGGACATCATTGGTCTGTAAATGTCTTTGAGAACATGGGCTTGTAATATCTCCATAATCACTTATTATAAGAAACACTGAGAACAGATTTGGAAAGGATTTAATTTGTCAGGAGCATCAACTGGGGAGAAAGGAAGCAGGAAGATTCAATTCTGTCTAGACTTGCATTCAAATCTGAATGTGTCTGTGGTAAGACTGAAAATGTGCTGTAACTTTGGAATGTGCATTGAGATACACTAAGCATTTTAAGAATACACCATGTTTGTCCTTATAGATATCTTTGCACACCCTCCAAAAATGTTTTGCCAGGACACAGTGATACGAATTCACTGTATGACTTTGGGCTACTTCTTTTATCCTGCAATGGGCTTTAATCTGTAAAATGAGCTTCAGGTTTTAGCATGAGGTGGGCTTCCCACAGTGTGAATTGGAAAGAACTGTTGAGCAGTGTGTGGCATAGTGGTTAAGAGGATAATGGACCCTGGAACCAGGCTTCTGTAAAAGGATGTAACAGTGCCTGGCTCGATAGTAAGTATTCCCTATTAAATTTGTTAAACTAAAGCAGTTTTAGATCCACAGCAAAAATGAGAGGAAAGGACAGAGATTGCTCATATGCCCTCTCCCCCCACAGAGATAGAGCCTCCCTTACTAGCAACATCCCTCACAAGGGGGTACTTTTGTTAAAAATGATGAACCTACATTGACTCATAATCATTGCCAAAGTCCACTTTTTAGATTTCAGTGTTGGTGTTATGCATTCTATAGGTTTGGACAAATGTATGACCATCATTAAGGTACCATACAGTATTTTCACTGCTTTAAAAAGCTGCTCTGCCTACACTACAACTTCACCCTGACTCCTGGCAAACACAGCTCTTTCTTGTCCATAATTTTGTCTATTCCAAAATGTCATATAGTTGGAATCATACAATATGTAACCTTTTCAGGTTGGAGTCTTAGTACTTATTCACAAGTTTCTTCCATGTCTTTATGGTTTGATAGCTCATTTCTCTTTTAGTGCTCGATAGTCCATTGGATGTGCCAGAGTTTAATTGTCCACCTACTGAAGGACATCTTGGTTGCTTCCAAGATTCGGCAGTTGTGAATAAAATTACTATAAACATTAGTGTGTAGGTTTTGTGTGGACATAAATGTGCAGCTCTTTGGGTAAAGACCAACGGTGATTGCTTGATTGTGTGGTAAGAATATGTTTAGTTTTGTAACACTGCCAAACCTCCAAATGGCTGCACCATTTCGCACTAATAATTCCTACCAGCTATGTATGAGGGTTCCTGTTTTTCTCATCTTCACCAGCATTTGTTGTCAGTGTTCTGGATTTGGGACATTCTAACGTGCAATGGTATCTTGTGTTAATTTATATTCCCCTGATGACATAATGTGGAACATCCTTTCATACTCCTATTTGCCATCTGTATATCTGGTGAAGTGTCTGGAAAGGTCTTTGGCTCGTTTTTTAATTGGATTTGTTATTTGAATTTTAAGAAAGCTTTTTATATCTTTGGACAATAATCTTTTATCAGATGTTTGTTTTGTGGATATTTTCTCCTAGTCTATGTCTTCTCATTCTATTGAGCTATTAATTTTAATGTCCTAGAGTAATGATTTCCAAAACTTGGAAAGAATTATTTGAGAATGAACAAGATTGGTTACATTAAGTTGTACAGTAAAAGGTAAAGATCTGTAACTCAAGATTTTTCAGTTTAAATTGATTAGAATCATTTTCAGTAAGACTTTCTTTGTACATGTCTGTTAAATGAAGTTCTTAGCAAGTAACTGAAAATGAGCAAATATTTAATGTAAAAGCAAATTTCTGAGTTGGTAATATATTCACAGGGTTCAAAAAATTATTGATATACATTGAGAAGCAAAGCCTCTCCCATCCTATTCCATAACCTCTGCTCCAAAAACACATAAATTTTAGGTAAGCACCATAACTTGGAAAGATTATTTTATCTCTCCACATCATGTAAATGTTTGAAATTTGACTCTAGTTTGTGTAATTGTTTTACTACAAAGTTAATAGTGATCTTTGTCCATAGATTAGCTTATAGTTTTGGAGAGAATGATGGGTGTGGTTGCTGGTTGATTAGCAATGAGGTTATGTAGCCTTAAACTACATAGAAAGGTTTCCGTGGGTGAAGCAGCAGGTAGTTTATGACAAGTAACTTGAAATTTGACAAAGTTTCTTGTACAATCCGCTTTAAAAACACAACTAATGCAAAAGTGCCATTTGATACTTTAGCTATTTGCACACACAGACACTGGTTTTTAATTCATATAGATGCAAAGGGCGCTGTTTCTGTGTTTTCTCCCAGTGTGTTTCTGTTCTAGTCCTGGAAGTAAAAGGAATACCATTTTGTGGCATAAATAAGACTCCCATTTTGTCTGCAACTAAGGACTACTTTTTAGTATAGGTACTGATGTTGCTAAGTCATATTTCACACGTGATACTTAAGTCAACAGCAAGATGACAGATGTTACAGGTTTTTTTAGTTGATTAATATGTTTTTGTATTTTGTTGGGTTTGAATTTTGATTGAAACTCACCACAGAACCTTAGACTGTATCTATCTGAAATGACTGATAACATAACCAAGGTTGTTCAGGAATTAGAATAATCTATCGCTCTATTCAGAAGTTAACAGAAAATCTTTTAACACATTCTTGAATGTTTGCAGAGTGCAGGAATTGTTCAGAAAATGGCCTTTACTTAAGCACCTACCTTTAGAGCTCAAGAATTAGGCAGAAAAAAAAATACATGTAAACTATCCTATATGAGCTCAACTTAAATACTAGTGTCAGTAAATTGTTCTGATCCTGTGTGTATAATCCATTGCAAATTAAAAGATGGTATCTGATCCTTGCTACGTGTATTCACAAGCATGCAAATTAGAATACCAAGCAGACATACATGATTCGATTTTCTGTTGTGTGGCACTACATCTGCTCATTTATAGAACCTCAAGAATTGATACACTTATTTTTAAGCATCTCTTCAAAGAAAACATTTCTGGTGTTGATGTTATGTCCACCCTATGAGAAAAGTAGTACCTTACTAGGGTAATGCTTCTTTAAGAACCTTTCCCCTAGACATACCCCATGTGCTTAGAAATATCACCCATGTACTAATAATATTTGGCTTCTAATGTCTTGCACTAATTGCTATTGTAAAAGTAATTCTGTATAAATTGTAATACTTAATATGAATGGTTAACCTGCAACTCCACCCACTGGCTTCTATCATCTGTTAAAAATGCCTGCTAAAATTACCTATGTTTAAACAAGTTGCATTTTTACCTATTCTGTGGCTTATTTGGTTGGTATGAAAATTAGATCATTTTGCATATCTGGGACATACCTAGTTTTTTCTGGGGCTACATCAGATGACAAATATAATGAGACTTTAGAGATTTAATAAAGTAATACCTGTTGGAAGAAAGTGCAATCTGTAGGTATCAAAATAGCATGCATTCATCTTCAGAAATGACCCTTTAAGATTCAAGTAATAAGCATGCTTATTTGGATCTTCAATTAAAAGAAACTGAGGCTTTTAAAGTGAATTAAGGGTAGCAGTTTTTACTTGGTAAATTGGGACCAAGAATTTTCTGGACTCTTAAGCATCTTTAAGGACCCTAGACAATTATCCCAGCTAACTAGTGACAAATCTGCCCAGTGATGTACAGCCCTTACAGAGAAGACCCAACTTGGACTGAACATAATAGTACTGAATTACAGCATTTCGAATGTTCAGTGGCATGCATTAGTAAAACAGGATCAATGGTTGATTTTTAAAATGAGCTAGGTGTATGATATGTAGTAGAAACCACATGCAATGGACCTTTTAAAGTTCTAAGTGGATTCTCACGGTTTGCATCTGAGAGGCTGTCATCTTCCACTGAGAACTGAGAGAAGCAAACACTCTGCATGTGACAGCTGCCTGGGGCCGAGGCATGCTGTGAGCAGGATAAGGAAGGCATACGTGGTTTCAGTTTCCAAGATCATGAGCTAGTACAATGCGTAAGAATGATCTGAATTAGTCAATTAGCCATGTTGAGTCTAGAAGAGAAATTTCTTTTGAGTTGTATAAGGTTGAGTGGTCAGAATTAATGTCGATATTACCAGATATGGATCATTACTTGAAGCCAGCCTCATCTCCCAGGAACAATACACCTTCCACAATTTGTCACATGTAAGCAGTAAGGACGTTTTTCATTCAGTGGAGTAGATGGCGGTTAGAGACTAGCTTCGAAGTCAGTTTGGGCTCGTGACTCAAAAACTCTGTGGAAAGGTTACTTAAAATCTTGACTACCTGAGTGCCTTCACCTAGGCAGACGTCAAGGATTAAAATGACGTTGCGTGTAGCACAGTAATGACAAGCACATTGTGAGTGCTTGATACAGGTTAGGTGTTTTAACGTTACTAACATGGCTAATCACCCCTGGGAAAGGCTACCTGCCAAGATGTTTAAGAGGCCAGATTCTGATCTGCATAGTGTAAGAATCGGTCATTTTGCAGTCAACTAAAATTCATTTGCTGGAATGGAAACGAAATCCCATCACTAGTGTCTCTCTGCAAGCCTGATAGTTCTTAAAGCTGGGATCTGTGAGTCCCTGAAATTGCATGCAACATTTGGTGTCTGTTTCTTGGTAGCATTTTCAAATTAATCCATGACTCAAGAGGCAAGATCTAAATGGCCTTCCTGGGGAGATACTTGAGTATTTTAAGAGGGAACTAGCTGTTGTATAAATCAGGAATATGAATCTGCGTTATTCAGCTGCTGCCTCTGAGGCAGTATTAGAAGAAAAGTAGTACCTTTCTCCTCTTGCTATAGAGGCAGCAGCAGTGGCTCCATGCACTGAAGGAGGAAATGAATTGATAGGTCACAAACATAGCCGTCTTTTTAACAGTAATCTTGCCTTGCTATTTCAGTTTGCTTTTCCCTAGTACCTTCTCCTACTCCTCTCAAACCCAGACGCGAGTCCCAAGACATGGGTGCTTTGCGTGGTACATGTGCTTGAAAGCCAAGAAATGTGTTTCAAGAGTTTTATATAGTAGTTGTCTCAAACCTTGTAAGTCCAGATGTCCTCTCATAGCCCTGCCAGAATTTTCAGGGTACTGTTCAGTGTGATGGAGAGAAACTAAACCGTCTCTATACTGTAATTTCCAAGGCTAAATGGTAGAGCAGTTGACATTCACTCTGAGTCAATTCAGGACAACAGCTTAAATTACTGAGTGATCCCTCTTTGGTGTACACTTTTTTTTTTCTGTATCCCAGCCTGCTATTCCTGCAAGGACGTCTTAGAATCAATCTTTGCAACTCTTCAAATGCTTATAATCCCTCCCGATTCATTGATCCAGACACTGAAAATGAATGAGATTTGCCTAAATCATGCCTAAGAGGAGCAAGGTAGCCTAAATCTTTCAGTAGGGTCAATCCCAAACCCGTGAATCACCAAAATCAACTGGAGAATTAAGACAAAACAGAAAACATACTTGGATCTTAATTCATTTCTACTGACTCAATATCAGAGAATCTGTATTTTTGACAGCTCTCCCTTAAGTGATTCTATTAACCAGATTTGGAAAACAATGTTTATAATATGTCTCCTTTCCCACAAACTACATACAGTATAAAGAGGTGATCATACACAATCCAGTGCCTCTTTCTGTATCTATTCTTTCTGTGTAGCTTTCTGTGTCTATTATCCCCATTTAGAAGAGCTGGTATATATATATATATGTGGTCTCTTGTCAGAACTCTTGTATTTATTTTCTATCCATGGTTTCTAATACTACATAAGAGTATTTTGCAAAATGCTGACATAGGAGAAAATCCATTTTAGTTTTAATCCCATGGTTCCTCAGTATGTAGCTCAGACATTTCTCCTAGAAAGTATGCCTAAAAAGTAATCCCTTAATCACCTTGTTCTTTGGATTTCAGTGAAACTCAACAATAAATATTGTTACTTTAAGCTTTGGAGCCTATCTACCAATCTCACTTTCAAATTCTTTGATGCCATTTGCTACTCACTTTTCTACAACTTCTCTACCTGGGCACTCCACCCATTTTACTTGTACATTGATACCCTTTTATTTATCAGCCTGGAAAGTAAGCTAGTTAAAGCTGTAGTCTTACTTGTCCAGCTCTAGAGAAGGGTTAAGGAAAGGCAATACAAATAAAGGATCATTTTCACTCTTCCTTGTGTGAGTTGCCTAGAAAAGGTGAGCAAGAATCCAGGATGATGAAATCAAACAGCTCACAGCGTACCCACTGTCTGGGCTCCCTGGCACAATTTCAGGATCTTGTTCAAAAGTGTTTTCAGAACAGGAGGCACCCATTTATTTAAATGTAATGTAAATTTAAATGTACAAAATCAGAAGGTAGGTATGAATATGTGTTTAACACCATGGTCATGCCCTCATTTCTCTAAACGCAATCCAGGGCCACATGAGTGTATTTTAAGGAATACATAATTATTGGGATGGCTTTTTGGTCCCAAGAGAGATTGGACAGAGTCATTCAGAGAAATGAGCTTCATGATCTTCCCAGGAACAGAGGAAGGGCTCCAAGGGCCAGAGTGAGGCAGAGTGACCTTAGGTGAAGAGCTGGGTATCCTTGAGAAACTGTGTCTCAAAGAGGAATATAGTAAAAAAGATCAGAGACCTTGAAATTGGATAGACCTGGGCTCGAGTCTTTGCTTCAGTTCTTAGTAGACGTGTTGTTTGGAGCAAGATATTTAACCCCTCTGTTACCTGAACTGGAAAGTGGGCCTAACAAGACTTTACAGGATTCTTGTTCCAGTTAAGTGAAAAAACCTCCAAAGAGGTGAGCCCAGTATTTGGCACAGAGTTGATGCTGATGCTTAAAACTATTTGCACATGTTTTTTGCCATTTCACCTTCACTCTGCCCCCCATCTGGGACTGAAGCCATCTTGGTAGAGTTAAGAAAGACTTGAGCTGGAAAAAAGTGGAGGAGACATTAATGCCAAGCTCTCACTGATTATTGCATAAAGCAGGATGGTTCATCTCCCTGCTGTGGAAAGGAAAGGGCTATAACCATTGAGATGAACTCTAGTAGTGAAGCCTCTCAGATTAATACTTATCTAAGCCGGGTTACCTGTATTGCAAGAACAGGTCATCAACTATAGCCCAAGATGGGTGGAGTTAGGGGGTCTAGGGGAAATGCAGATCTCAGCAAAGTATTTAGAAGGATCCATGAGGACCCTCCTGCAGAAAGCAGCCAACTTCAGGAAATAGTCCACACAGTGGCAACTGCAGACAGAGTAGGGTGAATGACCATATATGATAGGGCAACAGAGTTCTCTTTGAGATGAGAAGTGGAATGACTTTAGGGACCTTCTGAGGGAAGGAGGGGGTGCTCTACTGGGAAGCTGATGTGGCTGCCAGCAAATAATAACCTATTGGCTCAATGCAGTTTTGTCCTTTTGGTACCTTTTGACATGAGTATCTGCTTTGGGCTGGGCCATCTTATAATTTGGGTTTACAGCACCTCCATGGTGACCCGAGTTACATGGTCTACTAATGACCTTCAATATAACCTCTTGTTATAAATTATCTGTAACTGTCTTCCCACACTCCCATGAATGGAATTGACCTTATGTGCCAAACCAGGGCCAACTTGTTAAAAAATTTATCTTTTCTCTCTTAGGGAAATGCACCACAGTACATAAATATATGAAGATGAAAAATTTGTGGCATTTTCTACCTGTACTACCAAAATTGAGCCAATGAGATGCATTAAGTTCATTTTTATTTAGTCCATTATGAGAATCCTAAGATTTTAAACCAGCAGTAAATTATTTCTTTAGTAAAGTTGGGTTGATAAGAAAACCTTACAAACCCATGGGTTATACAGTCATGGAGTCAGGACCCAATTATAATATAATTGTTCTTCTGTAATAAACTGACACTAACTAAAAAAAAAAAAAATATATATATATATATATATATATATATATATATATTTTTTTTTTTTTTTTTTTTTTTTTTTTTTTGCCATGAAAAACCAACATCCATCATGAAGAATTGTTTTTTAACTGCCCTGATATGAAATTATTTCCATTTCTGGTCAAGATGGCGGAGTAGGTAAATGCTGTGCTTGCCTTTTCTCATGACCACATCAAAATTTAGTTACAACTAAACTACAGAACAACCATCACTGAGAATCACCTGAAGTCTAGCTGAACCAAAGTCCTACAACTAAGGACATACAGAAGAAGCCACCTTGAGCCTGGGAGGAGGGGCAGAGACATGGAACAGGCTGGTCTTACACTCGTGTGTGACCATTAAAAATTGGAAGGGATATCTCAACTGCGGAGATCCCCCCCTTCCCAGAGGAGCAAGATGTCCTAGCCTCACACCATGCTCCCAGCCCAGGGTTCTAGTGCCTGGGAGATAAGTCCCCATAACTTCTGGCTGTAAAAACCAGTGGAGATTGTGACTGAGTGAGATGAGAGCAACTGCAGTTCCAGGCACTACTCTTAAAGGGCCCACACAGGACTTCAAGTCATGGGTCTCTCTCTTCTCCTTCTGATACCCCCGTTTGTATGGAAAAGCCACTGGAAGAGGCTTGGGTGTGCCCAAAAGTTGGTTGGGGTAGGGTCTTAGGGAATCAAGGTGGGGCAGATGAACAGTGTTAGCCAGGTTTATGGAGACTCAGATATGGTGGCCACTTGCGTTTGCATGCCAGGAGCCAGAGGTCTCAACAAAGAAACAATGGGTCTGCCAGCACTTCTGTCTAAGAGAAAGCTTCCCCTCCAGCCCTTGCCCTGGAGCCACACAACTTAGTTCCTCCCCGTATGTCCCTGGTGTCTTTTTAGCTGCTGCTCCAGTGCTGGAGCTCAGAGTGAGTGAGTTTGTCAGCAAGAAATTTGGCAGGCAAGAAGGGATTGGCAGGAAATACTCAAAGTGATGAAAAGCAAGGACCTACAACCAAGATTGCTCTACCCAGCAAAGCTGTCATGTAAAATTGAAAGAGAGATAAAGAGCTTCCCAGACAATAAAACGCTAAAGGAGTTCATTACCATCAAAATGTTCTCTGTATCTAGGAGTTTGTTTCTGTTTTATTTTGTTCTTTAGATTCCACATGTAAATGAAATCACACTGCTTCTGTCTTTCTCTGTCTGACATACTTTATTCAGCACAACACTCTCCAGGCCCATCCATGCCACTACACATGGCAAGAACTCTTTCCCTTCCATGGCTGAGCAATATTCCATTGTATATATGTACCACCTATTCTTTATCCATTTATCATCCATTGATGGATACTCACGTTGCCTCCATATCTTGGTCATTGTAAACAATGCTGCAATGAGCATATGGATACACATGTCCCCTCAAAGTAGCATTTTGGGTTTCTTCAGATAAATAAATACCCAGGAGTGGGATTACTGGGTCCTTCTTTGTCTCACTACAGCCTCTGTTTTAAAGTCTATATTATCTGGTATATGTATTGCTATGCCAGCTTTTTTTATTTTTTTGTTTACATTTCCATGAAATATATTTTTCCATCCCTTTACTTTCAATCTGTGTGTGTGTCTTGGTTTGAAGTAAGTCTCTCGTAGGCAGCATATGAAAGAGTCTTGTTTTCTGATCCATTCAGCCACCCTATGTGTTGATTGGAGTTTTAATCCATTTACACTTAACGTGATTGTTGATAGATATGTAGTTATTGCCATATTTATTATTTATAATTTTGATTTTTTTCTTTTTCTTAAATTGTAACACTGCTTTGGTGGTAATATTGTAATGACTATGCATGGAGTCAGACGGGTACTAGATTTATCAGGGTGATAGATGGAAGGGGGTTGGGGAGCAGGGTGAAAAAGGTGAAGGGATTAAGAAGTACAAATTAGTAGTTACAAAATAATCATGGGGATGTAAAGTAAAGCACAGAGAATATAGTCAATAATATGGTAATAACTGTATAGTGCCAGGTGGGTACTAGACAGGGGGAATCACTTCTTAAATTATGTAAATGTCTAACCACTATGCTGTACACCTGAAATTAATATAAAATTATATTGAATGTCAACTGTAATTGAAAAATTTAAAAAGTGGGGGTAAGGAGGTGAAGGGAATAAGAGGTTCAAAGTTTCAAGTATAAAACAAATATGTCATGGGATGTAAAATACAGCATAGGGAATATAGTCAATAATATTGTGATAGCATAGTACAGTTTCAGATGTTGCTGGACTTATCATGGTGATCACTTCTTTAGGTATATAAATATTGAATAACTATGGTGTACACATGAAACAAATAATATTGTATGTTAGCTATATTTTAATCAAAATATATTTTTTAAAGATTTCCAAGAATTATGGACCGTTGTACACTTTTTTGCATATAGCAACATTATAAAATATAAAGGTCTTAACAAACACTAAAACATCAATGATCTTTTCTTTAAAACTTCAGGAAAAAAACAAATGGAACATTTCCTGTACTATAGTGTTGTATAATATCAGTAATGTACTTCATGTCTTGAAAGACCACTATTAAGCCTAGGTACTTGTTGAAGTGAACTGGATATTTTGACTAGTAGAGGAATAATAAGAAGTCACAATATAAAACATAATTTTTGACATTATGCATATGTTTGTTCTCTTTTTGAGTTTGAGATTCTAAAGGATAAAAATGTTTTCCCACAGTTGAATTCAAACATACCTATTTACATGACTGTCACCTCCACTAATTTGCAAGCTTCTTGTACCTTTGTATCACGAACAACTAATAATGCCTTGTATATAATAGGAGACTAAAGATGGTACCTCTCAAAGACCAGATTTCTTTAGTAAATCAAGTGTACAAATTTCCTAGGGCTTCCATAACAAATTAACCTCCAAGTCAGGGCCTTAAAACAGCAGAAATGCATTCTATTGTAGTTCTTAAGGCTAGACGTCTAAAATCAAACTGTCAGCAGGATTGGTTCCTTCTGGAAGCACTGAGAGGAACAGCCCATTCCAGGCTTCTCTCCTACTTCTGGTAATTACCAAAAATCCGTGACTTCTCTTGGTTTGTAGCTGTATCAGTCTAATCTCTGCCTCTGACTTCACGTGCCCTTCATCCTGTGTGTCTGTGTGTTTCTGTATCCAAATTTCCCTCTCCTTTCTCTCATAAAGACAACAGTCATTAGATTTAGAGCCCATCCTAATCCAGTATGACTTAATCTTGACTTGATTACATCTGCAAAGACCCTGTTTCCAAATAAGATCACATTCACAGGTACCAGGCATTAGGACTTGAATGTATCTTGGGGAGACACAATTCAACCCACCAAGTAAAAGATATAATGAAGACTGGAATATGTACCAAAGGAGTCTTGCTTTAACTATTATAATATGATTCAGAGAGAACAAATATATTGACTATGATCTAGATGTTTTTACATTAATATTAGTTAACAAGACATTACTTACCATCTTGCCACAGATAAAAATTATATTGATGCCATACCATTTCCTTGACATGACAGATTCAATAAAGAAATCAATAGCTCTCTTTCAGAAATGCTATGATGATTCTAAAAACATTTATTTCCTTGTGGTTGTGAGAAATATTGGCATGTATTTTCAATGTTGATACGTATTTTGAAAGATTCAGAGGGAAATGATCTCTGGCTAAAATGATCTCTGTGGCAAAAAACACACACACAAAAAAAAACCTGCTACATGCTCACTACCCACTTCCTCTTCCCTGGCACACAGGAGCTCAGTTATTCCCCATGTTCCTTGCACTTAGCCGTGTGTCAGAGTCTGACCAATGAACTGTGGGTAGAACCACTTCTAAGTTTGGCCCTTAAAAACATTCTGCTTGGGGCCGGCCCAGTGGCTCAGGCAGTTGGAGCTCCGTGCTCCTAACTCCAAACGCTGCCGGTTCGATTCCCACATGGGCCAGTGGGCTCTCAACCACAAGGTTGCCTGTTCAACTCCTCGACTCCCACAACGGATGGTGGGCTGTGCCCCCTGCAACTGGCAACAGCAACTGGACCTGGAGCTGAGCTGCGCCCTCCACAACTAAGACTGGAAGGACAACAACTTGAAGCTGAACGGTACCCTCCACAACTAAGATTGAAAGGACAACTTGACTTGGAAAAAAGTCCTGGAAGGACACACTGTTCCCCAATAAAGTCCTGTTCCCCTTCCCCAATAAAATCTTTTTTAAAAAACCAAAAACATTTTGCTTGAGCCTCCTTCCTCCCCTTTCCTTGCTAGGGTGACTTGGGGACCACACTTTCCAGTGGCATAGTTATCAGATGGAGGCGGGCTACCTGGCCATACCACAGTGTGAAGAGAATAATGAATGAAGTTGTACTGTGCTACTGCCTCATGCCCCAGCTCGCTAATGCAAGCTATGGATCATGCAAGTTTATAACATCATCTCAATACACAGAGTTATGTGTATTGAAAGCCCCCGCAATACAGTCTGACTGTGTCACATTCATCTTTATATTTCCAGCATTTTCACAGTGCCTGGTTTATTATATTTGCTTTTCTTTAGATCAGGAATCGATCTCCTTCAAAAATCAGTATATGTATTTTTTTTCAGCCGTCATACTACTTGTAATGAAAACTCATTATTTGACATCTAAGGTTTTTTAACTACTTTAAAGAAAGAGAAAAATAAGCAACAACAACAAAAGCAAAAAACATGATTGCCTCCCGTGTGTCACACTCTGTTGTTAAATAGTAGAACACATTTATGTTAGAGGAAAAGATAGCGACAATGGATTCCAGGCTTCGGAAACTAGTGAATAAAATTAGCAAAGCATCCTGCACTGTCCACCAATTATGAGATATTTTATTCACAAAAAACTCACCAATATACAGTAAAAAAATCATCTAGAAGAAACCTCATCAATTCATAAAATATTCTTAAAAGAAGGGAAAGGCTTCAGCTGCCCCACTCCCACCTGACGGAGAGCAACAGCCATTTTATACTAGCCAGATCAGAATGCAGTAGGAGAGTTAACAACTTGACATCTTAGCAAAGAGTTGGGACAGGTGCGACAACTGGGGAAGGAGGTTTGGTGGGCTGTGCAGACAGAGGAATTTTAAACAAAATGCCTAGAGGAGTAACAAGAAAAATTATAACAGACAGATCTGAACAGCCTGCTGAGATAAGCTAAAATGAGTCAGACCTTCAATTTGATGACAACTTTGACAAGAATTTTGAAAGTGACAACGAATTGAAAGCTTTCTGCATCTAGAGCAGCACAACTGTTAATTAGAGCCCCCAAGGGGTTGATGCATTTAGCAAATGATTGTTTTATGTATACTTTAACTTTCAAATGCTTCAATAAATTGCTGATAAAAATAAAACCTCATTTTCATATTCTGGCCACAAAGTACTTCTTTAGAGCTCAGTAAATCATCCCAGTCTAAGTCCGAAGTTGGGGCAGGTGAGAATGGTTTGTGATTGCTAAGCATGACAATGTGGCAAAGGTTTCAAAGACCGTTCCATCTGCAATCACATTTTTCAAATTTCTTTGGAAAAATACAAAATAACACCTATGCTAAGTAAAGTTCCTTCTTATCCAGCCCCCTTATCGTGTTTTTTTTAATCTAGTAAACTCATTTGTTACTATAAAGTCAACTTAATTTTTCAAAATATTTTATAATTCAGGTTTATCTTTTTACTATTTAAATAAATTGATGAGTTTTTCATAATTTTGGTTTTAAGTTTTTGCTAAATGTGCACAGAAATATAACAAATTAATTTGCAGGTCCCTAGCATTCAAAAGTAATGTTACCAGAGAATTGGGAATTTCAGAGGGCAACTGGGGGTGGCGATGAGAATAATGTGGATCATGGGAGTGGGGGCAGGGTGACTGGCCATCCTCTACAAATAAGAGAAGATTTTATTTAAAAGAAACCCATCAGTCAATAAGATATATTTTTGTTAGAAATCTAAAATTCTTCATTTTTACTTAAGGATTTTAGTTCTCTTCCTCCTCCCCTCACCCCATAACTGTATGAACAGAGTGAAGAATCTTTATTTTCCCTCCATGATGATTAGAAAATAAATGGCTCTCCAGACGTGTTAAAGAGAAAATTATTCACGACACTTATTAAAGTATGTTAAGGGAGACTTTATTCAGAACCATCACGTTAGCTATAGGGACCATTGCCATGGGCTTAACTTGAAATACAAGGAAAAGTGGGAATTTATAGCCAAGAAGCAGGGTGGGGGTCAGTGGGTAGAAAATGACTAAGAGGAAACATTAGCGGTAAGGGAGGATTCTGGCTAAACCAACTTAACAAGATTCCTGCTGAAGTTAGGCCAGGGTGAGCAGACTTCATCTGGGGGAAGGTGGAGGATGATGAGGGATTGATCAGGTATGGAGAGCGATCAGATATCAAGAGTACAGGTTCTGGCTAAATCCTGACTTAGCAGGATTTCTTGCTGAAATTGGGAAATGCAGAGGCAAACACAGAAGCCCAAAAGTCAAGGCATAGTTGAAAAAAGAGTTTAGAGGAGGCTGAGTACAGTTTGGTCAAGGAGAGAATGTTTGTCCCCAGTCAGAAGTGAACTGGGCCTTAGGAAAATCACAGGCTGCTTCTGGGTCTGTTGTGAAGCAGCTCTGTGACCACAGAAAAGTCATATTATTTCTGGGATCCTCAGTGTTCCTTACCTGTAAAATGAATGGTCTGCTTTAGATGGTATTCAGGTCCTTTCCTTCTGTAACATCTGGGGATTCCAGAAGAGGAGAAAGACTCTTTTTCAGGGACTCATTTCCTCTTAAATAGGAGCACAGAGTTAGAATTCGGAGGAAGACAGAGACTCATCTCTCACTGACAGCAGATGGAAGATTAGTGAGCATGGGTGGGAGACATAGTAGTACCTCAATTTTCGAACATCTCCGTTGATGAACATTTTGGTTTACGAACGCCGTAAATTTCATGGATCTAGGGTATCATTAGATGGTAAAATTCATGCTAAATTTGCAGTTTTAGGGGTTGATTTTAAAGGTCTGGAATGGATTAATCTATTTTGCATTACTTTCTATTGGGAAACCGTGCCTCAGTTTTCGAACATTTCAGAACTCGAACGGTCTTCCGGAACGGATTACGTTAGAAAACCGAGGTACCACGGTACTTGGAAAACGAATGTGTTCTGCTGTGGGGACTGATGGGAAAATGAGGAGGAGAAGAACTCTAGGTCCTGAAATGGAGACTGAGTAAGCTAAAAGCCCAACAAGCCACTGTGGGGGAAGAATAATGGAGTCCACCTCCTTGTGGAGGAGAAAGTCCAGCCAACCTCTCCTCCTTTTGTGTGAGCATTTACTGGTCTTGCGTCACCACAAGGCCTTGTTCCTGGCCACAGACTGTTTAGACTTCCCTGCACTGGCCACCAACAGGGGTCTTTCATTTTGCTTCATGCTTAACTATGAATCAGTTCCAATTCAACTGTGTGATCTGACAATGTCTGCAACTTTGTTTCTGTAATGAATCAGTAAACTTTGAATGAGGAGTGTGAGGAGGGGAGGGAGTGGTAAATGCATGTGAGTGGAATGGATAGCTTCATCGACCTTGTAAGAAGTCCATGAACTGAAAAAGCAAAAATCTTCCTAGTCCCCATTTCTCCACTGACATTCTGTAGGAGCGCCTGGATTCATCAAGTCTAGAAAAAACATACCAAGTGAACTGGGAAACAGAAACAGAGGAATCATTGTTTTGAATATGCTGTGTCTTCATAAGGGCTGTGACTTCCTCACACTGTGTCACTGACAAATGTTCTCTCTCCTCAGACAGCGCTGAGCCTCTAACACGTGAGAAGCCTCTCACAATTGGCTTGCTCAAGAACACTACTTGCCTACTACACATTTCTCTGAACAGAACTGCCTGTCTTTCCCTGGATGGATGCAGGACGCTCCCTCCACAAAGAGGCGGAATCCATTGCTCTCCCTCCACAGCAGCTTCTTGGGCTTCTAGCTTAATCAATCTCCATTTCAGGACCTAGAGTTCTCTCTCCTCATTTTCCCATCAGTCCCCACAGCAGAACGTATTCCTCTTCCAAATATCTCCAACCCTTGATCACGAATCTTCCCTCAGCTGTCAGTGAGAGATCTATTAAATGTTCCAATCTTGATAGCCTTCTGATGAAGACAAATGAGAAATATACTTGTTGTGAAACAGCTCTTAGTACATTTATGTCTCTCAATTTCCTTTGTGTTTTCTCTGCTCTGAGGCTTGGATATAGAATGGAGACTGGGTTTCAGTGACAGATGGCAGAGGATAATCTTTTATTTTGTCATGAAGTTAATCCTCAGAGAGGCTTGAAAGAGACCTTTCTCTTGTAAAATCAGTAGCTTCATATTTCCTCACATTCAACCAAGTAGAAAAAGCTTCTCCTTTCTGATCTTCAAGATAGAGAACATGCCTTTCCTTTTAAGCTAACCCACCTTGGAAAATACCAAGTTGAGGATGCCCTCTTCGTTTTGTTTTATTTATGCTTCTGTGAGTGCCTTGCTCCTTGTATTTCATGATGATTTGACTGTGTTTGAGCCCTAGCAACAAATAAGAGAACGGGGCTATTAAGGCTTATCCAGTAAACAAATCCAAAAAAGCTGTCCTTCAAGGCAATTTGTTGATATTTTTACAGACAAAAAAGACTAAATAAAATACAACACTGAAATTAATTTTCTAACATTGATAAACAGGAACCATACAAGTGACTAAAAAACTTTTTAAATCTTACACTGGCTAAGAAATCACAGGTTTATATCCAGATGAAGCATCTGTTTCATTCTTTGAACAAGTTTAGCCAAAGAGGGTTGTGATTTAATGAGTGAGAGTACTTGTACTAGGTGTTGGAGCAAAGCAGAGAGTAATAGCTTCCAGCCTTAATCAACAAATGACAAAGAAGCCAAAAGACAAATTATCCATGGGGCAAAATGCTGTTTTGTTTTTGTTTTTTCATTTGTTGTTTATCATCGTTTAAGGAGAATGAGAGTTAAGATGTTTCCAAGTATGAACAGAGGCAGATTGTTAGTTCAGAGCGGTTAGTTCAGAGTGAAAGGAATGTTGAACGCAGAAAATCACTTAACCTGGGTTGATGTCTGGACTAAATCACAATGCACTAAGGTAAAAGCCCTCACATTTGAGTTTGGGAGCTAGGATGAGGTGGGGGAAGAGTTGTAAAAGACCAAATAGAGGAGAATGAGCTTTTATGTGGCTTTGAATAAGTGACACAGGTTCTCTTTCATGTGGCTTTGCATAATGGTAATGATGGAAAATATATACCGGGGGTGCCAAAAAATGTATACAAGTGGACACTTTGGTCAACATTGCTCAAGCAGTAGTTTGCCATAATCAGAAGTGTCTAGACGCTGATGGTAACCACTTTGAGCACCTCCTATAATTGTAGATGTCCAACATGACTTGTATTTATCTTTTGTTATCGATATACATTGAATATTACAATTTTAATAGAGGTTTTTCTTTTCGTAAAAGTGTATCCTTTTCTTTTAAATTTTATTGGGAATTTTGGGGAACAGTGTGTTTCTCCAGGCACATCAGCTCCAAGTCGTTGTCCTTCAATCTAGTTGTGGAGGGCGCAGCTCAACTCCAAGTCCAGTCGCCATTTCCAATTTTAGTTGCAGGGGGCACAGCCCACCATCCCATGTGGGAATCGAACCAGCAACCCTGTTGTTCAGAGCTCACGCTCTAACCAACTGAGCCATCCGGCCGCCCCTGTATACATTTTTTGGCACCCTCTGTATATTCCAATGGAATCCAGATTCCTTCCCTACATTGACATATATTGGGATTCCATTAGAATTCTGACCAGGGGTAAGCCATTTCTGAGCATGTTCACAATCTCTCCCCAACTGCTCCCCTCCATTGAAAGTCTGACTCTAGAGACATTGAAAAGCAAGAATAATCTCTTGGCAAGGAATGAAAGGATGGAGAAGCTGGAAGGGGAGGAGACCAATGTCAAAACCTGGTTCTCTCACATCGCCCCCCATTTCTATGACAGCATAATTACTTCTTCTGCTCCAAAGGAACAGACACTTTATCCAAGGCCTGGGGTACATTGGAATCATTGTTAAAGAGGACAATTGAGGTAGCAAAGAATAATAAGAGAGAATTGAGTGGGGGGAGTAGAAGGGGTCCTAACACCTGCAGCATGGGATTTTCTCCCATGGACTGAGCACATCCCTGAGGGCATTTGTGTCCTCTCCTTTTCTGGGTAGTGCAGTGACCCAAGACTGGGGCTATTCAAATCTCCCACCTAAGCTTTCATTACCTGGTTCCCCATTAAGAAAAGAGCTTGTCCTTGGAACATGAGAAGAGGGGGCGCTTTTTTGTTTTGTTTTGTTTTTGTCTCTAAGCAGAAATTCAATGAAGAAAGGACAACATCTTAACATGTAAGAATAAACTCTACATACTCATCCATACATTCCTCAAATCTTTGTAAATGAGTTTTCACAGGGAAGCTGTTTTAAGTGTGGCTAGGCTCTACAGTATTATGGATCGATTTTGTTATGAGTGATCTTTTGTGTGCAATTGTAAGGACCTGGCTACCATTTCCCACATCCATTACCCTCCCCCACCCCCCCAAAAAATCTCTAAATAACTGATTTACAAATTTTGGGACCCACCAAAGTGGGATCTAGCTATACTCAGATTTCACTACCTTTAGGTGCTGGTGAGAAAGGTGAAGCAGGCAGTAGCACAGACCAGCTCAAGAGCAGAACATGACACATCCCCATTACCTCAAAAAAAATAAATTAGAGAAAGGTGATTCTTGAAACATAGAAAGGCTGAGCCTCGAGTTATTCATGCCAAGTGTTTAATATGATGTCTGTCCCACAGTAAGGGCTCAATCTTCACTAACAAAAGAGTCAAAGAAAGCATGGTTACAGGGAATGTCAGGAGAGCCGAGGATGGCCAAATATTGGGAGAAAAGAGTTTTGAGGAGATGGCCATGCTCAGTCATCTCAGATGATATAGAATCGGTAAAGATGAGGACTGAGAAGGGGCCTCTAGATCTGACAAGGAGTTCATCAGTGACCTTGAAGATAATAACAGTCAGTAGAGTGGTGGAGGCTAGAATAAAATTCCAGTGGCCTAAGGGAAAGAATGAAGTCATGAAGGAAATTTTGGCAGGAAGGAGAAATCAGAGTAGACGTTTAGGTAGATCTTTAGGATGGGGCATAATTAAGCAAACTAAGGAAACAGAGTTACTATGGTAACTATGTAAAAATATATGCAATGGTATTAAATGTTCATTAGAAAGGCTCAGGCATATAGTTTAGTTCTACTATCATCTCAAGAATGCATAAACTTGGGACTTCTGAGGAATCAAATCTAGATTCTGGATTTAGGGTTCTGCAATGAATTCACTGTGCCAGCCTAGGCAATTAATTAACTCTCCTGGGTCTGAATCCTTTAACAAACACCAAATATAAAAAGTACATAACACTACATTCCATAACCACTACCATAAGAAATATATGCATATAGTAATTCATACATATATAATCTATATCAAGTAGATAGAAAATGCTTTCAAAGTAACAGTAACAGAAGACAGTGGTAAGGAAGGGCTAAGCACTATTGGCAAAATGACTGTTGCAATGATTGCTACTAAGTGCTACTTTCTACTAATGATATTATACATTCTGGTTTTTCAAATTTCAAATGTTGGGGCTCTGGGACCTGGTTAATAGAGGAGTAGGGAAAAATTAGTATTCTTACCAGTGTGTCATCTTTGAAGCAAAGGAGTGATTTCAGGAATGAAGAGGTCACAGTAGAAGTGGCAGAAAAATAATGCCTCAATAATCAGTGAAATTATCTTGAGATAATGAATGCTACTAGGAGGCAGCAGGCCTGCGGGATGAGAGGAATTAAGCGATGAAAATGGCCCTATCTAGATTTTCCTGCAATAGATTTATGAAATAAGCTGAATTAGTTTAGAATACAAGGTAAAGATCTTAATTCGGGTTGTATAAAATCTCTCTTCTCTGAAAGCATCTTTTATTTTGTAATTATTTTTTAAAGGAGAGTTTGAGCTTTGGGCATTCTCTATTTTTGTTCTTTCCAACTCATTTTTGGCTTTCAGATAACTACCCAAAAGTTAATGAAGTGGCAAAGTTATGCCTAGTAACAAAGAAATGGTTGAGAGAGAATGAGTGGTCGGGGCTGGTGAAAGGAAAGGCACTGAGTTAAGATATCCCTCATTCGTTTCAAGACTTTAATATAAACAATGTAAATGCTACCACTTTGATAATACTGAGTGCTTATATGTGCTACCATTTTACATGATTATTAGCTATGAAGTAGATGCTGTTATCATCCCCACTTTGCAAATAAATAAAAAATTAAGACTCAAGGAGGTTAATTTGCCCAGTTCACATAGCTAGTCAGTGCCAAGAGCAGGATACGTAGTCAAGCCTAGACCCAACTGTACTCATGCTCTTGAACACTGTGCTAGCTGGTTCCCCTCGAGCACCCTAACTGTGGGTCCCTTTGCATTGCCAGCATTTGGCCCACAGAGCCTTTCCTATGGAAGGGTCCCAAGAGCAGCTAGGCCCTGTATTCTCCATGACTCACCCAGCAACATGCTGACATTTCCATTGCTGACATCTTCCCACTGCTGCCTGGAGCTGTGTTTCCTCTTATTTATTTTCTGTAGTGGAAATTAGAAGCTCAGGTTGTTAAATGCATTTCCAGGGTGAGAGATTACTTTGGGAGGGAGATAGTAATTGAACCAGGTGATGGGTAAAATATGGAAGTACATGATGGGGAAGGGAAATAACATTCCAAGTAGAAGAAATCACAGGAGCAAGTGTAGAGAAGTGAGATAGCATGAGATATACATTGAAAATAGCAAGTGGTTTTTGATTTAGAACAAGGGTCTGAAAATTATGATCCATCCATCTTGCCATCTGGTTTTGTATGGCCCCCAAACTAAAAATGTTTGTCATATGTTTAAATAGTTGGAAAAAACCTCTACGCATGAAGAAAAGTTTGTGATATGTTATATGACATTCAAATTTTAGAGTTTATAAATAAAGTTTTATTGAAACTCAGCTAAACTTGTTCATTTACATACTGTCTACGGCTGCTTTTGTACTAAAATGGCAGTATGACAGAGACCATATAACTGAAGAGCCTAAAATATTTACTATCTGACCCTTTACAGAAAAAGCTTGCCGACTCCTGCTTTAGAGGAAATGTAAGAGGCATAAAAGCAAATAGCGGAAGACATGCTGGTTTGGTATACCCACTCAGCCCTTTGTAATAACCCATGCTTTTGACTTTGCCTAGTCTTTTACTACCGATCTAAATATACTGCTCTGAATCTCATTCTGTCAAGGCCTTATTTGGTTATTTGCTAAATTACTTGATAGTTAATTTTGCAACCCTTTTAAAGCTGTGGTTGAATCATAATATGTTAATGTATAACTTATTACTCTTTTTAGATTACATATTTGAAATTTTAGGAGCATCGAAACCACAGACTTGCCCCCCTAGTGGACTGTAATGGCAGAGATATTTCCAGAAATAAGCCTTTCTTTGGCCTTCACGATGCACCATTTAGGCAGCCAATACTTCTACGAACCCAAACCAAATTTAGTTGGTTGTTAGTTGTTATTTTTTTTCAATTAGTTATTTGGAAAAAAGTTAATAGTGAGCCATTTGATACTAAATTGCCCCTTGGGGGAAGGAAAAATGGCAGGAATTACCTTGCTACAATTGCCAACCATTGAGAGTTGAGTCTATGCCCCCTTTAGTTAATAAGGCAGCCCTGGGCAGCGATTGTTAAATTAATGATTTTTTTTTTTCCCATGAAGGAGAAAATAACTCCCTGATGAACTGGAGCTGAGATTAGAAATGCTGGCAGCAGTATTCTCAAACTTTAGCATGGGGAAGAATTGCCAAGGAAGCCTGTTAAAAATGTAGATTCTCCCATCTCTCCCCCAGAGAATCTGTGGGTCTTCAAGTGGAACTCAAGACTCTGCTGTAAAGAGTTAAAAAGGAGGGATAAAATAAAGGATCCAAACTGCATCCCACCGACAAATCTGTATATTTTGTTCGTTACTTGCTCCCCCCGTGGAGTAAATATGAATCAGTCCCTAGTCTAAGTATTTATTAGAAATAACCTGATTTGAGAGAGGAGCTGAGTCTTTGAAGGCAGTTATACATACAATGGAATATTATTCAGCCTTGAAGAAGAGGGGAATCTTGCCATATATGATAGGAGGGATGTAACTTGAGAACATTATGCTAAGTGAAATAAATCAGTCACAGAAGGACAAAGTCTGCATCATTCCACCTATATGAGGTCCCTAAAGTACTCAAATTCAGAGAAGCAGAAAGTAGAATGGTGGTTGCCAGTGGCTAGAAGGAGGGGGAAATGGATAGTTGCTATTCAATGAGTATAAAGTTTAAGTTATGTAAGATAAAAGAATTCTAGAGCTCTGCTGTATAACATTGTACTTATTTAACAATAATGTACTGTGCACTTAAATTTTTGTTAAGAGGGCATATCTTATGTTATATGTGTGTTTAACCACAATAGAAAAAATATGAAGGCCGTACAGAATGCAAATTAATAAGATAACTGTGGAGAGAGTTTGCTTGGTGAAATAGTTTCACGCTCTTGCAGCCACAGTATTCTACTTTAGATTCAGATTCCACAGGAAGAGTCTGCCAGTTCTAACTTGGTCACATGTTCTCCCCTAATGTAATCACCATGGCCGAGGTGGGGGCGGGGGCTTGTATTCTCACTTTATTTGGAGAGAAACACTGGAGATTTACAAAATAGTGTTCATGTCTATTTCATCCTAGAATTCTCCCCAGCAGTTGCTGTAGTTGCCTTGCATATGGCATACATGAAAATATTGGCTGAACAAATGACAGAATGAAACACCTACTCTTCAGGATGTACCCTGATCTTTATCTTGTCCCTAATTTTGTAATTGTAGCACGTGATCTTGTCACTTCTGTGGCAAATTTAACCTAAGCATTATGTAGCAAAAACTTTCTTAAAAGGTAAAGTTCAGGTTCAGAAATAGGCTATCATTTTATTTTCAGACCTTTCCTTTTTATAATAAAAATGGACAGAAAATGTTTAAAGGGAAACAGACCATGATTTATACTTATAAATACATAATTTATTAAAGAAATCAGTATAATTCATTGTTGATCAATCTGGCATCACTACACATTTTTCTCTTCACCCTAGTAAATATATTCAACATTTTTTGAATTATGGCAAACTACAGCCTGCAGATTATAAATAAAATTTTATTGAAACACATTCATGCTCTTAAAAATGTTTTGTCTGTGGCTGCTTTGGGGCTACAGTGGCAGAGTTGAGCCATCACAACAGTGATCCTATGGGCCACAATGCTAAAATGGTTACTTTTTACAGAAATGTTTGCTGACTCCTGATTTAGACTCCACAAAGCTCTTTATTAGTGATGTATTCCAACCTCAAGAAAAAGCTCAAGATCCCAGACTCACTCTCTTTTCCCACTCCAAGAGAAAATTGTGATCTGAATCAAGGACAGATGAAGGGCACATAGAGGTTATAGTGGAGCTTTTGTTGGGAGGGGGAAGGAAGCCAAACTCTTTTCTTAGTCATGATTTATTCTCTCCTTCTCATGCTGTCTTTGGAGACAGATTGGAGAAACAATGTGGGACCAGGGTGGGTACTGGAAAAGAGTCATGCAGTTGTTTAGAGCAGATTTAGATTTGAATTTCCAAAGGAAAAGGTCAAGGTGGGCAGGGGTCTATGCAGTTTGCAGGTGGCCCAGCCCAGCTGACCAGGATGGGGATTGGGGCAGGGTTGGGAATAAAGAGTGAACCTATAACCGGAATAACCTTTGTGTTCATTCTCTAGCTCTGTTCCATTATGGGAAATGTTAAAATATTAGTTTCCTTCTCACAGTGAACAGAAATTCTCTTTGTTGGTATTGATTCATTTCTCTAGGGTTTTCTTTTTCATGTGTTCTGGGCTGAATTCTCTCCTGCCAAAATTCATATGTTGAAGTTGTAATCTCCAGTATTACAGCATGTGATATCTTCCTTGAAGATAGGGTCTTTAAAGAGGTAATTAAATTAAAATGAAGTCATTAGGGTGGGCCCTAATCCAATCTGTCTAATGTCCTTATAAGAAGAGGAAATTAGGATACAGACATACACAGAGGAAAGGCCATGTGAAAATATGGGAAGAAGACCATCTACAAGTCAAGGAGTGAGTGGTCATCAGGAAGAACCAACACTGCTACCATCTTGATCTTGGACATTCAACCTCTAGAGTTGTGAGAAAATAAATTTCTGTTGTTTAAGACACCCAACCTATGGTACTTTGTCATAGCAGCCCTAGCAAACTAACATACCATATACCAGCCTTCACATATGAACAGACAATTACCGTGTCTTATGTTTACCAGGTTAAATATCCCCTTTCTCCTCATACATTTTATTTTGGCTTACTCACTGTGTACCATCTCTGTTATTTTTTAACATATATGTCTTCCAAACGTTTCTATCCATTGGTTCAGCAATTCTATCTCCAGGAATTTTCTACACTAAGGAAATCATCCTACAGAAACACAAAGCTTTGTGCACAAAGATTTCCATCCCATGGTGTACATTATTTTCTCCAATTTTAAAAATAGTATATTATATGTACTTTATTTATTTTGAAAAACATTTTAACCCAAAATACATGTCTAGTGAAATTTTCAAATAATACAAAAATTTATAAATAAAAAGTCAAAATCTCCCTTTACATTTACCCACAAACGCACTCCCCAAAGATTACTGTGGAAGTGTATCATCTGCACATATGATAATAAATATATACTCATATATATTTTTAAACAGAAATGGGAAAACTGTTATACATAATGTTAGATTTTCTTTCTCATGATATCTTGGGTATCTTCCTATGTTCCTCATCCTTCCTTTCTTCACGGTCTTCATGACTCCTGCCCAGCTTTAAAGAGTCAGGTGGTCATTTTCCTGATACTGCCTCTCCTTCCCTAATGCTCTGCTAAGTATGCTTTATCTGGGCTCTCACAGCACCCTGGGCATAGCTAATTACCTCACCCAACATATATGATGGTATTTAAGAATGATGGTTCTAGAGTCAAACTTCCTGAATTTAAATCCTGTTGTAGTAGTTTCCTATGGCGGCTGTAACACAGTACCCATAATCACAAACCCATTATCACAAACTTAGTGGCTTAAAACAACTTGTACAGGTCTGGAGGTCAAAAGTCCTGAAATCAAAGTATCAGTATGCCTATGTTCCTTCTGGAGGTTCCAGAGGAGAATCTGTTTCGTTGCTTTTTTCAGCTTTTAGAGGCCATCTTATATTCTTTGGTTCATGGCCCTTTCCTCAATCTTCAAGACTAGCAGTGTAGCATCTTCAAGTCTCTCTCTCTCTCTCTCTCTCTCTCTCTCTCTCTCTCTCTCTCTCACACACACACACACACACACACACACTGCTCTGATTTCATTGTCATCTCCTCTGACCTTGACATTGCTGTTTCCCTCTTATACAGACCCTTTGGTGAGATTGGACCCACCCAGATAATCCAGGATAATCTTCCCCTCTCAAAATCCTTAACTTAATCACATCAGCAAAATCCCTTTTCCATGTAAGGCAATATTCCATTTTACCATTTTACCTTATAGGTAATTTCCATGTAGAATAATATCACAAATTCTGGAGATTAGGAGGTAGACATCTTCGGGGAGCTATTATTCTACCTACCACATCTGGAAACACCATCTTGTTAGCATGATGTGCCTCAGCCTTGACCTCTATTAAAAGACTACAGAGATCATCTCTACTCATAAGGTTGCTGTGAGAATTCATTGATTCATTCACGTGAATGGTGCCTGGAACATAGTATATGTTCAGTAGAGTTGGCTATTATTATAACTATATAGTTATCCATTTATCTTCTTTGCCCCACACTAGGCTGCTAGTTTCTTGAAGAAAAGAACTATTCCTGGGGTCTGGCATAAGATTTGGGACATATTTTTCACTCAATAGATGTTTGTTTGTTAAACTGAATTGCTCCACCTAGGAGATTTTAAGCCAGTAAAAATGATAGAGAATGTGAAATGTTAGGAAAAACATCATCATATTTTGTTATCCCTACAACCAAGATTACTCTACCAAGCAAAGCTATCATTTAGAATCAAGGGACAGATAAAGAACTTCTCAGACAAGAAAAAGCTAAAGGAGTTCATCATCACCAAACCAGTATTACAAGGAATGGTAGAGGGACTTCTTTAAATTAAAAAAAAAAAAAAAAAGATCAAAATTATGAATAATAAAGTGGCAATAGCTACATATCTATCAATAATTACTTTCAATGGAAATGGATTAAGTGCTCCACTCAAAAGACAGGAGGGTGAATGGATAAGAAAACAAAACCTTTACCTATGCGGCCCCAAGATATTCACTTCAGACTGAAAGACACACATAGGCAGAAAGTAAAGGGACAGGGAAAAGATATTTCATGAAAATGGAAACAAACAAAAATCTTGGGTAGCAATACTTATACCAGACAAAATATTTGATTTTAAAACAAAGGCTATAGGACTTTCCATCCGAGAACCATGGCCCAGTTTGTCCGTAATCTCGCGGAGAAGACCCCGGCACTGCTAAACGCTGCTGTGACTTACTGGAAGCCTCGATTGGCCACATTTTGGCACTATGCCAAGGTTGAGCTGGTTCCTCCAACCCCTGCTGAGATCCCTACAGCTATTCAGAGCTTGAAAAAAATAGTCAATAGTGCTCAAACTGGTAGTTTCAAACAGCTCACAGTTAAGGAAGCTCTGCTGAATGGTTTAGTGGCCACTGAGGTGTGGATGTGGTTTTATGTCGGCGAGATCATAGGCAAGCGTGGCATCATTGGCTATAATGTTTGAAGACCAATCGTTCACATCTGTTTCTTTTGGGTTTATTATTCGAATGTTCTTGGACCATGTGTGATCAGACTGGTATTTGAATAAAACATGTCAAATCAAAAATAAATAAATAAATAAAATAAATAAATAAATAAAACAAAGGCTATAACAAGAGACAAAGAAGGACCCAGTAATCCCACTTCTGGGTATGTATCTGAAGAAACCAAAACGCTACTTCGAGGGAATGTGCGCAGCCATACGTTCATTGCAGCGTTGTTCACAATGGCCACGATGGGGAGGCAGCCTGGGTGTCCATCAGTGGCTGAATGGATAAAGAGGAGGTGGTACACATACATGTATACAGTAGATTATTGCTCAGCCATGGAAGGGAATGGGTTCTTGTCATCTGCAGTGGCATGGATGGACATGGAGGGTGTTGTGCTTAGTGGAGTGTCAGACAGAGAAAGGCAGATGCAATGTGATTTTGCTTAGATGTGAAAATAAAAACAAAACAGAAACAAACTCATTGATACAGAGAACACATTGATGGGAGGGGGTTTGGAGGTGAGTGAAAAAGGGGAAGGGATTAAGAAGTACAAATTGGTTGTTACTTAGGAATCATGGGGAAGTAGGATATAGCATAAGGAATATAGTAAATAATATTGTAATAACTATGTATGGTGTCAGATGGGTGCTAGATTTGTTGGGGTGATACATGGAAAGGGATTGGGGAGCAGGGTGAAAAAGGTGAAAGGATTAAGAGGAACAAATTGGTAGTTACTAAACAGTCATGGGGATGGAAAGCATGGGAAATATAGTCAATGATATGGTAATAACTATGTATAGTGCCAGGTGAGTACTAGACTAGTAAAGGGGATCATTTCTTAAATTATACAAAGGTCTAACCACTACACTGTACACCTGAAATTAATATAATATTGAATATCAACTGTAATTTAAAAATTTTAAACAAGTCATAGGGAGGTAATGTACAGGATAGGGACTATAGTCAATAATATTGTGAGCATGGTACGGAGTCAGATGGTTGCTGGACTTATCATGGTGATCACTTCTTAGGTATATAAATGCTGAATAACTATGGTGTACCCTTGAAACTAATAAAATATTGTATTTTAGCTACATTTTAAATAAAAATCTTTAAAAAATAAAATAAATTGAAAAAAAGAACTAAAAATTATGCATAAAAATAGACTGGGAGGAAACATGCCCAAACATTAACTGTTGGTGGTCTTAAAATGGTGGAAGGAGGGGTGATATTTTTTCTTCCTATTTTTACTTTCAGACTTTATTGAATATATTTATTTTTAAGATGCAAAAATAGTTTACGTTGACTTACACACACACACACACACACACACACACCTCTTGCTCATTAAACAGTAGAGGAAACATTATACACTGAGTCATAACTCGAGCTCTGAGTCACTATCTGGGTTACAGTTCTGTTCCATCATTTTCAAGCACTGGGTGCACTGGGGTAAGCTACTGCTGTGGATGTTGTTGTTGTTTGTTGTAGTTGTTGTGTTTCTGCTTCACTGTCTTCACCTGAGAGCTAAGGAAAATGGTCATCCACCCAAAGGGCTGCTGTGGGTCCAGTGACATAATGCACTTGAACACCCAGCATGTCACGTGACGCACGTTAGGCCCTGAATAAATGTTCACTAGTCTTCTCATGGTTATTATTACAGAGAGGATGATACTGACTCAAACACACATATAAAGAGTTATAAGGAAGCATTTGTTCAGAGAAGGGGAGCAGAGAAAACTGAGGATAAAACCAGCTTGCTGGATCTCAGAATCCATAAGATTTACTTCGTTTAAGCCCCTCTCAGGTCCTTACGGATGTGCCAAATCTGATTACAAGAGTTCTGTTTTTAGCAACAGAACTCTTCTCCCCATCCCCCCCAAAATCTTAGGCAGATCCCCGAGATATAAACCAGATCAAATCAGCTGCTTTGGTAAAATGGGGGTCAGGCTGTGTGTTCTGAGCTCCACATCATCCTCATGGATCTGAAGCTTATCAGAGACTAATTTGGAAAAAACTCTTCCAACACAAACCTAACTGGTTCACAAATTGTAACTCTGCAAACTTCTTCTGTTCTAGGGAGCCTGGTGTCACGGGCAGCCCACGGTGGTTTGAGAGGGCAGCAGTGGGCAAAGGGTGCATTAAGAACAGCTGTACCCAGGCTCCTGAACTACTTGGCACAGCATTTGTGCATGTCTCAAGGCTGTTTCTTAGGAGCTGTGCTCCTATTTGAGCCAGAACTACACAAAGGCATTGTTCTCAAACACTGGTCCTCCTCTCCTGACTGGCCCTTGTTTACCCATTCAGCAGCAGGTGGCAGCTGAAGGTTCCCTTTTGATTTTGTGGCTCAGGAGCAGCAGGCTAAGACCTGAGCTGAAAAACATCATATCATTTGGCACTGGCAGGATTCCTGGTAGCCCGGGTCAGGCAAGGTTTAAGGAGGATTAGGTTTAGATTAGAAAAGGGGTTGAGTTATTTTTTTCCCCTGTGGTCTCTCTTGAGTGCCTTAGGGTTTTGTAAGAGGAAAATGGGCTGACAGCCTGGGTTCAGTTGCTCCAGAAATAAAAGTGGTGAGCTGGGTGTTCTTTTCTGGAAGATCAGAGTATGTGCTTCTCCTGAATGTGGTTTCTCCAGTGAAGGTTTTGGGCTCTTGGGAATTTGCTGAAAGACCTTTCCTCTAGAAAACTCTGTGTGTGTGTGTGTGTCTGTGTGTGTACACACACACGTGCATGCATGCACACACAATTACTTATTTCTAGGGGTTGCTGGAATATGCAGGCTGGAGGATTTTAAAGCCTTACACACTCAAGAATGAGGGTACACTCTTCCCCTAGGTGAGCCAGGGGTTGCCTCACCTGGCCATCCTTCCCAGAGTCGCTCCTCAGTGACCACTAGCCATGCTGAATGGACCTGCTGTCACCACACCAGGTTTCCTTGGCAGTCTGGCTGGGGCTCTGGCAGTTGCTCTTGTTTGTTACACAAGTCTTGCTCCATTCCTGGCGACAGCTTGCAAACCAAAACTATTTCATTTCCCAGTGACAAAGGTTAGCGGGTGGCGGGGGGGGGGGGGCTGGAAGGGGAACAAAACTTACACCTTTTGAAAGCACAACTTCTCCTTAGATTCCCTGAAAGACTCTTTTCACCCTAGGGCCCGCCTACTTTTGGCTTTGCTTCTGGGGCAATTATGGTTGTTTCTGCCCTCCAAGGAAAGAAATTGCTGGCTGAATTTTTTTTTCTCCTGTTCTTTTCTCCTTCTTTTCTCCTTCTTTTCACCTCCCCACCACCATTTAAAAGAAAAAGTGAGGTTAACATGTTTTTATCTCAAATAAATGGATATTCCCATTTATGGTTAGACATGGAAGTGCCTAGTCTACTGCTTACTCATTCATTGTGTGACAGTAAGAAAAGACTAAAACAGTCCCTGCTGCATAGGGTGGTCATGAGAAATCAATGTGCGGTGAGTTGTTAACAACTCTCACTCCTAGTGAACATTTGAAACAGTTTACCATGAATATTATAAGCAGATTCTTATCCCCCAGTAGAACAACACAATTTTCCCTCTAGGAAGCCCTTCTAACACCTTAAACACAAACACAGGCTCTCTTCAATTCTGTACAAGGAAGTTCTGATTGCAACCAATAGGATGAGCAATATTTAGGTGGCATCATTTTAGGGCCTGGTTGAAGGTTCTAATCCCAAATAAAACTCAAAGCATGAAGTTAAGGGAATTTGGGGTGTCCAGCATAAGCTACAGTTTAATAAACACATTTCAAAACATTCAGACTCTGCTCTTCATTTTAGAACCACTGTCATATAAGTGGAGAAGACCATCCAGGTTCCTATAAAAGTTAACATTTATTTGAGCACTTCCCATGTGCTAGTAGATGACCTATAAGCAATTTACCTAGTTTGGTCTTTTCAGTAACCCACCGAAAAGGTACTGACTATCACTGCCATTTTATAAATAAAAACAGAGGCTTAGAGAGGTAAAACAAATGGCCCAAGGGCACAGAGTTTGTATTTCAGAGCTGCCTCCTGTATTATGCTGCTTTGATCTCTCCAAATATTTATTACACTCCTGAAAACAATAATTTTCTGTTGAGACGTTTATCCTTGCTTATTTTGATAGATCTGACAGTCTCCTCGTAGCAAATATCTCAAGATGGCTTAACGCTGTCCAGAGCAAACTCAGCTTCACATTTATTTAAAGCAGTCTTCACATTGTTTGTAAAGCTGCTAATAATTTATTTTTTAACCTCCATGCAGAAGAAAATTATGTAAGTACACACATTTTTACATGCACATCAGTAAGGGGGGAAGAAGTAATAGTGTCCATTTACATTACCCAGAATGTTTGTTACTAAACATAAGAAATAGTTCTTAAAGCCATACAGACTCCCACGGTGATGCTTGTAGAACTTACACAACCATCTCTAGTCTGTCCTTGCATTTCTATTGGCCCTGAGTCAGTTTTGGATCTGCACTAGACTTCTTTATGTGATTTGTTTTTCTGATTATGAAAGCAATATATGTCTATTATAGGAAATTCAGAAACTACGGGAGAATATAAAGAAGCCAACAAAATTGGGTCAAATTTCTTAGTGTTTGATCTGGGCCAAGATTCAAAGCTCATTTGGGTTTGAATAATACCTGTGCAGATTGGGGGTGTGTGTGTGTGTGTGTGTGTGTGTGTGTGTGTGTGTGAAAAACTACAGAGAAAACCTCTTTGATCCTAGGGCAATTTTAAGGCATTTTACCATAAGTCATTTTGAAGCAGTCCAGTGAGAAAAAAGAAAATTTTCCCTGCTCCTAATTGTTACAGATGAGTCTCTAATTGTTACAGATGAGTCTCTAGGGAATTGTTGACTGGGGGGGGGCGGGGGGGAAGGAGGCAGAAGCTTATGATATTCCCAAATGCTTTGTGTGTTGTATGGCAAATGATTCTTGCCTTAATCTTTAAACTTCCAAAATGACGTGGAATCTTGATTTTCCAAAGCTGTGGTTTAAAAATAGTTAACTGGAAATATGATTTCCTGCTCCCCGTTTCTCGCCATTTTCCTTCCTATTTATGAAAGATTAAACTATTATAACTCTAAAAAAAAATCCAGAAATTAAGTTTTCCATAATCACATTTGGATAGTTGCAGTACATAATAATTACATCTTGTCTGAACATGAGCTAAAGAATGAGTTATGCCCATATATATTTCTTTCTCACTAAATTAAATATTTTAAATTCATTTAAAACTCATTTTCACGCACTAACTGCATATGAACATGGAATAGAAAAGATATACCTTTTACTAGTCCATGTCCTCAAGGCAAGTATATTGAACTGACACTGAGTGTTCAGAATGTATCCAGTGGCATGTAAAAAAAATTAAGTAGATTAGAACCTTAGTTTCTTCTTTCTGTTTCACTTGGCCTCAAAATCAGATTGGAGAGGAATTGATTTCATTCTAAACAGCATCTCTTCCCATGTTGTCTGTAATCTAGGTCCTTTACAGCAATTAGTTTTTTTCAAATTTACAATCCACAATTTGAGAGACATTAATTGCTTGTATAATTACTTATTTATGTAATATTTATTTACTTGCTTATCACTTCACTTCATCTGAGACCCTCAATGTGATTCATAAATATTAATGTACTGTAATTATGTTTCATCACAAGAAAAATATGACGTACAGTCATTAGTAGTTTTATACCATTATTAGCTTTGCAGTTGACCAAGAAAGCTGACTTAGATTTGTGGTTGTGGCTAATCTCTAACTTAGAGTAAATCATTCTTCTTTTTGTCAGTGATTTGCTATCATATGTTTAAAGAAGTCTGGATGATATTTTGGCATTGCCAAATGATACCAAACGAACACAATGTAAGTTTACTCTTGCCTACTTAAATATTTTCAGAATTTTGCCCCTAATATATTAGGAGCATCTTTAATTGAACACATGAGATTTTATTCTTAGTGTCCTCTAAATAACTGATATCATGCTTCCTAGACTGACCTTCAGGAACAAATCAAAACAAACAAAAAAAGCCTAGTAATTATAATTATAGCACCGGGATGAAAAACAAAAAGCAAACAAACATTACTATGATACCTAGTTAGTCTGTCTAGGCTGTGACCTATGACCTTTGCCTTTTCCTCTGAACCCTCTGAATATTTTGGCGTTTTTCTTCTAAACCTCAGATCCCTGACCTATGTGATTTGTTGTCATCGTCTTCACTGTTGTTGCTTTTCAGTTAATTTTTTTTAAGGATGCTGGAGCCCCGTGCTCTGAGTTATGATTTATAATCTCTAGTCTTGTGTTTATGACATTCTGCTTCTTTCCAACATGATTTATTGCTGACCCTGTTTTTAACATTTGGACATAATGCTTTTATATTTCAAAGCTGACCTCTGATCTTTGTGTGTTGTATATCGTTAAACTTGAGTAATGGATCTGGGGAGTCACAGGTGAAAGAGCCTAAAAAAGGTCTCAGAAATTTAGTGGTAGCTGCTATGATTCAACAGTAGAAACATGAAAGCTGGTGCTCACAGCCGCTCGGAATAGGAACTTGTTTGGATTGTAAATCTAAGCTACTCCCTGACCTACTAATGCTCCACTGGGGCCTCCGCGACTAGGAAAAGGATTGTCTCTGACTTCATAATGAATAACAATGTCTGCTTTTCCAAAAGAATGAAGAAAGAGGGAAGGCCCTCTTACCGACTCTTAATTATACATTTTTTCCTAGCAATATACTGATTTAATAAATAAGTACCCCTGTATATCTGAACTTGTCAAAAATATTAGTCACGTTCATGTTAGCAAGTTTAAATGTCAGTAATTGTGTCATGCTAGCCTTTGGGTTTGCAAACTTGTAAAACAGTTGTGTCCCCATGAGCACATACTTAGGTGGTCTTCTCAAGGTTTTTAATTTGACTACATTTAAATTAACATTAAAAGAAGTAATTAAATTATAAAATTATAGTTTCCCAAAAGGCTTTTGAGTTCAGTTCCCTAATGTCCTAGAAGTTGACAAGTATTGGTTTTAGGTAGTCCTTAGACTCTGTAATTTTCATTAAGGCTAATTTTATTAATTGCTTGGTGGTCTAACCCGATGTTGAATAACCCACGTTTTTGTGATATCGTCTAGTAAAAGTAATAGACCTGCCTATGGAAGCAATGTAAGGCTGGTATTTTTAAAATTATAATTTTTCTTGAGCAGTCCTCAGTACAAGCAAAGAAAAGTGATAATTTTTCTTCCCTTGTTTTTTCCTCCCTGCTTTTCACTCTAGTTAAAAGGCAACATATGAATCTTGGACATAAGACATGTGACAAACAAGTCAGGATTCTATTACCAAAGCTTGTATCTTATCTTTACCTGCTTGGAGATCCACCAAACTCTACCAGGTGAGGGCCACTAGAGAAGATCTTTTGGAAAGAGCACAGGTTTTGGGGTGGCCAGATGGCTCAGTTGGCTGGAGGGCGGGCTCTTAACCATAAGCCTGACGGTTCGATTCCTCGACTCCCTCAAGGGATGGTGGGCTACACCCCCTGCAACTAACAATGGCAACTGGACCTGGAGCTGAGCTTCGCCCTCCATAACTAAGATTGAAAGGACAACAACTTGACTTGGAAAAGTCCTGGAAGTACACACTGTTCCCCAATAAAGTCCTTTCCCCTTCCCCAATAAAATCTTAAGAAAAAAGAAAAGCACAGGTTTTGGATTTAGCTGCATCTCTTAGGCAAATATGTCTCTTCCATGTAACCTACTATGTGACCGTGGACAAGCTAACGTCAGTTTCAACATGTGTAAAAGGGAGAAAACAATAGCTAACTTGTAGAATGGTGATGAGGATTAAAGTAAAAGAGGAATATAAGTAAAGTACCTAAATCAAAGCCTTCTACCTAGCATATACTCTATGCACGCTATATACCTATACTCTATCTATAAACTTAAGGTAATTAGCTAATCTCTCAAGTTTTCTTACAAGTCTCATTAAATCACCTCTCTTATCATTCTTTCAAGTAGCTTATAAAAAACAATAAGCTTTCCTTATATAAGAATAATCCCACCTTTCAAAAAGAAAGTTGTACTTTCTCTGTACCCTCAACAATTATTCCTTATTCATCTTGTACAGTCAAAGAGGTCGACAATAATTGAAACAAATGAAGAGAAATCAAGAAACTGTCCTGGCTCGGGTTAGCCACAGTCGATAATGAGATTTCAAAGAATGATAATACTGTAAGCAGAGTGCAATAGGAGATTGATCTGCAACAGATCCAGAAAGACAAGAAGAAGCTATATGATCAGTATGTGAAGAATGTAAGTAGAATTGAGGAAACGTGTTCTAATGTACAGGCAAAATGGAAGGGGCGGCTGGACCAACTCCTGGGAGTTACTTAATCTTGGAGGTAATTACGAAGAGAAAAATCCATTCAGTAGAGTGCCTAAGAAGATAAGTTCAAAATAAGCACTGGAAAAAAGAAAAGAAAAAAAAAAGTGATTAATCTAATCCAAAGCAGTGGGCAGTGGGGACCAGAATAATAATGAAACTTTAACATTTCACAAAGACCTTTTGTGCATGGCATCTCTGTTTCTCAGGGCAGCCCTGAAAGAAAAGAACCTCATTTATTATCATCATTTTATTTTATAGATGTGGAACACAGATAAGTGACTTTCCCGAAGTCACACAGCTAGTAAAGGATGAGGTAGGACTTGAACACAGATTTTCCAACTCTAAATTCATTATAATATGCACTAAAAAAAAAAAATTAGATGTGGTTATTTCACTGAGAACTAATGACTGACTAGCTCTATCTTTGATAGAAGTCAAACTGTCTTTCTGCCTTGAATATATTCACCTGAAAATTTAGGGAAATGCTTAGAAGCCTAAATTATAAACATTGTTTTTCAGGTTATCCTCGGTCTTTAAATGTTTCTTATGTGTATGTCAATATACTGAGTTCCTGAGGGATGGATGTCCCAGAAGAGACTTCAGGCAAACAAACCCGTATTAATACGAACTAGGACTTGATCCCCAAATGCACATTGGCTTTTCCTACCCCATGGACCTCAGCTAGGGTGTCTTCACCTCTGGGTGAATAAGACTTAATACAAAGACAGACGGAAAATAACAGGCTTGACTATTGCACTCAAAATCACAGATACTTGCAGGAAATTACAATTAACTAAAGTAGAACAACATTTATACAGTAAAATAGACACTCCTTAAGTGTACAGCTTGATGATTTTTTTACATATGCATACACCCATGTAATCACTACCATCAAGATATGGAACATTTCTGGCACCTGCAGACTATGCAGAGTATCTATAAAAATGAACCTTCCCACTCTAAACTGTCCGTGGGTAGGCAGACGGCCTTTGTCCACAGATTTAAATGGGCAGGCATGAATATACAATCATTTTAAAACTTCAGGGAGTCCTTATAGATATTCAAAGGGATTATGGGTGAGTGGGTCATGCATGGCCCAGATATTGCTGTTTTGAGTGGTTGCTCTGGGATACGCCATCTTTCTGTGGCCCTCTTAGCTGGTTTCCCTCAGAGGAGCCACGAACTCCTTCCACATGGCTTGAGTCAACCTAACCCCACCCTCAGAGCTCCAGAGTTGGATGGTGGGAACTAGGCCTAAGCCAATGAGCATGCTGCAATTCCCTGCTCACAATGATAGGCCAAGGCATAGACATGTGACTCACTCACAGCCAATCAAATGAGACTGCTGAGATTTCTGGGACAGAGGTAGGCCCACTCTTTCAGTTGGTGCTAAGTGTTAGATGATGTGAATAATTTGTTCAATTAGTTTGCAACAATGAACAAAACACATCTGAGAGGCAGCTGGTAACAGGGAGAAGGAGCCAACAGACTGAGAGAAGGAAAGCTGACCTGCTAACATGGCAGAGCTCCCATATCCACCCATGTCCAAAATAAGATCTAGCCCTCGACTTTTAAGTGTTAAGACTTAATCTCATCTCTTGCGTCAACCAGTTTGAATGGCGTATTTTGTCACTTGCAGTCAAAATGACCTAATATATTTCTGATATGGTGAAATTATTACCTATAAGGTATTGAGGGGAATTTTTTTATTCTCTTAAAAGAGAGTAGGCACGCAAGGGAGGAGAAAATGAAGAGAGGGAGGCTAGCATGCAAATTGTTGCACAAAAAGACAAAAGACTTGCTTTTTTAAAGACAAGGATGATGAATATTGTGTTCACGTTTTTATATTCTACGTAGAATAATTGTGACTTTCCCAAAACTCTAGAAAAGTTGGCTATATATATAAAATGCCTTGGGTGAATAGTGTGTGTGTGGGGGGGGAAAGGCTGGCAGGGTGGGTTCCACATTATATTAACATGGTATCGAATAAGGAAAACAAGAGGAGATGAAGAGATCATCCCTAAACTCAACATTAATTCAGCAGAATAGGAACTTGGATTCAGAGTTCATCTGGAAATTCATTGAATTTTTCAGGAATACCTTGGGCTTTCCACAAATCATGGGATGAAGGATTGAGCCCATCTCTAATAGATCTTAAAGGACAGGGTGACCCCAAATAATTATAGCTTATTATTCCTAGGCCTATTTATTTGACAATAACATTATTTGCTATTAAGAGTTTTCTCAACCAATTCTAACTTTAGGTCCACTAAACGGAAACCAAAAAGACCAATAAATAAAAATCTACATGCAGAATAAAAAACAGATAATAGCAAGACATTTTCCAAAAATGTCTTGAAATAAGAAACTTGAAAATCAACAAGCTACTCCATGTTACTGCTTTGCAAAAAGTCTGTTTGCCCATCCCCTAACATACCCAACAGAGAACAAAATGCATGCACTTTCCGGTTTCTTTTCCCCCCAGTGTTTAACATAGCTGACTGTGTATACTGCTATGGCCAAATGGACTTAACTCCCTTGCAGTCCTCTGAAATTACTAGTTAGCCCCAAATGAGATGTGTACCACTTACTATGAGTAGTAATACTCACCACCCTATGCCACCTTGGCAGGCTCTATACCCTCAGAAATTCCATGTGGAAAAACATATGTATGTATGTTCAATAAATTCTCCATTGACTAATTCTAATTGCAGAAAGCAATAGTATGTATAGACTAATGAAAAGGGGAAGCCAGATATTGCAGTATGGGTTCCCCAGGAAATGAATTCTGAGATGGGAGATTAATGTGCAAATAATTTATCAGGGAGTAGTCTCAAGATCAAAACCTGCGCAAGGGAAAGGTCGGGCAGGGGAAGAAGGAGGTCTGGGAAGAGAAAGAAGACGTGCTGCCATGCAGTCTAAACTACGGCCTGAGGTGACCCCACAGGGAGTGCTAAAGCTGGGATGGCCTTTCAGAGTTGTTCTGAGTTGGGAGGAGGGAGCACCATTGGATGCTCGCTGCCCCAGGAAGGGATGGAACATTGGATGGAACAGCTGTGGGGACTGTCAGCTGACATCCTTCCCAGAAACAGCTGGAGAAATAAATCCTGCAGTCCTGAAAGGGGGAGCTGTGACATGGCACACAGCATTTGTATCACTAGATATTATTTAAGATTTTGAAATTCAATCAATCTAGTGATATTCTAGACAAATTAACCCCCAGGTCTTTTGGGGGGGGATTGGAGTGACTCTCCAGGACAGGCCCTCCTTGAGCAGGGAGTCTCTCCATACTTAGCAACTTATTAACCCATCTGATAAAAAAAGTTTTCCCAGAGGGGGACGCATGTTAGCCAGAAGATAATTACCATCACCTTGCTTGGGATAATAAAGAAATTATTGGCATTAGAGTGTAGTGGGTCAGAGTTGATTCTGAAGGCAGACAGAATGCAAATCATTTCACAGGAGTGGTCTAAGTGTTTCACGTATTATTAGCTCACCTAAATCTTTGGGTGTATGGGGAACATCAAATGGCTGACAATATCTGTCAAGGGAAGTCAGCTGAGATGCTTCTCAATTCCTACAGTTTGCAACTTAAACACCCGCTGTCAATGAAGAGAGCAAGTAACCAAGCTTGTGGAGATGCCGTGAATTCAGACCTCACAATATAGTTTCACGTAGGTTATTAATATCTAGTTAACTATCTGCAGACACTCAAGAAACATGGACATGTAAGTGCTGCATCTACTGATTTCACAGACCTGGCTGGAATGTGCTCCATTACAGGATAATGACAGTGGGCTCTCTGCGTTATTGTTCAATTAATTCATTAACATAATAGTCCCAACCACATTATAAAGACCAGCACCTCACAAATGATGTAGCAGAAGCAAATGAAAATAATACAGGGGAGACAATCGTGGCTAAGCTCTGTGCTAATTTCATTCATAATCACCTAAAACATAAGAAACATCAGATTCTCTTAATTGGAAATTTTCTCTTCATTAGAGAAATATGTCTTGCCATATTTTTATCTTAGAACAAGTATGGAGCTTGCAGGAAGTTTGGGGACAGCTCTGTTCAAAGTTAATCATAGCCTGTTCAGTTGATTATAGTATGTATTCTGTTTGCTTGTCACGTGAATAGAGGGAGCTTCAACATCTCGACATAAAAGTCCTGGACGTGGGCCAGCCCAATGGCTCAGGTGGTTGGAGCACCGTGCTCCTAACGCGGAGGTGGCTGTTTTGATTCCCACATGGGCCAATGAGCTGCACCCTCTACAGCTAAGATTGTGAACAATGGCTCTCCCTGGGGCTGAGCTGCCCTGAGCAGCCAGAGGTCGGCATGGGCTGCTGTGTGCTGCCACGGGCTGCCTCAGCCCACGGTAGTGCAAGGCTCATAACACCAGCATGGGCCAGGGAGCTGTGTCCTACACAACTAGACTGAAAAACAATGGCTTGGACCGGGGGGGTGGGGGGGAAATAATTAAAAATAAATAAAAAATGAAAGTACTGGACACGCTAGAAAATTATGTGTTACGTTATTTGTTAAACTTTCGAAACGAGATCAGTGCTTAATATTGAAAACCTCTAACCAGCATTGAATTATTCAGACTCAAGCTGAGTTCATAGTAGTAGCAGATAGTGAGATGGAGGTATCTTCCATTGCAAGTTAAATTGAAGCATTATAATTCAAAGCCCTTAAAATTTCCCTAGAGTTAGAAATTAACAATAACTTGATGAGTTTATTAAGAAAAAAAAGAGTAAAAATATTTGTTAAAATTATTCAGTTACTAGAAACATCTCTGTCCCCAAGGAACACCGAGGGGATATTAACACAAAATAACTCACCCTCATTTATTATATTCTTCATGTTAATATCGTGTTTCCCCGAAAATAAGACCTAGCTTGACAATCAGCTCTAATGTGTCTTTTGGAGCAAAAATTAATATAAGGCCCGGTCTTATTTTACTATAAGACCAGGTCTTATATAATACAATAATTATAATAATTATATAATAATTATATTATAATATATAATAATTATAATACATAATATAATATAATGTAGTGTAGTGTAGTGCAGTGCAATATAATATAATATAATACCGGGTATAACATAATATAATATAATATAATATAATATAATATAATATAATACGTGGTCTTATATGAGACCGGGTCTTATATTAATTTTTGCTCCAAAAGACACATTAGAGCTGATTGTCCAGGTAGGTCTTATTTCAGGGACACATGGTAGATAAATAATATTTAAGGAAAAACAAGATATTATAGCTATCACACTAATAATTGTAATAAACCAAGGTAGAGTGAAAAACACTCCCTTTTTCCTGCAACACTTTATCAAAATCTGAATAGAGTGCTTAGGAATTTTTGCATTTTATTATAATAAAGGGTACTAAAGTAAAGTGTTGGTTTTAGAGTAGCACCTAAAAACTTTAAGGACATTTTACTTTGTTTTGCCCCGTTCATAAACTATTTGGCCACTTTTCTTGATTGGGATGGGGAGGAGGGAGGTTTTGCATTATTCACTTTTTTAGCAGATAATTTTTTAACACATTATTTTTTAGAGCAGTTTTAGGTTCGCAGCAAAGCTGAGAGGGAGGCACAGGGATTTCCCATATACCCTCTGCCCCACACATGCATAGCCTCCTCCATTAGCAACATCCCTCACCAGGAGTACATTTGATGAACCTACATTGACACATCATTAGCACCTAAAGTTCATGGTTTACCTCTGGCTTCATTCTTCGTGTTGTACATTCTACAGGTTTGAACAAATGTAGAATGACATGTGTCCACCATTATGGTATCATACAGAATAGTTTCACTGCGCTAAAAATCTGTTTGATAATTATTTTTAGCATGATTACAACAACAGACAAGCTCTGAAGACAGCTCTAAAAATCATCAGCCTGAAAAAATTATATCTCGCTCATAAGATTTGGATGACTTCTGCTTGTATTCACTATTATTGTACTTTGTCATCTGAGTATCTGCACTTCTAATTGTAGTTTACCATACACAGGCCAAGTATATACACCTGAAATAAATATGTTCTGAGCTCACCTGAGGCAGTGGGGTGAAGCTGATTTCTATGATGATTACAAAGGATGACAAGGAGCCACCTTTCCATTAATACTATTTAAATATCCAGGCAAAACCCAGTTTTTTTGCCCTGCTTTGGCCTATGGCTTAATTCTTTAGTACAATCTTTATTTCCTCTTAAGTTCCATTGTATCTGATTAAGCGAAAAGGAAAGTAAATTAGGAAAAGCCCAAAATACTTTGACAAATTTAGGTCATTGAATAGGCTTAAGGATTTTTTCCTCCTCATTAGAGGACTGAATTCATTCATTGTTTGTTCATTTGTTCAATCAGATAACAAGTAGACATCAAAAGCCCATGTATTCGAAGCCCTGCAAGACCCTGGGGGCAGTAACAATGAGGAGCAGATAGTCTTTGACTGAGAAGAGAAATCCCTCCCTCCTCTCCTGCCCCATTTCCTTAATTTCCCCTGCTTTTCCAAACACATATTCTCAGGAATCAACCTATGTATCTATTTAATTCCTTCAGCTCCACTTTATAATACTGGGTATAACATATAATTATGTTTTTAATGTCATTTTATGAGAATATGTCATTTTAATGAATTAATTTTACAGCATTGAACAACAGTTAGTAGTTTAAAAATGTTTTTGAGAGATCAAATCTTCCTTTACTAGCACATCTTCCTGGATTTTGTTACCACACCGTCAATTATAGTGAGTTCATAAATGAAGAATCAATTTTCTTTGTATCAGCAGGGCAATATGAGATGTGCCAGTCCTGTTAATCACTAATCACTACTGATTAGTATGTGGCTGAAATAGGTCACTGTTGACAGTATGGGAGAAAATAGGTAATGTCACATAGGGTATGAATTGGGATATTACCGAGACTTGAATTTGAATCCAGGCTCTATCACTTAGGAGCTGTGTGATCTCGGGCAAGCTATTTACCTTCTCTGAACTTTGGTTTCTATTCTGTAAAACAAACAATACTGCCTGCCTCAAACGCGTATGGTAAGAGTTAAAATGTGGGTCAACCCCAAGTTGTCCCAGGCCTTGCCAGCCTTGGGGCATGAAACAGATCTTAAGGACAGAGATTACGTTGCCAGGGATGCCATAACAAAATACCACAGGTTGAGTAGCTTCAACAATAGAAATTTATTTTCTTGGAGTTTTTGGGGGCTGTAAGTCCAAGATCAAGGTGCTGGCAGGGTTTGTTTCCTCAGAGGCCTCTCTGCTTGGATTGCAGATGGCTGTCCTCCCTCCTTGTTCCTGTGGCTGTCCCTCTACGCACGTGTACCACTTGAGTCTCTTCCTCTTTTTGCAAGGCCGCCAGTCATGTTAGATTAGGACCACCCTAACCGCCTCATTTTAACTTAATCACCTCTTTAAAGGTCTTATCTCCAAAATCTGAGGTACACTGGGAGTTGGACTTCAACATATGAGTTTGGGGGATACAATGCAGCCCAAAAGAGGTAGTAACCCTGCATGCACTGTCTTGTATTCATTTTTATAGTGCAAGACCTCAGCTCAGTATGAATCCCAGAAGGTATCCTGTGGGTACTCAGGGCTTTCCAGTTCTTCTACTCTTGCTCTGCCCAGGAAGCCACTGTGGGGGCTTCTCCACCCTGCTCCTGCCTGAGCTCTCAGTGAGGACACGAACGTCTGCACCCAACGTGTCTTGCCAATTGCTGAGGATGCCCAGGTGGTGCCATCCCCTTTGCAGCCTGCACTGCCACACAGAGAGGCCCATGCAGTGGGGAGACCACCATTCTCCCTGCTCTGTATCACAGCCTGTCACTGGGCCTCCGGCCAGGCTACTTATACCTCTGTGTCTCAGCGTTCCTCGTGAAACAGCTGCTGCATCATCTGTCTGCAGCCTCTTGCCCTAGAGGGTTTGGACAGTATAGAACCAAATGCCATGCTCTGTTCCCTACCCTCATCACTCCACATCAGGCACCAAGGCACGCCATCCCTCCCACTGCAGGCTCAGCCCAAAACCTCATTGACATTGACTTCTGGTGACCTCACTACTAGGTCATTCACTTGCTCAGACAAATCTGAATCTCAATGCCAGTTTAGAGCAGGACTCCCTTATATATAAACCTTTGTACTTTTCCAACACATTTCTTCAACAGATAACCTGAAGAAGACAATGCCATTAGATCCTGATGCTGCTACGTTTGCCACTTGGCATGTGTAGTGGGTAAGAAGGTGGAGTCTGCCGTCAGATTGCCTGGGCTGAAATCCTTGGGCTGGATATTTATCTTCCTTAAGCCTTGGATTACCTATCTATAAAATAGGTACAATGATAACTCTTACTTTGTAGGATGATAATAAGAGTTAAAATAGTAATACATGTACTGAACTTATCCCCACTTGGGATACTACTGTTATCATTATCATCTAACATTTTCTGTTTGCTAACTATTCTAGTTATTTCTTCCAGGTATTATCGCATTTAGTTCTCAAACAGTTCGATGAGGGAGGTGCCATTTTGATCTTTTTTTAAAAAAAAATTATTTTATTTTATTTTTAAATTTATTGGGGTGACAATTGTCAGTGAAATTACATAGATTTCAGGTGTACAATTCTGTATTACATCATCTATAAATGCCATTTTGATCTTGATATTACAGATGAGGAAACAGGTAAGGCAGCAGACGGCATGGTTAACAAGCTAAACCTCCAGGACTCAATCCAGTTAAGTCTGTGCACAGACTGTGCTCTAAGCACTGTGCTTAGTAAGTGATATTTATTATTTATATTACAATAGTCATGATCCATTAGTCAACAGAGTTTATACAGATGATAAAAGAACGTCAGTACGTGAAATGAGAAATACAAGGCTTTATAAGAAGTAGTGTTTCTTTCAAGGATCTATAATCTCATTGGAAAAACTTGACTACGTATGTGAAAACAGAACTGAAATGACAAGGTATTGTTTGCAAATGAAAAGTGGGAATGAAACACACTATGAGTTCTGAAGACAGAGAGGGACAGCACCATGGCCAAACAGCATAGGCAAGGAAAACTTCATAGCAAAGGTGGGCATGATGCCTGGAACATAGAAGCTTTTGATGATCGAATACATGAGGCAGTCATTGAAAGATAAGTAGAACCAGGAGAAATTAAGAGGAGGAGGAAGGAAAGCATTTCAGAAGATTGAGGGGAACAAACAAACTGCTAAATTGGAGAAAATGCCAATATTGTTTAGATTAGTAATTTAAAGTAAATTAATAAATACATCTATTCTCAGATACATGCAAAGCAAAACTACTTTGGCAAAGCTCCCTCCCTAACCTCTTTAACTTCAGGGCATATAATATTTAGAAAGTGGTAAGATTTTACACTGGGGTAAATGAAAGAGGCTTCTAAAAAAAAGAGCCTCAGAAATCCAACCCAGGCCTCATCAGCCACCCAAGGGCTGACAGGAAAGAGTATCTTGGTTCTAACCCTATTCTAAACAGTGAAAAAATAATTGAGGAGCATAGAAATGAACCAAGGTTTCTCAGTGTGTTTTTCTGTCATTATAACCTGAAGGTGTCTAAAACAATAAGCTACACATTACCAAAGTAAACAGAGAAACTGTACAATTAATTTTACATTAACTCGATGATGAAATCAGTGTAAACGTTTAAGCGAGACAGGAGAAACAACGCCAGCCATGATGGATGAATACAAATTAGACTGTGATTTCTGTGTTTAAACACTCAACCAGCAAAAGTCAAACAATAATGACAATAAAAAGTACAGTTTTATTAGGTGATGTCTGGCCACACAGAATGCTAGAAACTAGGTTTTATTTATGAAATGTTGTATTAGCACAGTCCACCCGAAACAGTAGGATAGCACATGCATGACTACACATTTTGGGTGGCAGCCCATCAGCTCCTGCCTCCAAAGTTGTTTGAAAGAGAACATTCCATGTATTTTGCATGATTAGTAAATTGGAGTGGACACCAGGACACAGCAGTAACACTTTTACACACAGGCAAGAGGGGCCCTGTCTCCTGGGACACATAATTTAGAGGGGTCTGCTCTGGCTTTCCACAGACAACACCCCTTCTTATAGGGCAAGGAATTCATGGGACCAAAGGGATGTGCCCACTTGGAATCCAGCTGTCCCCTCCCCACCTTGACCAAATGTCTTCAGGCTACTTTTGAGGACTTCTTCAGATCTCATCCCCAAGTCGGTCCTTTGGAGAGTAGCCTGTACTACTGGTGTGGAAATCCCTAGCCAGAGGGTAACCAAGAACCTGCTGCCTGTGCAGTGTGGACAGAGGGGAATCTGGGGTGTCCATTCCACCTGCATAAAGACACTCATGGTTGAGAGTAGAGCTGGGGTATAAGGGTTGAACAAGTGTTGGGGCCCAGCTCACCCCCCGCCACATGTTCCAATGTGGAACTTTGGGAAGTCTGACCATCCTAAATTCAAACCTAGCCCTCTAGGTCATTATAATGGTATACTTGCTAAGCTATACTATTTATCGGGTGGTCCGCTTGATCATTTTAAAAATTTAGACATAAGATATGTAGATCATCTTTGTATCCTCACCCTATGCCCCACAAATGGTGTGGTGGGCCCAGGAGACACAAAAGTCTGACAGAAAGCAAGAAAGGACAAGGACCTAGAAATTCTGACTCCCATCTCCTCTTAACCCCAGGCTAGGAAGTCCATGGCATAAACGAGAGGTTATGAGTGCCGTATTTACCAACTGCATGTCTTTCTGCTCTTTTTTCTTTCTGTCCTTTTACTTCTCTCCCTCCCCGCCCCTCCCCGACACACACATTCTGATTCCTCCCTCGCACAGACTGGAAGACCAGCCAATGTCTAACTTGAGCATTGATTAGGTAGCCACCAATGAAGATAAAACACAGCTACTGTTACTCAGAGTTACAAAAATGTGAACTACCTACCCAAAGGCACATCCCGCCATGGTCAGGGAATCCCTACCTCTGTCTCACATTCTAAACCAACTTAGGGACTGTCCTAGTTCTCTTTTCTTAAACTTGGTCATTCTTAGCCTTTTGGAGTAGAGTTTGCTCAATTTCCTTGCTTTCAGAGCATATCTGCTATCTTAGTTAGCATTAATATTTCCTACCCTACATAGAGATTAAACCAGAATCAATGTTAAAAGTTCTCATACCAAACACAGCTTTTGTTGTAGAGTTGAAGCAATTCTCCCTCCTATTCATTTCATATGATGCGTAGCTTAGGTTAGAAATGAAGATAAGTCAGAAAGTAGACTTTGAATGTAGTTTGTATCAGTGGTATTAATTATTGATTTCATTAAACTTTAGACTCTAGGATTCAGCAGGAATTTACACAAACTTAAACAGAAAAAAATTTCTGAAGTTTGCCTATATCTGCTTAATAACTATAAAAAATTTCTTGACAGGATGACTTTGGCTATGCTTAAGAAGGAGTCAGGTGACATTTTCATTATCTGAAGAGAAGGGAAAGACGTGGCTTTGAGAGATCTGAATACAGAACATATGAGACCGAATCCCAGTAGTGCCTCGAATTAGCTGTACAACTTTGAGAATGTTACTTATTATCACTTAGTCTCAGTTTTCTCAGTTGCAAACTGGAAATAGCATCTCTAGATAGGAATGCTGGTTGTTTCAAAAAAAAGTTATGTATGATAAAAATTTTGTCAACTAAAAACCACTGTAAAAAATTATTAAATGCCCATTACTAAGCCATCTGCTCTCAAGTCTCTGTAAAAAGGGAATAGGAAGAACTTGAAAGAAATAGAGAAAAATAAAGAAGGAAATGGTGAAGATGCAGACTAAACCAGAAACCCCTTTAAGTATTTAACACCCACCTGGTAGGCTGTTTGCAATGGGTACTAAATAAATAGTGTGGACCATCGGTGAAACTGAATTCTTAATAAAACGTCCCCCAAAAGTGAGGAAAAAAAATCAATGTTTTAATTTAAGGATCCAGAAATTTGCTCATCATTTCTATGTAAATATGATAGCAGAGAAAATGCAAACTTCCCTAAAGCATTTCCATACCCTATTATGAGACCGATGGGCTACCTACTGTTCTAATAAGGCACCTTTCCATATCCTATTAAAGGAGCAAACAAATAAAACCCCCCAGTAACTATTGCCCCCCTACTCCACACAAAAGTGGAAGCTCCAACAGAGCAGAGGTTTTGTCTGTTTTATTCAGTGAAGTATCTCCTGTGTCTAAACCAGTATTGCCTGGCACAGAGCAAGTGCTCAATATATATGCATTGGATAAAATGAATAAATACGTATATCTAGATCACTGCTGTAATATTGGGGCTAGTTTCCACAGATAATATACTTTTAAGAGAATCACTAACAAGGCCCATGCTTGTGGTTCCAATGAGAAAAAGTCTTCTGTTAGTACATATAAGACCCTGTGCCTCAATGATTATGGTTTCTACATGAAAGTTTTGAGTGAAACTGGCCTCCCTTCAAAGAAGGTAAGGCTATGCAACTCACACAGACTTTTGGCCTTTGAGTATATGGTCTCCTACTGGCAGAAGGAGGCTAGACCAAGTGTTTCTTGTTTTAAAAATTAACTTACACACATGCAGCTTATTTATTTTAAAAGGCTCTTTATATGAGTTATCTCTCTTGATTAGCTCAACAAGACAGTGAAGTAGGCGAATGATCCAACCTCCATTTTGTGCAAAATGAGACCTAGAGAAGGCAAGTGATTAAAGCCTAGTAGTGGGGGGAGATAAAAATACAAGTTGTATCCCTTGAGTCCTCGTCTAATGACATACTTATTCTGCCATGATATAAACATGTCGTCATAATAGATTGCTCATTTGTTGTTTATCTATGGAAATATGTTTAAATACAAAAAGTTAAGCAATTAATGGACTAACTCAAAGCACTGTCATCTAAGTATGAATTTACCAAAAGTGCTTTCAAAAGGCATTGTTTGTCTGACCACTGCGCTGTACACAGGAAGCTGAAGCTGAATAATATTTGTCAACTATAATTTAATATATACCAGCATATAGTCACAGGATATGGAGTACAGCATAGGGAATAGAGTCAATGGAATTGTAACAGCTGTATACGATGTCAGAGGGGTAATAGATTGGGGAAAAGGAGTTATCACTTTGTGAGGGGTATAAACGTCTATTACGTTGTTTTGTACACCTGAAACTAATAAAGGGAAAAAATGTGGAAAAAAAGGCATTGTTTTTGTTTCGCTTTCTGGTTACTTGCCTCGTCTACACTTTACCCTGTGTTCCTGAACTCTGCTTTGTGGCTGGTTTCTGGTTTCTTAAAGCTAAGCGCTCATTACCACCTACTTTCATTCTGTTGGGAATAGTGTTTTCTGACGTCTTGTTTCTGATTTAAGGATTAACTTTATTTTAAATATTTCCTATTTCCTGTATCCTAAGCAAATTATGATAGTGATAAATACACACAAACTTAAGTCTATAAACCAAAAGTAAAAAGGATGTGGGATCTTATTTGTGAAGGAATTTCATTTAAAATGCATGCCCTCTGCCGGAGTAGGAGTGACATGACATCTGGAGAGAAATAAAATTAGGAAGAACTGTGAAGTTTTGTTGAAGACCCAATCTGACACCCACAAGGTTTTATTATCATTTAAAGACCCCCAAAATCATAGGTCTTGCTGCCTGTTTAGATTAACTTCAATCATATAGCCAGGCCAGAACATTCATAGTTCAAGAATAAATAAGAACACACTATTGAGTTCTCTGTATGCATAAAATTCCATCTTAAACCAAAGGATTTTATTTCACAAATTATTTATAAGAATGCTTTAGAAGCAAATAGAAAAAACTCTTGAAAAATTTAAAATAAAAACTTGGAAACAGAAAATGTAGTAATGGAAATATAGAAATACATCCTCTCTACCCTACCTTCTGTAGCTGCTGGCAAACTCCTATTCGTCTCGCAAGACCCAGCTCAAACGTAATTTTTTTCTTTAAGTTTAATTACACTCCTTTAAAGAGAATTATCTGTTTTCTTTTCTGGGCAGTTATACAAGAAAAAGAAATAGAAGGCATCCAGGTTGGAAGAAGAAGTAAAATTATCTTGTTTTGTAGATGACATAATCTTGTACATAAAAAAAATCCTAAGAAACAGAAACACACACACACACATACACACATACACACACACTATTAGAACTAATCAACAAATTCATCAAGGTTGCAACATACAAGATCAATGTGCAAAATGCAGTTGCATTTCTACTTATTAGCAATGAACAATCTGAAAAATAAATTAAGAAAATAATTCCATTTATAATAGTACTAAAAGAATAAAATACAAAGGAATAAATTTAACATGCTCATAGATTGGAAGACTTAATATTGTTAAGATGGCAATATTTTCCAATTTGACTTGTAGATTTAATGTAACCCTCATCACAATCCTAGCTGCTTTTCTGCAGAAATTGACAAACTGATCCTAAAATTCATATGGAAATTCAAGGGATTCAGAATAGCCAACACACTTTTGAAAAAAAAAAAAAAAAAGAGCAATGACTCAGACTTTGTGGTTTTAAAACTCACTACAAAACTATAGTAATGAAGACAGTATGGTCCTAGCATAAAAGTAGACAAAAAGATCAACGGAATGGGATTGAGAATCCAGTAATAAACTCTAAACTCTCACATTTCTTGTCAATTGATTTTTGACAAAGGTACCAAGACTATTCAATGGAGAAAGGATAGTATCTTCAACAAATGGTACTGGGATAATTGGATAATCACATGCAAAGAATAAAAGTGGACCACTTACCTTACAGCACATATAAAAATCAACTCAAAATGAATGCTGAACTGAGATGAAAACACTCAAACTACAAAACATTTTTTTGAAAAATAGAAGTAAATTTTTGTGACCTTGTGTTAGGCAATGGTTTCTTAGATGTAACACCAAAAGCATAAATGATAGAAGAAAAAATAAATAAATTGTACTTCATCAAAATTAAAATTTTTATGTTTCAAAGGACACTATTAAAAGAGTGAATAGACAGATTTTTAACAAGATGGCAGAGTAGATAAACACTGTGCCTGTGTCATTCTGTAAACACATAAAATTACAACTAAATTACAGAACAATCAACCTGGAGAACCATCTGAAGTCTAGCTGAACAGAAGTCTTATAACCACAAATATAAAGAAGAAGCCATGACACGACTAGTAGGAGGTGCAGAGACACAAAACAGGCCCCAAACCTGTGAGTGGCGACTGAGAATCAATCAGGAGGGATATCTCGGCCATTGAGTTTCCTCCTGGAGGAGTGAGGGACCCCACCCCCCCACACTAGGTTGTCCAGCCCAGAGTACCGGTGCCAGGAAGAGAAGCTACCATAACATGTGGCTGTGAAAAACAGTGGGGATTCCAACCATTTGGATGGGATGGAAGGCTGCAGAAAACCCATACGTACTCTTAAACAGCCCGTGCACAGACTCCCTCACTCGCAGGCACTCACCTTGGGCTCCGGTGCGGGGATGGTGACTCAGGTGGCCTTGGAGACAAGCAGGGGTGCACACTGAGGTGTGTGACTTCAGGGGGTGGGGTGACTGGAGGACAGTCAGCATTTTCCCGGTGAAGAGTTCCTCCTTCTGTGTGGCCAGCAGATGGGCGCCACCTTGCTTGTGTTAAGCCTGCCCCCACAGGCCAAATCTGAATCTGATTGGCCTGGTGAGCTCCACTGCTCCGCCCTACTAAATCACCTGGGACCCTGCCCTATCCAACTTGCCTACCACTGGAGGCACTTGTGAGCAGCCAGGCCCACACATATTGCACTCTTTCTTGGAAAACTATCGCATGCCAACAGGCCCCAGATGTGCTCTGAGAGTTTTGCTGAGTCACTCCAGGATCAAAACTGACTGCAGACCCAAATTTACATTAACCTTGTGACCAAAATTATTCCCACTTTAGTGACTGCCTGAGACCATGCCTCCCCCAAATTGCATACTGCACAAGACTTTATCAGTGGCTGAACCTTAAGGGAGCCAGTAGATGGCAGCAGGCCTCCAGGTGTTCTGGTTTTTTGCAGTTTCCCCAGGCCCGGTGCTGGTGGCCACTGACCTAGGTTCACAGTGAGGCCTCTCCCACGTGCCTCCAGGTTTAGCACAGGCAGAGAATAACCATGGATCGCTTTTCAGCTCCCACCAGATAGTCCCCCACCAGTCACAGGCAGTGGGTGACTTGGGCCTGCACCACAGCCCCTCCCAAGAGGCCCCAGAAAGAACATACTTAGAGGTTGGCTTCAGACCTTAGCAGAGCACCATCAAATTAGTCCCACAAACAGCACACACAAAGGGTGATTTCAACAGGCACCAGAGCCTGCTGGGTGAATTCCACTCAGTGGTGTAAGCCCCTCACACAGCCTACCCATAAGCTGTGGATGTGGCCAAACCCCACAGCAAAACTCTCTGAGAGTCAATCCCACCCATTGACCTGTCAATAGCAATCAAGGCTCAACTTTAACAGGATGGTACACACAACCCACACAAGGGACACTCCTGGAGCACCTGGTACAGGAGACCAGGGAGACTGTGTCACTGGGTCCCACAGGACCCCTGCTACATAAGGCCACCTGGCCAAGACTGGGAGACATAGCAGATCTATCTAATACATGAAAACAAAAACAGGCAGCCAAAGTGAGGAAACAAATACATCCCAAGTGAAAGAATAGGAGAAAACTCCAGAAAAAGAACTAAATGAAATGGAGGCAAACAACCTACCAGAGACAAAGTTGAAAACATTGGTACAAGGATGCTCGAGGGACTTAGTGAGAACTTTAACAAAGAGATAGTAGGTATAAAAAAGGACATAGAAACCATAAAAAAGAACCAGTCAGAAGTGAAGAATACAATATATGAAATGAAGAATGCACTAAAAGAAATCACCAGAAGACTAGATGAAGCAGAGGATCAAATCAGCAATTTGTCTATATCCCAACTGAATAAAACATCAGATGTAGTCTAATTTGCATTTCTATGCACAGCATACTTTCTGATTCTGCCTCATTCACGTCATTATTTAGTATTGTGATTGTCAGTTGTTTCTTAGACACGAGGATATTAGTCACATTCATTTTCAGCTGAATGATTTAACTCAAAGGGCAGTAATAAATCACGCTCAACTTGGACAACTGAATACCAAACTTTTAAACTGTGGCCTACTTAGGTTGGGCAAAAGGCCCTTGGTCCTAGCTACCCTATCTGTTCCTCCTTTCCAGGGAAACATAGTGTCAAAAACATGAACTGTCACTCTACATTCTCTCTACTGTTAAATTAGTATGTTTGGAGGATTGTGTTCATACTTGATTGAGTAGTAGGATATGGATGATTTGTGTGTGATCTCTAATGAACAGCTTATATGTGATCGTAAAAACAAAAATCTACAGAAATGTGTGTCAAACCAAAGAGAGGCTTTGAAATTCTGGATCAGTGTGAGGCCCAAATCATAGGGTATCTATCCATTGCTGACAATCAGCAGTTCAAACAATAAAAGACATACAAAGTTAAATTCAGTAACTTCCTTGCCTACCCTCCTTCATTGAAGTAAGCAAATGTTTATGTATATATAGTATTTATATGTATAATATTTATATACCCTGTTTCCCCGAAAATAAGACCTAGCCAAACAATCAGCTCTAAGGCGTCTTTTGGAGCAAAGATTAATGTAAGACCTGGTATTATATTATATTATACTATATGACCCGGTCTTATGTTATAGTAAAATAAGACTAGGTTTTATATTAATTTTTGCTCCAAAAGATGCATTAGAGCTGATTGTCCGGCTAGGTCTTATTTTGGGGGAAATACGGTATGTCTATGTAATATGTGTGTGTGTGTGTGTGTGTGTGTGTACTATATTAGCTATATCAACTGTGAGGCTGATGGAAGCACGTGGGGAGAAGCAAACGAGGCGTAGCGGAGGTCTGCACCATCTTGGATTCATAGCCACACCACCACTGCCTGAGTCAAGAGCTGCAGAAAACACATGGTGTCCAAATGTGAAGAAAGTTGTGTCTCACAGGTATCTAGCAATGGGCCAAACAGTGGAAAGAAGTCGCTCTTCCAGAACCCAGTGAAGAGCCCCTGGAACCCTTCCTCTTTGAATGTCTCTCCTGCGCCCTCTACTGATGAAGCTGAACATTGTGCCAGACAAAGCAAGAACACGTATTTAAAGGGCCCAGTTACATTTTCACAGATCACGCCACAAAGCGTGAATTCAAAGTTGAGTGGCAATAAATCTATCACTGCCATAACACTGAATGTACTGCTCTGTTTGAGTTATCTACTGGACTGGAAAAAATAAATCCCAAAACAGAGTGGCTTAAAACAACCACTATGTTATTTTCTCTCATGAGTCTGGGGGTTAATGGGGCTCAGCTGGGCTGACATCCATGTGAGGTTATTTGGGGCTGTGGTCACCTGGAGGCTCAACATCCAAGGTAGTTTTCTTACACGTATGGCATCTTGCAGAGATGACTGGGAGGCTGGGCTCAGTTAAGATGCTGGAAAAGCTGAAACTCTCTCTCTCTCTCTCTTTCTCTGCAATCTTAGAACTTCTTCATCTCCCTGTGCCCTCTCTATGTGCTCATTCCACATGGTCTCTTTAATAGATCTCTTTAGCCAGACTTCTTAAATTGTGGCTTAGGGCTCCCAAGAGCACAAAAGCAAATGTTTCCAGGCTTCCTTAAGGCTTAGGCCCAGAACCAGCACAGCCTTACTTCTACTGCATTCTATTGGGTAAGATGATTCACCAGTGCAGCCCAGATTGAATGGGTAAGAATATTACACCAAGGCGGGAGTACTGGGAGGCATAGTTCATTGAAGTCCATCTTTGGAGACTTGTTTGGCCACCTGATTTTTTCCCCTCTATAAATGGGATTAATTAATATTGCCTTAATCTCAATCACCATCATTTTCAAGGTATGATGGCCTAATAACAAGGTTGTAAAGATGAAATAAGACATGGGAAAATCTTTGGTGACTTCTTGCTATGGCTGAAAAGAGGTAGGCTTATCAAACTTGAAGATGGTACAAAGCTGGTGGGTATAGTAAATTCTGGATACTAAAACTTAACATGTTGCAAGGGTGGACTGACCCTCAGACCATGCAATTCAATAGGGGTAAAGGAAAAGTCCAACTTTAGGGTCTAAAACTCGTAATAGAAAAAAAATAATGATGACAAGAAAGATGCATAACTTAAATGCATCTAAGAAACATAAATTTGGGACACTGAAATTTGAATTTCATATCCTTTTCATGCGTTAAATAGTTCTCAACTATTTTAAAACATCCCTACCTAGCAGACCCTACAGAAAGAGATGGTGGGTATGATTTGGCCCTCTGGTCATACATAGTTCACCATCCCCTGGGGATGGGATAACAGTATTGGTCAAAATAATGAAATGTCAAAAGAGCAGTGTCCAAAATAATGAAAAGTGAGGTGGACAATAAAGCTCAATATGAGTCTATAGTGTCATGTGGTCAAATACCAAAAAGTGATCATCGCCTCCTTGGTTGAAGTACTAGATCTAAAAAAGAACTTCTGAAAGTCTTCAGATATTAGTGGAATATTAATAGGTATCTTGTGGAGGAAGATGACTGGAAGGGGATTCTGTGGTCTAACAATTGGGAAAATAATGAATGAATAATGCTAGAAAAAAATGTTTAGGCCATAGAATCACTGTTTGGCCATGTTGAAGAACTGCTCAGTATTAATAATATGCTACTATGAATAGCAAATCTTCAGGGAAAGGGGGACATGAATAAAGGATCCAATGTTTTGCAAGTTTATTTGGCAACAAAAACTTTTTTTTTCATAAAACAATACGCAGAACCTGTATCCTGGGGAACATACTTTAAGAAACGTTGGTCCAGAATTAAGGCATTGATATTTGCCTCTTATCTTCATAGGGGAACCAAGTCTAAAAACCTACCTTTAATTCATGACATCATATTTAAAGGGGATAAAAAACTAACTGGATATTATTCAGGGGGAATAGATTTTAGTGATGAAATAATGAAAAAGAGTGACATGAAGACGTGGGGATGCTTTATCTGGAGTACACAATGCTTCAGTGGAACATAGTCACTATCTTCAAATATGTGAGAATTGTCACCTGCAGTCGGGGTCCACTTGTGCTTATGAGGGTTACCAGTGGGGTGGGAGGTTGCAAGGAGAACAATTTTGTCTGTTCAAGAGAGAATTTTCCAGCTTGGCAGTCCAAAAATGGAAAGAGCTTTGGGACATAGCCTTGAGCATCCATCATTCTCAGAGCATAAACAAAGTTTAATATTCACTGTTGGAAATGTTGAAGAAGGGATTCAAGTGTCAGCCAGCTGCTCAGACAAGATGATCTTTAAGGCCCTGCCAATCTTAAGATCCGATGTGTCTAAAACTTGACTCTTGTTGTTCTTTGTGGGACCATTACAACATCTTTCCAATTTCCTTGCTAATGACTTCATTTGACTATCTAATCCTGGCATAGGGAGTGATGCCTGTCAATTGGTGGTCGGGTTGCATAAGCTAGTGCAAGCTTTGTGGTTTGAATCATTTATATATCCATAGGAATTTAAAATAATTGACCAACCTATAAGTAGCACTGTTGAATTTAATATTTGGTTGAGTATGTAAAACACTTTGTATTATGCTCTTACTTCTTAGACTCAATTTAATACATCCATGGCAATTCATCATTTTGCAGTATCGCCATAAGCAAGATTCCTTCTGATGGAAAAAATCGCTTTTCTTCTCGTTTCTGCTAAGAACTTCTAAGAACTCAAGCAAGCCTTTTGAGATTTCATAACCTTGTTTAATTTTTTTCTTTCGAAATTGTCTTCACTAAGGACAATAAGGAAATGACATTTATTTGATTTAAGAATATAATTTTGTTTAACACGGTCTGTTATAGAGTCTGGGTTCAGCCTAACGAATTATTTATTGGTTTCCTTGCATAGGAAAAAAAAATATGTCCAGCTTTCTGCTAGAAAAATAGCATTCCAAAATTTTTGTATTGTTGTAAACTTTTATTAAAATCATGAATTTCTATTCTGTTGGGTGTCAAAATAAAATTAATTTAACCTTTTCTTCAACTTGGCCCTTTAGGAGGGAGAACTTTTGTTGTCACAGAGCCGTCTGTTCAAGCTTTGACCGCTAGGTGGTGCACTGGTTAAATATTTTCTCCACTTCCTGCTTACAACCTAACCTTGTACTCCAAAAACAACAATTCTATATTTTGTACCAAAAGGCCAGTTTTATTCACTTTGAAATAATTGTTTTTATCCTAGCATTTGACTCACATGAAATTATGTTTTCTTTCAATCTAGTAAATAATGTTTTAATGACCTATGTTGATTTCCTCATCAATGAAGGCAGGAAAGTGGAGGCTGGACAATTGGCAGAAACAAGCTGGAAACAGGATGACACTTTATCTCTAAACACTTTCACGTATATTTTCCGAACACATGGACATTTTCTTACATCACTAGAGTACAATGACCAATACTGTTATCTCACCCAGGGGTTGGTGAACTATTTATGACGAGAGGGTCAAATCATGCCCATCATCTCTTTTCTGTAGGGTCTGCTAGGTAGGGATGTTTTTAAATAGTTGAGAACTATTTAACATGTGAAAAGTATATGAAATTCAAATTTCAGTGTCCCAAAATTATGTTTTTGAGAGCATACATAGCATGCTTATTTGTTTCCACACTGTGGCTGGCTGCTCTTGTGAGTCAAAGACAGAGTTGAGTAGAGAAAGAGACTTCTAAGGTGCTCTCATTGCTGGTCCACAAAGCCTCAAAGAGTTACTCTCTGGCCGTATACAAAGAAAGTTTACAGACTCCTGATCTATTCTACAGACTTCATTCAAATCTTACTAATTGTCCCACATAGGCAGACGTTACTTAAATATAATGACATAAACAGGAACTATAAATTTGAACCAGTGTGGTTCAGACTATGGCTTCCAATCTTTTTGCATAAGAGAGCTGGGGAAACCCACAACCAGGAAATGTTAGAGGAGATGTCTCCACAAGAACCTACGTGCCTGACCCTACGTGCCGTGACTCCTTGCACCTAAGGCAAAGTCGCTTAGATTCTGCAGAATACACTGTCCTTTCCGGCCCATTCTCATCAGGATGCAGATCCCAGGTGAGGCCTGGGCATTGCTTTGAGAGCTGTTGCTCACTCCTTTAGCTTAGGTATAAGAATCCACAGGACCGAAAATAGTAACAACAATAATAAATAATAATAAATACATGTCTTGGAACAATGTTTGGCATGTAATAAACACGCACTAAGTGTTGGTTATTGTTATTACTGGTTTTCCCTGAAAATAAGACCAAGCCGGACAATCTGCTCTAATGCGTCTTTTGGAACAAAAATTAATATAAGACTCAGTATTATATTATATTATATTATATTATATTATATTATATTATATTATATTATATTATATTATATTATATTTTTATATTATATTATATCATATCGTATCATATCATATTAATTATATTATATTAATTATATTATATTAATTATATTATATTAATTATATTAAAGACCCGATCTTATAGTAAAATAAGACCGGGTCTTATATTAATTTTGGCTCCAAAAGTTGCATTAGAACTGATTGTCCGATTAGGTCTTATTTTCGGGGAAACAGGGTACTTTCAGTTTTACTTTTTATTTTTTTCAAAACAAAGTAGGAGAGGAAGTCATAAAATTCTGCTCCTCCTCAGAGTGGGGGGTACACGTGGTTGAGTGTCACATCTCTGGGAACTGGTGCTACCCTATCAAGATCTGTAGAGTCGGCTGCATAAGTCACTTATCCCTTTTCATAAACTGTTAAGAGACATTCAGTTACTAGTGGTTTGTAGCGGATAAGAAGTCAGGAGGTGGCAGCTATTTAAATGCAAAGGGTTTTTTCATAGGTGTTAAGTGGGAACACAAAGGATACTAATCAGGTAGTCAGACCTGATCGTCTGTAGTAACAGGGTCTTACTTCGCTTCACCCATGAAAAATTTTAACTTTAACTTGAGTTGTCAAAATGGTAGAAGATGACCCCTCCCCGCCCTGCCTTAAGAAATCAGTTGGCCATGTGCCAGGGTAACAGCTGCCTGAGAAGGAATAACGACATTCATTTTAATGGCAGGTAGGTCTTTATTCAAGAGTTGTATGATCACCAAAATAAATAAATAAATGAATAAATAAATAAGCTGAAGAAGGTTTAAAACAATAAATCTTATGGGACCCACAACAAGGAAGTACACACAGGCCTCTTGAGAACTTTAACTGAGGAGAAAACAGTTATCAAGGGGCCAACACAGCTTCTCTACTTCTCTGGGGCCACGTGGTCTCTTGGCTTCTCAGCATAAGTCTGCCCTGTCCTCCTTCTTCTCTATGCAGGTTCAATCTGCTTACTCATCTGGCCCATTGATGGCTCCAAACAGTCAGCCTCTGCATATACATGTCATTTTGGATCCAGTGCCTGCAGCACACCTACTTGATTTATTTGGATCCTGAATCCTAACTCTAGGAAGAGATCATTGGATTGGTCTAGCTTGGATCCAGTGCAAATACTTGTCCAATCATCTGTGATGGTGAGGGATGGGATGTCATAGCATAGCATCCTGTGTGGATAAAATGACTGTCACCCTTTGTAAGGGTCAGTTCAGCAATGACTGCCTGCTGACAGGAGAGCACATGCAATTTTCTTTATAAATGAAAACATTTTGACTGCATAAAAATTGGAAATGTTTAGAGAGCAAAGAATAACCTGAACAGAATAATTAAGGCTAAGAAAAATACAAAAGAAACAAATGGTTGCAAAATGTCAGTTCCCCTAGTCCTGACCTGGCACTGCAGGAAGCCCTAGAGATCAAAGCAGTGCTACGCCATTATTCATTCTCTGCCCATGAGCAGGTCAGGAAACAGTGGTGGGAGCATGCTGCCACAGAGGACTCCTGTGCCTAAATTCAAGTTTCCTTCAGCAGCAGGGAGCCTGATCCTGCCCACAAAGGTCACAGGGATTTCCCTCCCCTGGAGGCTCTCCCTACCCCTTCCCACCCCATTTGTGTTTGTTCAGTCCGGGTGGGCAGGGGCAGAGCACTGAAGGGCTTCAACAAAGGTATTAACTAACAGCCCTGATATCAGTATCAGAAGGGCAATGTCTTAACAGTTCATGGATTTTCTGTGAGGACAGTTTGTCTCCTTTCAATCCATGTATTCCTGGATCGGGGAGACTCTGCTCCACTGGTGACTTTGTGACCCAGGCTCCTTCCCTCATGTGAACCTGCCATCTTCAGCTTATGGCTCCCCAGGTTGTCCTGAACTTGGTCTCCAGTCCACAGCATCATAAAAGGAGCCGGTCTTTCTTTTGGCCTTCCCACCATTTACTTGATTAAATAACACCTCACTCTCCTAGCATATCCTGGGGCTCTGCCATGAGCAATTTGTCCCCAGTACCTTTACCAAAGGGAAACAAGAGAACCGTAAGCGGGAGGTTGGTCTGGGGTCCTGGAAGGTTGGCAGGTTCTGGCCACAGTCGCCCCTATGGATGTACAGGATAGGGCCCCTGAGAAAGCTTGAGATGAGGAGACAGCCAAATGCCTGATGAAGTGATAGTTGTTTCTTTATCATTCATTCATTTATTTAAGGAAAAAACAGCTTGTAACCTGTTTCTAAAGAATTCTGCCATCATGGGAGAAAAAAAGGGCTAGAGAGGATTTTAACCTAGGCTCTTTGATTTGCAAGTGACAGAAACAAAGGCTGCAGTAACTTAAGCCAACATAGGATACTGAGGTAGCCCACAAAATGACAGAGCGGTAGGAGCCACGGCAGCCTTGGGATTTCCAATCATCAGGGAGTCACCCTACCCAGAAGCTCCTCTGTCTGTCTTCAGTCCCAGAGTCAGAAAAAGGTCTCTGGTGGTTTTTGGGCAGGGTTCACCCTCTCAGCTTTCTTCTTGTGGCAGGAAATGGTTGCCGGTGTTTCATTCCCCACCAGCTGGAGTGAAGCCGTGCAATGTTTGCTAATGAGGTATCTGTCCCATGGACAGGTAAATGACCCATGTAGCGCAGGAGGCTCAGTTTCTGGATTCAGCCAGTGTCGCATCTTCTCTCTTCAGCAGCTCACACCTATGATCACACCTGGTCCTTGTCATTTGTCCTCACCAGGATGGCCCTCTTCACTACACTCTATACCTACGGTATTTGTTCCGAATACAGATTCATGGCCACAAGTCCAGCCGTATTAAATCGGTCTTTAGGAAGAAAGGCCAGGAAACCTTCATTTTATATCAATACCCTCAGTGACTTTTATGGTCACTGGATTAATCCACCTCATCCTTATTTTACTTTCTGCAGAGGTCAAGTTCTTTATGAACTTGACTGAGGTTGCTCATGCTGAATACATTTAGAAGACCCTTTAGAGAGTCCTCACATGGGAAATACATTCTTATTCTTCTCAGCTCAGATGTCACTTCCTCTGTGAAACATTCACCGCTGTCCTTTGCCTCTGTTCTTCCCACCCACAATCTACCCAACACAACCCAGCTTTCCCCTCGAAGCGCCCTTAGCTCTCTACACATATATCATGAACTTAATATATTGACCTATCTGTTTATTTCCCTCACCTATCATCCCAGATTGAGTTCCTCAAAGAGATGAATGTTTTTAACACTTAAAACTGGCCTGTGCCTAATATCTAGTGTGGCCTTAATAAAATTTCTCTTGAATGAATAGGTTTAAAACTTACCAACCTCATGATTAGTAAATTAAAATTACTTAATAGGCTGTTATTTATGCTTCCTGCACGTATGGATTTCTATCTTTCAAAAAAAAAAGCAACTAATTAATTTCAAGTATTCAATTTTACCAACACATGAAAAACATAAGAGAACAGCTATGTACATTTCACAGCAATCTGTGAATCAATTGTGCTAAGTGGTTTACAGTACCACAAATGACATTAAATGAAGACTTTATATGTTTATGTTACTTCTTATTTTATTTGTGTGTTAATTTTATAGAGGACATGATTTTGTACATGTTTCTACATAATGGGTTTTTTCCCCCTCCTCTAAGTTATAATAAATAATCCACTTGCAAGAGATTGCACAGTTGTTCTGGACATCAAAAAAATCTATCACTGAGCTTAAAAACAACCACAAACAACCTAAATTCCATAGCTTCTCTTTTACACCCATTTACCGGATCTTGATTCAGTAAAAACGACACTTACTGGATGCGTAGCGTGCATTGCATCATGCCAGGACATGTTTATGATGGGGGAAGGATTTGTTGTAGTTATATAAATTAATCCAGGCTTAATTTGCCAAGCCTGATTCATCTTCATATTCTACCAGGAGGAAAGTGTTCATGAATTGAAAGAAGTGTGTTCACTGCTTTTTCCGAGCCTCTTTATTCATCCTTTGAAATAACAAAAGCCTCTCACATCTTTATCTGTTTATATGCTTCAGTCAAGGTTTTCAAAGTGCTTTCCAACCACAAAGCCATCCCTGTTATTTGTTCCCAAACTCAGGTGTGGATGGAATCAACTTTTGCAGAAAGAACAAAACAAAACAAAACAAAACAAAACACCAAAGCTGTTTAATCTCTCAGGTGCTCCAGGAGGCAAATTTAGAAATTAAAATAAACGAGTAAAACTCTTCCTTGGGTTACTCACTTTTCGGTTGTGGCTGTATTGGACAGCAGTGAAACAAAACTTTGATTTGGAGAGACTGCCCAAGATTAAAAGAACAGAAATCAATTTCACACTGAAGCTACAAGTTTCAGTTTTCAAGCATGTATATGAGCACCTCTTGTCATCTAATTAAATAATAATCTCTAGGGCCTTTATTTCCCTTATGTTAGATTTTACCACTATGACTTTGAGCTCTCTTTCTACAAATGGGGGAACGAATGTTTGCTTAATTTCCTATACGGATATGCAGAATCTACACAATTGAGGAGGGTAGATGTGACCTAAGAAAAACTCCATGTCATCTGTTTATATTTTCTTGATCACTTTTTATGTTGAGGCAGAAATGTGTTTCTTTTTTTCTGAGTTACCACTGAGAAAATTTTAGTGACCTATCTCTCTTCCTACCCAGAAATACAAACTCAACTAATATGTTAAAAAGAGCTTGAAAAACTCAGGAAGTATGGCAAATTTAATGTAAATTTACAATGAAGGCTTGATGGTAAAAGGGGATGCATGTGAATTAGTGAAAAAATTAATTACACTTTAAAATAATGTCCTATCACTTTAAAGAACAGAGAATACTTCTCTTATCCCATTTGAAAACAAGATTGAAAAAAACAAAAAACTGAAAAACAAACCCTGCTCCTACTGATGACAACCACTTGTAGGTCCCATTCATTTACCTGAGTGGTTTCCTCATGGAGTCTTCAAACACCCCACCACAGGCCCTCTTTTGCTAATGGCAGGTATTTATGTCTAAACCTTACTTTACTTAAATCCTGAATTTAGTACCATGCAATAAGTTGCATGTGTCTGTTACAGAACTCACAGTGCCCACATGTTCAAATTAGGCACACATCATTGCAAGATTATGCACATTCAAGTTCTCTTCTGGGTATTTTGACTAAGTTGTTCTTTAGGTGAAAAAAAACGGTGCTTAGTAAGTTGCTCAGAACATTGAGGGTGAATTTATAGACTAAATCTATTATTCTCTTATGCTTCATGCTATAAATAAAAAATAATGAACATAACAGCACCGAAAAAATCAGATTTAATCCTTACAGAATATTTTTATGTACAGAGAGATCCCTAATACCACTTGATTTAGATTCTAAAAAATAAACTGATAAAAATACATTTAAAATTATTTGTTTCTGTTCAGTCTGTATTCATTTTAAAAATAATAACTATCATATAGTGCGTACTCACTTTGTCCCAGAGGCTATGTTAAGTGCTGGCTATGTATTATTTTATTTAATCCTCAAGGACTCTAAGGCAAGCACTCAAGTCATGCCCAAATCACATAATGGAGTCATGGAAATGTAAAGCATACAGTTCAAAAGACTCTGGGAACTCCTTCCACACGCAGGCAATGACCCATTAGAGGTTCAAGAAACCAATTTGGTTTCACTATCAGCATAAAAAAATCACTATCAGCATAAAAAAATTAAACAGAATAAAATAGTACAGAAAATAGCCCAGGGAATAACAGACAGGGAAAGTTTTATTTTGTGAGACTTGTTTTAAATATACATGTATGTGTGATATGTATGTGTGAACTAATTCTTTCTTTTTTTAAAAGATTTTATTGGGGAAGAGGAACAGGACTTTATTGTGGAACAGTGTGTACTTCCAGGACTTTTTTCCAAGTTAAGTTGTTGTCCTATCCATCTTAGTTGTGGAGGGTGCTGTTCAGCTTCAAGTTGTTGTCCTTTCAGTCTTAGTTGTAGAGGGCGCAGCTTAGCTCCAGGTCCAGTTGCCGTTGTTAGTTGCAGGGGGCGCAGCCCACCATCCCTTGTGGGAGTCAAGGAATTGAACTGGCAACCTTGTGGTTGAGGGGATGCGCTCCAACCAACTGAGCCATCCGGGAGCTCAGCGGCAGCTCAGCTCAAGGTGCCGTGTTCAATTTTAGTTGCAGAGGGCACTGCCCACCATCCCTTGTGGGACTCGAGGAATTGAACTGGCAACTTTGTGCTTGAGAGCCCACTGGCCCATGTGGGAATCGAACTGGCAGCCTTCGGAGTTAGGAGCACGGAGCTCTAACCACCTGAGCCACCAGGCCGGCCCTCGAGTGAACTAATTCTTGATGGTAAAGTATACTTCTCACTCTGGTTTGTGGCTTAGAGTATATATATATATACATATATAATATTAGTTATGCTAACATCAAAATTGATAGCAATCTGATTGTAAAGGGCTGAACACTATAGCTTAATTTTTAAAAGCTATATATAGTGACTATCATAGGATGGAAGATACATGTTGGTCCATAGCTAAATACTCTATTCTGTTTTTTTAAATTCATGTTAAAAGAACAGCATTGTAAGACTAATCCCCCTTCTATCAAACTGATAGAATTCACAACAAAAATGATGTAAACACAAAATCTCATTTATTTTTGTGTAAAGCACAAAGGAGCCCACTTGGCACCTGAACAATAAGCAAATCATACAAATATGGAGAAAATGTCCCCATGAATACACACACACACACACACACACTCTTCAGAGCAGTGATCAGGAGTTTAACCACAATGTAAGGTGGTTTTCAAAAAGAATGCTTTCTGACAGGCGTTCGAGTGGGAAAAGAACAGGATGATTACTGCCACATAACATCTGGTACTCAGTCACTTGAACCTCAGTCACTTCCCCGAGGAAAGCCATCATGGCATCTATATTTAGTGTCGTCATTGGCCTGTTCAACTTTTACATTTCACTAGATTTCGACCAGAGTTACAAACGAACTCCTCAACACTTGATCTCTCCCATTCAGGGCTGTGGGAGAAAAAGGCAGGAGGGGCTGGGCATAAAAACATGCATGGGGACCAATGCTAGGGTTTCCTAACAGTGTCCGTTCATTTGTGCACTTCTTTCCATGCTTTTCTTTTAGAGACATCAAAATGTGTCAGGGTTCAAAGTCATACCTAAACTGGCTAGAGAGCTTGAAATTGCAAACGTCTCCTTTAAGCCTTCAGAAAAAACAAATCTTAAAAGTTCACAACAATCCACACTATTTAAAAATTATCTCAAGACATTGCCCATGACACATTTCTTAGTCCACCTTTCAATCATTCACAACACACTTTTTTTTTTTTTTTTAGAACATACTTTTTAAACATGTGAATGTTTCTGGCATCATCAACTATAAAAAATGGACAACAATGAAAAGATGTTCAGTAGGCTACAGAAGCGTCCGATTCTGGGTATCTTCCATTTATATAGCACAAGGTAGAACTGATCCAACGTGCCTTCCAGCTTGCCTTTTAGGCTTTCCATATGTCTGGTTCTGAGATGAAAAAATTAAAAACAGGAAGAGTCTGGACGGGAGTGAAGACTCAAAATATATTGTTGGCTCTCATACCCATTCTTTCCTCTCTGACATCTCAGCTGTAGTTGCCAACAGGGATATTCAAGGGCATACTTCAAAGTCAGCTAAACATAACAGGAGTGTTTTCCCACCGCTTTCCTTTCTTTACCACACAGTATTCTCATGGAAATACAAAAGAGAGTCAATGAGGTTCAATGCTAACAGTATTAACTTAGTAAGACCTCCACCTGGCATGAATAAAGCTTGTTCCAAGATATTCTTTTGAACTCTAAAACCTTCAACAATTAAAGCAGAGAAAAAGCTGGGAGAATAAATAAGGGAGCAGGGTCTCCTTGGTCTCAGTTTAGGATAACTGGGATAACCTCTCATGCCCTAATGCCACGTTTCACTCTCTTTTGAAAACTAAATTCACCTTAGCTGATCAGCCTGCTTTTGTGTTCCGATTGCAAAAATATTTTTTAAATGTACGAGAGTCGATCCTACTGAATACTTTGTTACCTGCTAAAGTGTATTTCATTAAAAATTCCATGAAACCCGATACAAATAGTACAAGGTGGGGTGAGGGAGCTGATAAAAAGTTTTCATTCCTTCCTTCTTTCCTGTCAGAGAGCAAATTGCTCAAACACAAGACGACAAATTGGGTTAATTTGGAATACTGCCTCTCCACAATCAAAACGACAACCAGCATTAGGCCATGGCAACGTCTCAAAGTGCAGAACATCTGATTACATGTATGGCTAATGCCTGCAGTACTGCAGAAAGCATATGCAACATTCAGGAACACAGCACTTGGAGAAATACAGCACTTAAGTTCTAAGTGATGCAGGGAGATCAAAGCACATGGAAACATTTCAACACATTTTGCTTTTACTATAGAAGATATTCAGGTCTTAACAGACCATCAGGGCTAAATGTAATGTTTGACAGCGTGGTTGTATATGGCCATTCTTCCTGCTTCTGATGCCACACTTATTTATATTTACTGCCTATGAGTCCTAAGTCTAAGTGGAAACTGATGTTCAACATCAAAGTATACACCCTCAAGGTAAAACGCAGGATCTTGCAAAGGCTAGAAACAGCTATTGCCTATAAGTGATCTTGTACATCTCATCCAAACTCTTAAGCCCACTCATGTGGGCTAGACACCAGGTAACCAAGTTTCTTTGGCACAGATTGGGAGATAGGGCAGAAAACACTTGCCAGCACTATAGAAAAATGGGGAGAAATTTGGTGGGGTATCTTTGACATGGATCAAAAATTAGGAATTCTGCAAAAACAGCTACTGAGACTAGAAATTGGATTTATTGAGTTACTTAATATCCTTAAAAAGCTCTTGTCATTTTTAAAAAAAAATAAGACCAAAAATGTGTTCTGTCTTTAGGTCTAGTGTATACACAATCAAACCCAATCTAAAAGTGTTAAAAAAAAAAAAAAGAAAAAAAGAAAAAAAACTGGACAAATTACTGCTGAATTAGTATGACTATGTGAGAGTAAAATTTGAAGTACGAGAAGTTTGTTCTTAGTTCTGTATATATGAGTTAGCCATATAACATAAAGTTCTCTACTATAAGGTAATAATGAGTCACACCTAAGCCCCAAATATGAGTGTTATATTAAGAAAATCTATTCCTTTTCCTTGTTAGATTATAGTATTTGAAACTAAACAAGAAAAATATAGTATTGAAATAACATTTGCATCAATACTGTTTAAGGATTTACCATAGTTATAATTTGTTTTTTATTCTAGGTTTTGGGAAATAATACTAATTAGTTAGGAAGCATAAAAATATTCTGCTTTAATATTCCTAGACGTCTAGTATAGATTAAGTCTTATTAATATAAACAGTAAGTGGGATATCTATATATTTTTCATTATAGCAAAATTCTAATATCCTGAAATCATTAGGAATTAATAGGACAAAAGGATAAAATTGAAAAATAGAGTGCTTTCAATATACAAGGTTTAAAGATTTTTAATATTTCTCTTAATAGGGTTTGTCCTTCAACTTTAAAGTTCTAACAGATTGATATTGGAGTATGAAATTTCCAGCGACTGTGGGTTCTTGGGGAGAACAGTTCACTGCAATGAAAACCTTCCTTTTAGTATTGACAGCTCCTGAATGCTCAGCATTTGCCCCAAGTTTATGAAGACTTCAGTCTACACAACAGTGGAGTATGGAATTTGTTTCTCTTCTAATAAAACTGAAGCAATAATAGCATCACACGGTTATACACTAAGGTGATTTAAAATACACAAAAATGCAACTATTTATGCCATGTAGTTATGCGAATAATATTCCTAAAAGAATTTAATTCTTTAATACCCAACTTCTGTCAAACACTTTGAAGCGGAGAGCTATAGTAAGAAAGAATGTGGCATTCAATTTCTGACAATTCATCCCCAAAGATGGCAAAGCACAACAATAACACATCTCTGAAATGCAAATTCCATTAAGTGCAAATTTCCAGAACACAAAGTCAATCTAGAAACATGTTTTAAAACTCAACAAGTTCTCTTTCTAAATTAATATGCTCAGTATATAGTTTTCAAGCACAAACTGAAGTGATTTTCAATGTTTGTTCATAGTCTAACTTTTTCTCCCTCATAAAAAGATATTCACTGGTTCATTTTCCATATCCAATTTGCACATTTATTAGCTCAAAAATATCTGATCTCACAGGAATATCTTTTCTCTCCACATTTCCAAATATGAAATAGATTTTACTTAAATCTCAATGAGACCACCACCAGAAATAACATTCCATTATGTTTGAGCTTAGAGTAAATCTGAACAGCTCAAAAGGGAGAAATTTTGAATTCTCCTAACCAGAGAGTTGAGAATTAGTATAACTTCCTTCGATTTGTCAAGTGAATACTGTAACTAGACACAGAAAGAGAGTCATCCCAAGAACAAGGTACTATTTTGACTTTCTAACTCCACCTGGACACAAGGGAGACGCAGAATCACGTTATCCCAGGAGAACTTGTAGATGCTCAAGGCCTTAGACTGAGCTTGAAAAGGGAACCACTTGCTTTCCGCCCACATACACCTCCTCAATATTTCGGTCATCTCCTGAAAGAAAAATCAGAGAATCATTCATAAAGTGCTATGTGTCAGTAAGTATTTTAATTGCCACTGGGAGAGATTTAAAAGCAAAACACACTTCTAAGTGTGCCTTTGTTCTCTCAGATTGTTAATCATCTGGACAGGGAGATATGGTAAATAGAAGATTCTGCATCAAGTTTGAGGATTGGGGTCTGAATTCTGTACCTAAGGCAGAAATCACATAAAGCTGAGTCAATCCTCCATTACTGGACTTTCAGCTGAAGTGAGTGGTTTGCATTTCCAATTCCAATGATAAAGGAGATGCTTATCTTTACACCCCTGAAACACAGTCAGCAAGGTGCGATGAAGGGCCAGAAAGAACTGAGCTCCACAAGAAACACCACATGTGTCTCTCCCATCTCAAGTTCACTCAGGACTCAGAGCTCACTTAACGGAGCGGGAGGCAGAGTAGCACCTTCTGCATTATTTACTTCGCTCGTTCAATGAATGCATGAAAAAGCAAGTGTGGCAAGACTCCACCACATACTTATCATAAGTACAACATGGTAGGGCAGGCTGGGGGGTAGAGAATGAGTGTTGGAGGAAGAGACAAGATGATCTCTTCCCCTTGGCCTGCCAGTCCTCAGTTTAGGATTTATGACTGATGTTCTAGAGAAGTATGCACGCTTCAAATAGTGCCTTTAAATAGTGTGCCACAAATGTGCTCCATGCTGAGGAATGTTAAAAAAAAAAAAATCAAGGCAAATGAGCATACACAGGGCTTAATACATGGTATCATAAATGCAGAGAGCCATACGCAAGAAAGAGACAAGGAAGATTTTATTTAGCACAGGAAATATATTTCTACCTACCTAGATAGAGGAACTTCTGGATAATACCCTAAAATGGAAAATAAAGGTAATAATAAGAAAGAACATTTTATGCATTTAGGAAAGTAAATTCACAGCCAATAGTGGTTGGCAAACCCAGAAATATAAATTCATTTCTCAATGGCAAAATCTACTTTTATTAATGAAAAAGAAATGGTCTTTTGCTTAAAAAAACACTGGCTATTAACAATTATTTATCTATTACCTGAAAGTTCTTCATATACAACCTTGAAATCTTTAGAAGTAAAGTGTCATATAAATTAAATAATTTAATAAAATAATTCAAATATTTTACGAGGTGTATAAGAAAAATGACCGGATGAATGGGAATGAGCCCTATTCCCAGAAATTCACCCTAATAAAGGAGGAAAAGAATAAATAATACAAAAATAAATGGTATCAACTTCAAATAATCCAGGATCTTTCTTCTAGAAAACTTCAATATGTTATAGTTAGTATCACATTTACTTTCATAAGTGGATCAATTTATAAATGGTAATTAATTTCGTTAGAAAAGCTCAACATCTTATAAAGAATTATTATTAAAGTAAGAAGAACCAATTTATTTTATACGTAGGAAAACATTTTATAATAAGAGGAACAAAGTATTAAAACTCATTTTCCTATAATTAAGAAAATTAGTGTAACATTGTGGTCAAGAGCCCAGACTCTGGAAGTCAGAAAGTCTTGGGCTGAAATCCCAACTCTGTCTACTAATTAGTAATCACTAGCCATGAAACCTTAGGTGAATCATTTACCTTCCCTTAAGCTCCACTGACCGATAAATTACATGGCAATATCAACAGCACCCACCTCTCATAAGAATAGTTTTGATGATTAAACAAAAATGATGCGTATGAAAGTGCTTAATGTCAGGCCACCTAACACATAGCAAGTGTATTCAATAAGTGCTAGCTCTATTATGGCTTCTTATAAGCAAATACATTCAAATATACAAATATAGTCCAAATACAAGTATTTTGTTAGTACCATTATTGCTAACATTATTGTCATGGAATTATAATAACTTAAAGAACCTTGCTTTCCTTTTAAGATTCTCCTTCATGCCATTAAAATGTTTCAATTTCTATTTTTTTCTACAGGGAAGCTATTATGACTACGTCATGAAACAAATCCCTTTTGATTAACTTTCTTTTACTTACTTCAGAAATATCACCAACAAGATCCCCATGAAACAGGTCAATGGGAGAGTCAGATGCTTTGAGGTTGATCAAGAGGGCATCAAATTCCTTGCCCACTTCAAAGTTTCCAATCTCTTTATCCAGCCCCAGGGCTACAGGGTGGAATAAATTAACAAACAGTTAGTATTTCAAGCCATCAGACCATGCATATGTCCCAGTTTGCAAGGACAGAATCGGTCAACACATCACTAGAAAAAAATTAGTATTTTAATAGTGAAGCAGAAAAGCTCTCTCATTCCAACAGGTTATAAGATTTCAACTTACAGAAAGTGAGTAAGTACAGGGAAAGCAAAATCTGAGAATAAAAACAGTTCCCTTCATCACTGTGACCATAATTTATATGATTTTTGTTCATCCCTCTGAGAAACATGACAATTGACATATCTTTCTTCTTTTCGCCTCCTATTCTCCCCTCAACACTCCAAATCCTTTTCTTGCCCTTTTTGTTCTTCTTGTTCTATGAAATAGCTGACAAGGTCTATTTTCATGGCAGAGGAATGAACCTTGAATAAATAAAATTACCCTTTTGCATATTTGCCAATGCAGGCATATCCATCGTACATTCCTTAGTTTAACTCCTTTGAATAGAAAAAAAATTACTTTGGAAAGTAAATAGATCCTCATAACTAGTCCCAATCCTTTTGAAAGCAGACCTATTTCTTTGTAACCTCAAAGATTTTCTGATAGTCAGAGAAGAATGGTTTTCTAAAATAGAGCATAGGTCAACAACGTCCATTGACTCGATCCATCTCATAGATAGAATTGATGTTCCATGAATATTGGATGCCGAGAAAGAACATCTCTCATTTTTATGGTTGAGTTTCAAAAAAGGGGGGTGATTGGCTTCCCTGGTCAATGAGGGTATTAAATGTAAAGCTCGTTAAAGCTTGTAATTTGAGTAAAGTGTACATGACCAAAGTACTAAATGGAAGCATGCATAAAAGGAGAGTAAACTGGAATGCAGCATTATTTATTTGAATTGTTACATGTGTTTGTTTTGTTCTATCACTGACAGGATATAGTCCAATGTGAAAATATTGGATTGCATATCCCTGTTAGACAATACCTGTTATATTATATTTTTATGTATGGATATCCAGAACTCTTTTGACAATGCTCTAAGCCCTGACTTAGAAATCCCACTTATTCTTAGAAGGTTATTTAAAGGGTAACTCTTTTATTCTCAGAAAAGAAAGCTTTTCCAGTGAAATAATTCTTACAGGAAGGCGGGTGCAAAAATAATTAGAAGTGTTAAAAGCAGTTGGGTAACTTCTACTAATTGTGTGGGGAAGGACTGAATATAATAGAAAATCACTGGAAATTCTCTTCTCCTTCACCGATTACACTCTACTTCTTTTTGCCCTCGACAAAAAAGCATGACAAATATGAGTTTTTAATTACTGTATTCAACATAAAATTGTGTGTTTAATAGGCCAGATAACCAGGTTCATTTGTCAGAGTCTGATAATATATATAAACTAACGGAGCAATTTGTTATAATAGAACCTGGCGAGTTCAGGCATAAACTCACCAAAAAAGACACAATTACTTTTAGTGAATTTGTAAATTGATCTAAATTCAGATTATTGCAGAGAGGCCCAGCTGAGCTGGTAAGCAACTCCAATGCATTTTAGGGAACACAGTTTTGCTGCCTTTGGAGCAAATGTTGGCTCTGTGAAGGTAGTTTATGCACATGTCGAATATGAAGTGTGGCAAGCCGGGAAGATGCCACACTTCAAACAGGGATCCATCCATCTCATTGCACTCAGACTCTTGTAGAGACACAAGTTAAGGAGAAGAAATTCCATAACAGTAAGCCCAGAGGCCCAGAAAATAGATATGAAAGCTATACAGCAAGGTGGAAAAGATTTGGTAAGCACTCCCTGCCAGCTTGATCAGCCACAGGATGAAGCAACTCAGAGAGAGTCTAGAATAAAAAACAACAACAATAAAAAAACACTATTTATATACAACTCATTTGCACCTTGAAAATAAGATGGTTAACCAACTGCATGGACTCAGATGCACAAACTCAGTGGGGATGGGGATGGGGAATGTCACACTTGTTAAAAGAATGAGTGATTTAAAATGAGGAACTTTAGGCCGGCCCGGTGGCTCAGGCGGTTAGACCTCAATGTTCCTAACTCGGAAGGCTGCCAGTTCGATTCCCACATGGGCCAGTGGGCTCTCAACCACAAGGTTGCCACTTCGATTCCTCAACTCCCACAAGGGATGGTGGGCAGCGCCCCCTGCAACTAAAATTGAACACAGCACCTTGAGCTGAGCTGCCGCTGAGCTCCCGGATGGCTCAGTTGGTTGGAGCGTGTCCTCTCAACCACAAGGTTGCTGGTTCAACTCCCGCAAGGGATGGTGGGCTGTGCCCCCGGGAACTAGAAATGGCAACTGGATCTGGAGCTGAGCTGCGCCCTCCACAACTAAGACTGAAAGGACAACAACTTCACTTGGGAAAAAGGAAAAAAAGGCCTGGAAGTACACACTGTTCCCCAATAAAGTCCTGTTCCCTTTCCCCAATAAAATCTTTAAAAAAAAAAAAAAAAGAGGAACTTTAAATGAAATTCTAAGACTTAGGGAAATGCAAAGAGCATGATCTCTACTTGTTTTTCTTACAAGGTTCTTTATGGTATTCATCATAGCCCAAAATATTCAAAGAAGAGCCAGGAAATTTCTCTTCCCAGGTTACTCTTGGTCTCCATCATCCTTCATTTCTAAGACTCAGAGTAACTATTATAAATTTAGGTATATATCTATATCTGTCTCTGTATCTATATTTTTATTTCTCACTGGCTACCTAACGGTTCATGCTATGTTCACTATCATCCATCCAGATTATACCACAATACTAAAGTGAGTGAAAGCCATACAATTACCAATTTCTATTTTTTTCCATAAAAATACAGTTACATGTGAGAACTGGGAAAAGCTCATGAACAATATTTGCATATCAACCAACTATGTTTTTATATCTTTCTCCGTTTAAAGAGACTTGGATAATTAGTGTACTTAAATATATAAACAAAATGCATAGTCTAAGCTGGGATTCAGACAGGAAGGTATCACAGTGGAAGGGTAAGAACTTGTATGCTGGCAACAGATTTTCTGATTTCATGGCACTTTATAGCTTGACGGCTATGTAAGCCTCCCTTGGGTACCATATTGGTAAAAAGGAATTAATAACAGTGGTTGTTAATAACACCATACGTAAAGCATGTTGCATAGTGCCTATCACATGGTAAGAACTCAGTAAGCCTTGGCTATTCCTTTTACTATCATCATCATCATCATGACTCAGGCCAATAGAGAGCGTGTTACTTGACTCAATGGAAAACTGACTATTTTTAAAAAACTTGTCATGCGTGTGACCAATACAAATACCCATTAAAACAATTAATATAAGTCTATATTGAACCTCTCTTGTGCCAAAGACAGAGAGCTTGCCGAAAGAATGATGCCTCCACTACATGCATGAACATGTAATTGACTTGCTAAGTTTGGGGTATGCTATGTGAGATGCAACAGAATCTTGGATGCCTGCTGATGCCACTAACATATACCTTTATACTGCACCCAAAGACACAGATTGGTATGGTTGTACATCGTTAGAGAGAGAAGTAAAATGGTTATTACCTTGGCTGCCTCCAAGAGTAGCTAGTCTGAAGACCTCTTTGAGGGTGAGGCTTTTTGTATTTATCTTATTTATTAAAAGGATATTGGAAACCATCACTGCTTTTCTGATTGCATCAAACATGGAAGATGAATAACCACCAGCCACATCTATGGTAGATAAAACAAAGCCAAACAGTAACCTTATGAGATAAATGGAATATTACGTATATAAGGTTGGCGTTTTCTTGTGTGTGTGTGTGTTTGCGTTTATGTTTTTTAGTGACAAATATTTAGACTTTAATATACTTCAGAGAAAAGATCTTATCTATAAACACAGAATAGACACAGACTAACATTTAAAGAAATTCAAAACCTGCAGTTAGTATCAAAGGTACACCTGTACTAGTTTCCTAGTGCTGCTGCAAGAAATTACAAAAAAATTCGTGGCTTAAAACAGCAGAAGTTTAATCTCTCTCAGCTTTGGAGGCAGAAGTCTTCACGTGTTGGCAGAGCCACGATCCCTATAAAGGCTCTAGGGAAAGACTCTTTTCTCATTTCTTCTATTTTCTGGTGGTTCCTGGCATTCCTCGGCTTGAGGAGTAGAACTCAAACATCTGCCTCCATCTTCAAATGGCCTTTTTCACTCTGGGTCTTTACATGTCTCTCATCGTATGTCTCTTATCAGAAATTCACCATTGGATTTAGGACCCACACTAATTGAGAATGATTTCATCTTGAGATCCTTACCTTAGTTATATCTGCAAAGACCTTTATTCAAAATAAGGTTATATTTACATGTTATAGGTAGACACATTTTGGGGGTGAGGGGGTGGTGCACAGTTCAACCCAGTACAGTATGCACAAATGGTTAATAAAGTTAAGAGAAGAAATTATTATCTCTGAATATTCCCTAAACTTTCACAGAAATTGGTCAAATATGCCTGCCTAGTTCTAAAGATAATTTAGGTAACATAATATGAAATTTAAAATAAGCTCACAGTTCTATGCTCTAAAAATCTGTCCTACCTCTATTTTAATTCAGATGAGAACTTTGGGAATTAAAAAGGCAGTTCTTTATGACAATTTTAGAGAAAGATGTTTTAGAATGAACTGATACATTCTGGAAAATAATTACAATAAATGAGCAATGCTGATGTAGACGGTTTTATATGAATGTTAGCATCATCAGATGAGGAATGAGATTTTTAATCATTTAAAAAATGATGTCCCTCATAAACCTTAAATTGACATATTACCATTGATGAGAACAAATATAGGAGTTATTACATGAGTTTGTATAAATAAATGTCAAGTAAGTTACCATGTTTTATTAGAGGAAAAGTATAGCCAAAAAAAAAAAAAATACAATTTATACTTCAAGGATTCCTTCTGTCATTTCTAAGTAGATCTATAATTCTAAGTGCCTATATATATTGCAAAAGTAATAATAATAGCCTATTAAGTAATAATCCTACATTGCAGTTCAATTTTATGTTCAACTATCTTGCACGTCCTTAGATAAACTTGCATGAAATATTTTTCAGAAAATGCTTTTCTTTAACCAGAACAGTATTGCCTAAGGATCATTCACTTCCTTAACCAGTTTTATTACATCTACTTAAGTTGCTAGTCCATTTTAGTAATCATCTAGTAAACCTTCTTTTTACCATAGCATCAAACTAAGAAAACAAATAAGATTTGGGAATAACACACAGTAAGCTTTGAAATACTTTGTCCACTGCCGTTTCTTTATTGCCTGAACAAAGAAAATGTGAAACATAAAGGCAAAATGAAAATGTTATCACTATATGGCATGGAAACATGTAAAAATTGAATATATATTTAAAAGTATGTGGATAAACACTGGAAAGAAACAGAAAAAGAAAAGCAATGCCATTAGGATCGTGTGAATATGGAAGATTTAAATACTCGAGTTATAATAACAGGTTTTGTAAACTATGACAGAAAGTAATATTTGTCTCAATATCTCATCAAAACTATCCATGTAGAAAGAATAAGAATAGATTACGAAGCAATGCTATGCAATCTGTTGAGAAAATTTTGAGCTGTCTTATTATATCGCTGTCTTAACTGATTTAATCATCCTGTATTCTCTCAGTTGTCATGTTAATAAAGTAACTGCCAACAAAGGAACAATATCGTGCAGATCAAAGAATGACCCCTGGACCACACAACCCGTGGTATTTAGTCAAGCTTTTCTTCCAGGGATTTCCACTGTGATAAGTAACTTCCTGATCCCTGCCCTGCCTCAGTGGCTTCTCTTGCCTCTGCAACACATTTAATGCAGGTAGAATCCCTACTTTAGCATATAACAAGAGGCACTGTGATGGAGTCAAAAGTGAAATAACGAACATCATGTTTTACTGACCTAGTTTTAAACTGTGGATCTGGAACTTTTTTGCTTTGTTGACATTTGGTCAGTTACTTAGTACTTGCAAACCTCAATTTTCTCAGAAAATAGGAATAATATTACCTATCTTAACAGTTGCTGAAAAAATCCAATTAAGTAACATAAATGCTGGGGAAATGAGGACCACAGGGTAGAAGCTTCATGGGGGAATGGTGGAGAAAAATAGATGCATTTTCCCAGAAAATCTATCCCCAACTCTGTGCCCCTCTACCAGCATTATAAAGAATGGCACTATCATTTGCTTACCAGAGTCAACATAAGAACAAACAAACCAGACAGGAGTAAAAACTTGAACCAGAGGGCAATGAAAAGGTAAAAGGAAATAATTTTATATGTGTGTTCATTTCTTATGCATTCATTCATCAACCGTCATTTACTAAGCCTTCTCTGTGCCTGATTCATTTAAGCACTCATAAATAGAACTTATGGGCTCCATAGGAGCTAACTATATAGTGGAAGAGAAAGAAAAGAGACAAAAAAACAATATTAACTCTAAACTGTGTTCGGTTAGCGACAGAGTAGATGGAGGTGGGAAGCCTCTTTAGACGGGATGGTCAGAAAAGACCTTTTTAAGACAATGACATTTAACCTAACACAGGAATGAGAAGAATTCAGCAATGCACAGACAGGCATAAAGGGTATTCCAGGCAGAGGGACAGGATACACAAAGGTCCTTTGGTAGAAGGGAGGGTGATTCAGAGGGCACTTAAAGATAGCCAGTGTGGGGAGGAGAAAGTGGTGGGAGATGAAGCTCTGAGGTGGATGGCATCACATCTTGTAGGGCTTTGTTGTCCTTGTAAGGAGATTTGCACACTCAAAAGTCCACTGAAGGGTGGTAAGCAGGAGGGGGTAAAATGGTTGGATTTTCACTGTGATTCTTTTGAAAAGAGAAGCCAGGATTAGAAGGGCCGAGGATGAATATGAGACCAATTAGGAAGCTAATGCAGGAATTTAGGCAAGAAACAAGGGCAGCTTCCATCAGGTGGTAGTGGCTGACATAGGAAAAGAGGATATATTCAGGAAATAGTAAGAAGTCATGAGATCGGGCATTGTACACACTTAGACATGGGGGAGAGGTAAGGCGACAGAGGGCTTCAAAGAATGACCAAATTTCTACTTTGAGAAACTGAATTCTCTTGAAAAGGAGAGCCATTTAAGAGAACCAGGCTTAAATGTGTGTGGGGGTATAACGAACTTCGGAGTTTCTATGAGGAGGGGACAAAGAGGAGGAGGGAGAAATGAAGCAGTTGAAAATGCAGGTTTGGAATTCAAAGAGGAGTCTGAGCTGGATATGTGAGTCATCTGCAACACGTAATCATGTGAAGCCTAGCTAGAGGATGAAGTCTCCTAAGAACAGGATAAAGTAAAAAGAGGAGAGAGACTAGGACTGAACCCTGAGGAGAGCTTTTGAATGGCCAAGGAGAGGAGAAAGGGCCTTCAGAGAAGAGAAAGAAGGACCGGCAACAGGAAGAAGGGAAATGAGAACAGTGTGGTTTCACTGAATCCAAGATAAGACTGTTTGGACAAAGGAGAGAGTAATCAACCATGGCAAATACTGCTCAGAAGTCCAACATAATAAGATCAGACTGGTGTCCTTTGGAGTTGGCAGCAGAAGAGATCACAGTGGTAAAAGCCCAGGGGAAAAAGGACAAGAATAGTTACCATGGAGGGTGAGGCTAGAAGCCAACCTGAAGTGGATGGAGGAATGGAAAAGTGCTTAAAACATGGTAGCAGTGTGGGTACCCATTCTTCGAAGCAGTTTTGCTGTGTAGGGACGTAGAGAGGTGGGACAGGAACCAGAGCAAGGGTGTGATTAAGAGAGATATGTTTTTTCATTCCTTTGCTTAAGAGATCCGAAGATACTAAGGAATATTTATTTATATGCTGACAGGAATAATCCAGTAGGGAGGAGATAACAATGGATGGTGAAGGGGAGTTAGTGGCCCAAGTACTTAATTTATTAAGATAGTGGAAGAGGGAGAGAATACAGAACACACCTCAGGGTATTTTGGGGTTTGCCTTAAATTGGAGGAGAGACTTTGAGGGTGGGGGACTATTATGAGTAAAGCTGGTATAAACTTTCCTGCACAACTCTTGTTGCAAACAAACATAAGTGTTCATGTCTCTAGGGTACATACCCCAAAATGGAATTTCTGGTTCATTTGTACATGTATATTTAACTTTAGAAGAAATTGCCAAACAGTTCTCCAAAGTGGTTGTAGCATTTACCCTCCCTCCAGTTGTGAATGAGAGTCTACATGCTGCTTCTTGTTTGTTTATTTGTTTGTTCTTTTCTCAGTCCTCCTTTCATTTTAAAAAATTTCCTTTCCCATCACAACTTGAGGTCTTTTCAAAGTGCCACGTATTCTTGTACTCCAACGGTGATGGTCATTTTCTGAACTTTTCTTCTGGATCCTGAAGAAGATTGCTTGCAGAAATGTGCTCATCCTTTTATTCTTTTTGACACCGCTTTCTCTTGTTTTGCAATATTTGTGTTAAGCTTTGTGTGGGTTTCCCCTATCTAACACTTGAGAAAGTCCAGATCTGCCTACACTCGTTATAGATATGATAAACGACCCACTCTTGGACGTACTCTCTGTGCATAGCATCAGGTTAAATAATTTTCTAAAGTCTATAAGTAAAGGACAAGTTGATACACAAAGGTCATGTTTAAGAAATAGTGGAGCATAGGGTAGCTACTGCGACAGAGACTATGTAAAGTTCAACAGTATCGTCCAACTTAATAAGCAAATACACCACATTTAATCAAACTTTTGGTCAATAAACCAACAGTGCTCTTTCTCTGTTAAGCTAATTTTTATTGACTAATACAATGTACCAAGTATGTGCTAACCACTTCATATGGATTTTTTTTTTCATTTGAGCCTCAAAACAAGCTTGTAAGATAGACATTGTCATAATTGGTGTTGTTACCAAAATTAGGAAATGAAGCCTTAGAAAATTGATTTGTTCCACGTCTTACAGCTAGTTAAGTGACAGAGCTTTAAGTATATTACTTTTAAGCTTTAAGTAATTGTTTTTGGTCATGGCTATACAACCCAAAGTCAAGAACTGGAAGTCATGTGATGCATTTAAATCACAGAGACCAAACTAGAATGTTTGGAAAGAATACCTATCTGATTTTTGCATGTCTGCTAAATTTTTCATTAATTGCCTAAAGCGTGTAATAAAAACTCTTGGCCATTTTTTCTTTTCCAATAATGCTTTACTGGGAAGGTGAAATAACTGGTTTTCAGCCTTAATACCTGTGTCCATATCCAGGTATTACACCTATTTTAAAGACATTAATAAATCTTTTTGTATTATTGTGTATCTTATCAATGAATTGCTCGGTATAAAAGTAACTGTGACTTGCAGAAAATGATGAAAACCATCAGTCAATATGCAAACATCCTGATACTCTTAAATATCAGGAAGACAAATGCATCATGAACCAAAAAAGAGTCCTTGTGACTCAACCATTTTTTGTTTTTTTAGTTCATTCACACAGGCTCACAGCGGATATGCCCAGACATTTGGGCCTGACGCACACTTTCCAAGTGAGTAGCATGGCACACACTCAGGAAAAAACAATTAAAATGTACTATGAAAAATGAGAAATTCATCAGCCACAAAGAACGTCCTTCAGCCTAGCAAATATCAGACTGCCCATGGGAATGGAATCTCATTTTGTTAAACGCTGCTTAAAAGCAGAGCAAGTTCTCAACATAACCCAGAGTTCGCAATGCCAGCATAGATGAAATTTGTGTTCACTACAGCAAGGTCAGATCATTTTCTTTTGAGACAGTATTTGTGATCACACAATTATTGAGAACTACAAAGATACAAATCCAAACTATTAAAGCCTAGCCAGGACAAAACAAAAGAGGGGGGAAAATCAAGGACGTTTTAAAAAGAATCTCTAAAACACTTTAGAAGGGCTTATCCGTTATAGTCTAGTCTGAACTGTAAATGTGAGTAAAAGCTTTCAGGAGGTTAGTGACATCAAAATGTCTTCCTTTGCATACATCTTCCGATGGCTTCCAAACCCACCATTTTATTAGCTCAAGATATTACTACCAGATAATAAAACCAAACATTTTTTTTTAACATAGCACTGGAATCTGAAAATTAGTCACATTAAAAGTTATGTACTTAATCAATCACTTTGCTACGGCTCCGAATGGCAAACTACTAACCTGTACCCAGTCCTATTTTCACCTCGTGTTTCAGGACTTCCAGCACATTAAGAAAGCCGCTGCAGAGCCTGTTGAGAGAGAAAATGGTCAGAACAAGGAGACCGAGTGGTTCCAACAAGAGAAGGACGCAGACAGTAATGATGAGAATGTCACTGACATGGTGTTTCCCTTCACATCGGCTCTTATGCTGCCACAAACACATCAGCCCAATCAGACCATCTGAGTCCTGCAGTAAAAAGGGATCATAAAGGAGTGTGAGTCCTTGGGCTAAGGTTAATCTTAGCAGGATACAAAGAAGCACAAGCAAGAAGAAGAAGCAGGGGGTCATGTGTAAGGAAAAATTAATGAAGAAATTAAATCTGGTAAAAGTCTTCCCAGTTTTTAATATATTTTTAACCAACCCATCCTTGTATGTTAGGAAGTAGAAATTATAAAGCATTGCCTTTCCACTCAATTTGGAACAATCTGTTACCTTGAATGACTAACAATGTGCAAGATCCAAAAAGGGGGGTATAACAGGAAAAGGGGGTGCGGACTGGTGAGTGAGGGCCTGAATTCAAACGCTGCCACTGAGGACAGCTGCCCCTGGGAGAGATGGTTCCTCAGCTGAATTCTAGACCTCGTGACCCTGAGCTTAACAGATGTGCCCCCTTTCTAAAGAAACAAAACTAAAGCAATCCTGAAAAGATGCAAAGATCCAAGAGGTCTGCTCAAAGATGCGCATACTATAATTTTCAAAGCCCCAACATACATGCAGTAAAGCTCTCCAAGTTGTTAAAGAAAGAGTAGCAATGACCATTTAAACAGAAATGTATCCATAAATAAACTGAACTTCAACCCTCAATGTGCAAAACTGGATCATGTTTTAATTTAGATGTTACAGAACTAATGGAAGGGATGTGAAGTCCTTCCCCTTCCTGGCCATTAGGCCATAATAAGGTCACTAAGCTGTACACAGGCAAGATCCCTGGTCATGTGTGACCAATCAGTGTGAAAAACTAGAAGCCTCTGGAACCTCTTAAAACACTCCAGAAACAAATCGCCGAGACTCTTGTGCCTTTCCCATACTGCCACTGACACATCACTTTCTCATTCACAAAGTCCCTGTACTCTAACTTCCAGGACTTCCACTTCTTTGCCTGGGGCTCTCTTCAGCTGCGACAGCCTGCTCTGCCCTTGTTTGGGGAAGGTCAGGAGCTCCAGGGAATCGATGCCTCTTCACCCCCACCCAGCAATCCTCCAATCACTGATGGGTGTTTGGATGTAACTACCCCAGCTCCCCACCCCTTGGGCAGGATGACGTTGAGGTCTGCTTCCTACACTGGCTCCCTGAATTTTCCAAAAGGATTAAATTCCAGGAGCCCAAAGTGGTACCTCGGCTAATGATGCATTGTTGACTTCCTTCCCTTCTCCGTCTCACCCCGTTTAAGGTGTTTCCTGAGATCACCTCCCAAATAAACTACTTGTGTGTCAATCCTTGTCTTATGATCTGTTTGTACAAGAACTCAAAACAAGAGAACACAAAGTAACCCTCAAAAAAACCCTAAAATCAAGCAAGCTAAATAAATCTGCTGGATGAATATGTGAACGATCCATCCCACCCTACTTCTAAGAGGTAGGAGCGCTACTCTGGATTGACCAGCACCAGAAATGAAAGCTCCTTTCTGTATCTAATCCTGGAGCATGGATCTTTAACCTAGCATCATGGAACATAAGGATTCCCGGAAATTAGATGCAGCATTTTTATAATTTTGGGTTTATTTCTGAAGAGACAAGCCATAACTTTCACCTGATTTACTTATGGATATATAACCATTCAAAACGTTAAGAACCAGTCATCAATAAAGCTTTGGCTTTCTGGTGAGCTACCAGAGGACAAGGTCCCTCCCACGTGAGCTGACTTCCTGTCAGATCCAGCAGTGTGACATATACCGTAGGGTGTTTTCTTCCCGTAGCACTGCACCATTTCTTCTAGTTTGCATGTTTCCAGTGTGTGTACAACACAGAGTAATGGGAAGTCAGCAGCCTCTCCTTGGAACGCCTGGCTGACATACGTGCCCTGTCAGTCCTTAGCTGTAAATTCTGAATGCTCTTGGTTTTGAACTCTTTCCATCGTTTTTCCAATTCCCTGTTTTGTGCAAACTCAGAAATTTTAAGAGATGTGGTTCTCTTCAAATGCATGCTATGCCAAAAATGTCCTGTGAAGTGCTCTCTTTCTCCCCACTACAGCACAGGTGCACCTCTGTCTATCTAGTCCCCATCCCAATCAAACATAACTAGAGAAGAGAGATATTGGAGGAATGATTGAGAAAACAAAGGTATTTGTTTTCTGCTAATTTGCAACCCAGACATTCATAATCTATCAATCAATTATTGCCGACTTACGATAAGTTAGAATTGGGACAATGCGAGATCGATGCTCCTCGGTCCCTGAATATGTCCAGTTCTTCTGCGGAAAGGTAGCAGCCATGTGCCATCACTGTCTGAAGAGAAGAGAGTCCTATATGGAGTTTACCACTTAAAAATGCTTATACTAGTCTTCACTCACAAGACTTTGTGGGTACAGAGAGAAGTTGTGACCTGTCTGTTAGCATCTTTACAAGAACATTTATGATTACACGTCTGTATAAATCACTCTGTACAAGTCACATCTCAAAAAGGCCTGTAAAAACATTAGATCACAAAAGTCTCAGCAAATTTGTGCATCTTACCTCTTTCTTGTTTTCATCTATAAAGTAAGGAGGGTTGGTACAGGTGATGTACAACACAGGATATCCATCCAGTTTGAACATATTATGATTCCTTCATCTCTACTTTAGAAAATAACCAAGTTACTCTCTTTTCTAAGTCTAGTGAGCAACTGGTGGGGCTGTACTCGTTCCTATTCTAATCCGAACTTTCTAGAAGTCAGCTTTCCTTTCTCAGGACACAGAAGCTATGGAAATGATCCTGGAAAGAGCTGTTCTTTATTTCTGCTCCTAGTTAGATATAGGAACCAATGCTCTTGGTACATATAACCAAACACACTTTAGTTATTTCATCACCTATATTTACATTTTCATAAAAATTAGGCAATGTAATATCTTATAAGCATACATTCAAAAGGTAAAACTGATCCAAGAAGGCAGGCTACTGCACACAACAGAGACTTCTCTTATTTTTCAGTCTTGGTAATATTTGTGGGTTTTCCTGAATAAGACTTTCAGAACTGTTTGTCCCTCCTTTCTCCCTTGGGGGGCATGGTTCAGTGGCCACAGAATTATTATTAAAATATAATTTTCCTTACCTCTGTGCAAATAAAATTAACATGCAAATTGAAGGTTAATTTATTAATCACATGGAAATACATGTAATAGAGGAAGAAGATGAAGGTTTACAAGATTTATGCAGAATATTAACCTTTCAAATTAATCATATTCACATCTCCATTCACATTGTCCCTAAGAATTTATTGGCTGCAGTTGTTCAATTCTCCATGCAGTTTGTACATTTCATTGAAGGCCAAGGAGTATATTTTTCTAATGAGGTCTCTCCTCATCACATTAATTTTAATTAACTGAATATTATTTAATTATAAAAATAACACACATTCATTTTTTAAAAAAGCAATCTTAGAGAGTTTAAAAATAAAAAGTGAAAAATCCTGCTGCTTTTTCCCTCAGGAAAAATCACTCATTCTTTGTAAATGTTGGATAAAATTCTGATTATGGATGTTCTATAATCTAAAAATCCCTCACGATAGCCATGTTTTAACTTTCATATATTGTTAACATTCCTATTCACATTCCTTATAGAATGGATCCTTAGAAATGATCTGCTAACTCAAAGGAAAGCACATTTACATTTTAATAAACACTTCAAAATGTCCTGGACCAAATGACTTTCACACTCACAATGAAGCTTTTAGATGTATTTACTGGGATGAAAACTTCAGGTGCATTTTTTTACTATGTACACACACACTCACCTGCACACTTGGAGCTTTACTCTAGTTTGGGAAATGCACCTCTCATAGAGGTCTGAAGATTCCTACTGAGATTTTCACATTTAGATATATGCCCTACTTCACACAAGTTATGTCATGATGTGCAATTTACCTTATTTGTCAGAAGATTGTTTTTATCATACACATCTGTATAGTGTTTATAACCAGGGTGTAAGTTTTTCACAGCTTCAATTTCATCAAGATTTTCACTTATGTGACTCTGCAAGAAAAGAAATAATATTTTCAAGTTTTTAATGTAAAATACCATTAGAAATTATACTTCCTACCCCCAAATGATATGGATGGTTTCTACTTGCCTGTGTGAGGCACCGCATAGAAAGACAATGAAGATTGTACATACATGTGTCTTATTTAAAACAATTCTGTATCATGTATATAACATATGTATGACAAAGAAACTATGAGTAGGTAATTACATAAACATGTAATATTTTACCCATGTAATGTTCTTTCAAAAAGTCTTTTCAAATTCCAAATTACAGCAAGAAGAAACAAAAATAAACCGTATTCCTTGAAGAGTTAAGAGTCTAGCTATTTATGGCCACCTACCTCCTTTGGTGTTGGATGTTTAAGAAAAGAGTTCAGCGGCCATCAAAAGAACAAATAGCATGGGTCACTCATAAGAAAATTGGAATTTGAACAAAGACAGCTGAATTTTAGCTCAAGTTCTGACCCTATTTAGGTGGCTTAGGGCAAGTTAGTTCTTTCCTTTGAGGCTCCATTTGCTTCTCTCTCAAATAAAAAGGTTGGACTATATGAGTGATTTTCCAAATTATTTTAACTTTGGAAATGTTATTCTGATAAAAATTCATAGAAATCTAGCAGGCAAAAGGCATAAATAAACAAGCTGCCTCTCAGAAGGAAGTAGAGTTGGGACTCTGGGACCTTGTCCCCATTCTGTCCCCCTTTTTGGCTTCCAGAATGGGTTCTTCTGCAGAAAACAGTTGGAAAATAACTGAGCAAGACAATCCTGCAGTCACCAAGAAAGAGCCCATAGGAATCCACATTCAAGCAAAACAAGTGATGCCTGGCCCCCACACCAATCTTTCTCCAGAGCACCATGAAAGGTGAGAGGGCATAAAGTGTTTTTGAGACACAACACTTTAAGTGTAACCAGTAACCATACCAATCCCTTGCCTAAAATAAAAATCATTTCAGACCAACTGGTGGTGAATATATATTATGGGAAGTAACTCATGAGCAAGTTACCACTTCCAAAAATGGCAACGCTGGTTCCCTCTGCCCATGAGGTAGAGTATGCATAAATAAAAGAAAAAAATAGCAATTTTCTAAAAACAGAGTGTTCCACCTACAGGATGAGCTCTATCCCTGGCCTTGAGGAAATCCTAGACCACTGAAGAAATGCATGGGCATCAGAAGAGAAGAAAGCAAAACCAGATGATTATGTCATTTTGATAAATTTGGGTAAATACACACATACACACATCCACAGCAAGGATTATGCTTGATTTTGTTGTGTGTTGATGAGCTTCAGGACACACTATCCCAAAATATGGCGTCTTGGCATATTAAATATATGCCACCTTAAGCTGAAGGAGTTTGAGAAAATGACAGAACCAGGAAGGTCACTCTAACATTACCCCTTCTTTCTCCCCTGAAACAGATCATAAAACCCACATGTGAGAGGTGCCCGCCCTAAGTCAGTTTAGTTTTCAGACCCAGACAGGGACCCTAAGAAGGCCGAGGAAAACTTTTTCCTCCCCTACAATTGTGTGGGATTGAATCAAAAATTTAAATATCAGAGACTGCAAAGAAAGAAAGAAAGAAAGTAAACAAAATGGGGAAAGATGAGATCAGTTAATGAGCCCTAAAAGATAAATCTTAAATACAAAAACAGCCTCCACCCTACAAATGATAAAGAATCAATGTGTTATCCTTCCCCTGATTTGCCCTTTGTTATAAGACAGTCAATACTTAAGAGGGAAGATCTTAGTGCAGTATGTAATGAAGCTTGGATGGGGGCAGGGGTGCCTCCAACTCTCAATTTTAATGTAGCTGGAAGCTTTAAAAAGTGTTTCATCCCTAAATTGCAACCGCATGATGACAAAGTAAGATATACCTTTTTTGTTCCTGATTTTAAATTAAGAAACTCGGAACAAAAGGGCTTTTAAATGCATTTTTTAAAGTGGAAATTAGGTTCTTATTGCTTTTCAAATAATAGGTGGTTCCTTCAAAAATGAAAGATTAGAAGGCTGAGCAAATAGCAAATAAAAGAGAAGTAGGAAAGAAACGCATTACATATATCTTACGGAGAAGAGGTAAACCAGTCTGTCATTGATCTTGCTTGGTTACTTATGCTGTCCTGATCTCTCCAAGCCTGATCAGAGACAATTGAAAGTAAAAAGAACTGTAGGTTTCTTACTGAAAAAACAAATGAACTGGATTTAGATGACATCTGTAAGAGCCTTCCGTGTCCCATGATGCTATACCACCAGGAGATCTCAGTAGAAGAATTGCAGATTAGGGTACTGTGAAGTCTTGCAGGTCTGGACAGTGGCAGAAACAGGAGAAAAACACCCACCTGTATGTGCAAATCATTGGTCTTCGCGATCTTTCCAAGTTCGCCCATCAAAGTCTCCGAGCAGGAAAGGGCAAAACGTGGTGTCACTATGGGCTTCACTCTAGAATACTGGAAATAATAAAAAAACAGTTGAAAAGGAAACTATGGGTATCATGAATGTACAGCATATCCCAAAGTGCATTTCATACAAGATGATTTTATGTCTTCATTTTTGGGGACAGTCCCCCTTTCAAAGACTGGGTAGAGTGCTGGGTTTCATGGAAACAGCTCACGGCTGAGGATAAAGGAGAGTATGTTCTGTAGCACCAAGTTCAGTGGAGGAAGATCTTATCCCAAATGATAGTCACTCCCTGCTGCACAACCACATGAAGGCTCAGACAAGTGACCTTTATGAAGAGAATTGAGAGGCAGAACAAGAAACTTTAAAGGAGAGTGCTGGGGAGACTACAAGTGTGGTGGTGGCCTATTCCACTTTCTAGATCTTGGGGAAGTATGTTGGCCATAAGAACTGTTTAGTTGAAGAATTTGCCCTGACATCATCCGAGGTGAAGGGCCAAGCAGGAAAGAAGAATTCATAAATGGATGGTGAGAATAAGGATCCAGAAAGTTCTACTTAGGTCTCCCAAGTTAGATTGAAAGAAATTCTGAGGTTTCCTATGGTTTCCGATCAGATCTCAAAAGACGGCAAGGGAAGGGTTTGGCTTGCCAATCTAAGAGATTGTACGATGGAGCCACAAAGCGGCCTGCTGGGGATGGGGGCAGGAAACAGCACCGCCTCCACAGGCTCACCCACCCCAGGGCTGGCTGAGTGCCTGCAGGCCATGTGACATGCACATATTTATGGACCAAAGCAGCCTGTGGCAAGGGCATCAGGGCTGGACAGCACCTGTGTGTCATACCAGATCAGGTTGTACAAGAGGCGGGAGCCAATATTAACGTAGCCAACAAACTGTGCCTCAATTTCCAATTGCCACCAATTGTCACAGCCATGGAGCCCTCCCCCAACTCCCCAGAAACCAGTCCTGTGAAATTAGAAGGTTCCAGAGGAGAGGAAGAGAAAACCACTGCGAAAGCAAAAAATGCCTGACCTCATTGAGCCGAGGTGATGGGTCCACTGTGAAAACAATTTAAGGGTCTAGGAAAATACTTCTGCGTACATGGAATAAGCCAAATGTACACAGATTAATCTCTGCCAAACACCTTAATACCAAACCCTACAACTAAGACAAAGGCAATCCAAAAACAAGTGGGCAATAAGTTTACTTACGTTCTTTTTGAGCATTTCTGACACAAATCTGAAATAAAGCAACAAATGGGAAGTTAGAAAATTTAGGCATTTTCAAATAAAAATTTTGAAAGGGTGAAAACATGATCCTTCCACGTCCTATTTTCCATGCAAACATTGCTAATACTGCACATGTTTCACCACCACTAATTAAAGATTAACAAGTAGTAATTACTCTGCTTTCTCATTTGCAGCCAGAAAGATGGAGTGCAAAATCACAGGGCAATGCGATGTTGTCATCTAACATCAGCTGGGCTATTCACGAGTGTTCCCACAGCACTCAAGCTTAAGCTCCATTTGGGGGAATATTGCAATATGTTATGCGCCTGAGTCCTGGTCTGTGCACCTGGAGGGATTTAGAAGCCATGGGGCTTTCTGCTCCTAATTTCCCTAAAGTGGAAGCTACTTGCTCACACAAGCCCATCACTTATTTCCAAAGGCAGAGTCCCACTAGGCCCGCATGGTGGAGTGAGGCAGAAGGAAGAGGCCAGTGGTAGCTGTGAAAGTGTTGGTGATTTTACCAATTCTACTTGTAAGGTTGGTGCGGTCTCTATGGCCTAGGAAATGGCTAATTCTGCTCTGGCTGGAAGTATGTGCTAGCTATAGCTTCCTGCCTTCTGGTATTTCTTTGTTTCAGAATCAAATGTAAATTAAGGTTTACTCTGACCACACACACAAATTCGTAGAAAAGTTGAGACGGTCACTGCTGAGGGGAAGGTGCATGATTCCTTCTGTCTGGGAGCACACAGCAGCCCCTAAGCCACCCTTTTCAGAGGACACACTTAAGGTGAAGGAGACCTGGGGACTAAAGAAAAGACGGACTTCTAAAATTTGCATCAGGATATGTTTGGTCTTGAGGAAGATTTAAATCTAAAGAAATTTCTTCTACATATATCTTTTGCATGTTGAGTTATATACAACACAATTCCTTGTCAACTCTTTAAGGCACCATGGAAAAGCCATTAAAGAAATGTAGGAAAAAAATACTTATAGGATCAGTAGAATACCCCAACGTAAGATAAAAAGTTTCAACCCAGGTTGTGCAAGAGTTAACTGTAATTTAATGAGCAGGCCACATATACTTAAAGCAAGTGCAATCTATAGATCTGGAGAAGCTCAGACCTATAATAAAGGAGAGGGTTAGGGTAAATCATTTACTTCAAGAAAGAGTCCACCATTTTACAAAGGGGTTTACCCTAGGACTCCTATAACAAGTTCCCAGAAGCTTTAAAAATATAATTTGATATACAAAAATAATATTGACATGCATTTTTTTTAGGATCAGATAAATTTCACAACGTTGGGCACACCCCCAAAGTGACATATGTGTTCATCTCACCTAGTTTAGAGATGAACCTCTCTCCATCTCCAAGTCCATCAGTGCAGCAGAGGGGCCGCCCACAAGACAAATCAAGACAAACATACCTCTCTGTCTCCTTGATTGATTCCTCAGTGGTTTCCTTGTATTCTGGAACAGTTTTATTCAAATCCATGCACACTTTGCCCACAAATGCCCGCTGCCCAAATTTATCTGTGAGGCAGACACAAAAAGAATCTAAAGTCATATTTCTTTCTCACACAGTACCTTTTCAAAACATATTTAAATAAAATCATTATGAAAACATAAATGAGCATGTGAAAGATCTTCCATCCTCTCACCACTTAAGAACAGTAACAATGAAACGCTGCTAAGTTCTCTAAGTACCGTGTTTCCCCGAAAATAAGACAGGGTCTTATATTAAGTTTTGCTCCAAAAGACGCATTAGGGTTTATGTTCAGGGAAAGTCATCCTGAAAAATCATGCTAGGGCTTATTTTCTGGTTATGTCTTATTTTCAGGGAAACACAGTAGTAAATATTCTTCCATCCATCATTTCAACCACTACCTCCCCCACCCTAACTCCTAGGCTGGCCAGGTAATATTTAGGTGTTTTTTACGTATTATTCAGATTTTCCCTTTGCTTATACAATTTGTCTATATTTTTACTCAAGTCATAACTATCCTTTTCGTCACATGGAAAGAGAGGGGACAGCCTGAGCCCCGGGGAAACACTCTATTAGACCTTGACATATCTACGCCTTGTTTCTTCTCTTTCTTTCTTCTCATCTTTTCCACAACTCATAATTTCCCTGTTGTCTCCTACTCTACCACTGTACCATGGATTGAGACCCTCTTGATATTCTTCCTCTGTTCTACAGAAGAAGTAGCATGGTCTAATGATAAGAAAATGGGCCCTGGAGTTCGACAAACTCGGTTGGATTGAACTCCTTATTGCTCTGATTACTTCTAGGATGGTGGATATTATTTGTTTAAGGTCAAAACCTGTATGTTCCCAGTGTTCTCTGCTATGTATGTGCAGGGTTACGAGAAATATATCCAGTAATGTATGTAAAGTGTCTGGCACATAAAGCTTAGAAGAGATACTTATTCTTAACTGAAGTAATATCAATATTATTTTTAACTGTAGCAATACCAGTATTATTATCTGTGAAGAATTTTATTTAATCCTACTATCACCTCAGCACTAAAGAAACCTTGTCTTCCTTAAAGGTGTTACAGGAATGCTATTACAGCTAGAAAGTTGAATCTACACTGGGCAACGTTAATTCTTTTTTTCCAATGTCTCTACTTGTGTCATAAGAATCTTTCAGGACTCTTTCTACCTCTCTCTTTCCCTGTAATTCATTTCAGTAATTGGCCATCAGATTATTCTTCTTTAAAACACCACCTTCATGACATACCTCATATGGCTCAAAGCATTGTGTGAGTTTTGGATGCATATTCAAATCTCTCCACAGTCTGCACCATCCCTTCTGCCTACCCTCCTCTCTCAACCCGCCATGCAATGCGTTCTGTCGTCTAGCTTCAGCTACTCGCTTCCCTGCTTCCTGAGTCTGCCATGGATATTCCTATCCCCATCCTCTGTCCATGTCATTTCCCCTGTCGGAAGGACATGTTCCTCTCTCTCCACTTTATCTTCCCTTCCAAGCCCAGTTTAAAGATCCCTTCCATGAAGTCTTCCCAGATGATCCAGCTCTGGGTCCTCACTGTCTCCTCCAAAAACGACAACGGTCATCGTCAGTGTCACCCTTCAGGCCCATTGGCATAAACTACCTTTGTCAGTCAGTGTACGTCAGCACATCAGCCAGCAGCATTTACTCAGCACCTGCTCTGCGCTCGGCACTCTGTTGGGTACAAGTTTTAGAACCATCAACCTCAATCAAGACCTAGTGCTGCTTACCAGCTGTGGGACTGAGGCACGTTATGTAACCTCTCTGAGCATCACTTTATCCATCTGGAACACAAAGACGTTAATAACTCCCTCAGAAGGCAGTTTGCAGCTGAGCTGAGCTAGTCCATCTAGAGTGCTCTGCACAACATCAGACATCTTAGAAAAAGCACTACAGCTGTTCCTAACATTAGTAATCAATGTGTGTAGTTATCAATCAATTAGTCCTGTCTGGATCCTCAAGGGTAGAGGCATGTTCTTTTTCATTGTGTTCCCAGCATATAGCTCCGTGCCCTGAGTCTAATCAACAGCTAAGATGTGTCTGTTGATTATCATAAAGTGTTGCCATCACTAGAGTTACTAAATCTGCTCCCCCCTAAATTAATACACAAAATTCAAACTCATACATTCTAGAACCAAAAACCGTAAGTAAATAATCAAGTTACTTAAACAATAAAAAACATTCAGGGCCACAGTAATACACAGACACCTAATTACTTGAAAGAAATGCAATGCTCAAATTCTAACGATTAAAAAGCAGGACCGCCCACAAGCATAAGTCACTGCCAGACATGGTCTGGCCGGCTTTGCTTGCTGTGCCTCCAAATCATGCTTTCATCTCCTCACCTGTAATTTCCCCAAGGAGCAGAGATGAATCAGTGTGAATTGTTCCAAAGTAACAAGCTGTGGTTGTTCCATTCTTTAGTGTTCTCCTCTAAAAATAAATCACAAAAACCACGGATCACATGTGCCCAGAATGTCACGTGGCATAGAAAGATGAAAATAGAATTCTAGTTTTCAATTTTAAAATGTTTTTATTTAAAGGTATGCCATCTTGATATGAAATACAGTTAAGGTAAATGGCAAAAGTATTGATATCCCAAAAATGTGCGCTAGAGAAATTGGTATTTTTGATATCCTAGATTCATACAGTTCTCTATTACAGAATTCATAACATGTGGTACTAATTAATTTCTTATGTTTTAAGTTTGTTTAAGAATATGCAAACTTTATTGCATCTGGGAGTGAATAAATGAGATTTTTCTATCCATAACAGGGTAAATTTATTCAACCAGATTTCTAGTTCAACCTGGCAGATTGGTCACACATGTATTTATCTCCTTAGCAAATTTCCACTAAAATAACAGTAAAGGAGTACAAAATTTATTAACCAACAAGAAGACCATGAGAAGAGACATGAATAGCAGAAACATTTCAACATCTCTTTGGAAGACAGAGAATGTGGATGAGAAACTGAAAGCAACTTAAAGAGAGAGAGAGAGAGAGAGAGAGAGAGAGAGAGAGAGAGAGAGAGAGAGAGAGAGAGAAGCAAGTGGTTGTTAACTGGGAATTGTCTCACTCAACCACCCCTAATCTGTTCCTTGCAGGAGGGATTTACTCTTTGTAGAAACTGGAGAGTAGTTAGAGGACACAAGCCCCAAATGACAAGGTGAGTCGTAGGCTGAAAATAAGTGATTTAAAAAAAAAAAATTAGGCTCATCTCCAGGGCCCGCCCAGTCATCTTGCCAAGAATGCCACATGTACTATTCCCACCATTCCTGGCAGGACCGAATTACTCTTTGCTAGAGAAAAGGAGTGGCTCTAGAAGAAAGATAATCTCACAATGACATGTGGGAAACTGAAAAGGCCATTCACTGCATTGCTGTTCATCCTATGATGAAGTTCATCAGTCAACAAGTGCTACCCTAACCCAGATCTTCCAACTGGCAACTTAGAGCATCACTCTGACGTATGAATGTATGTTCAAGGTTCGACAGGCACTAGAGGACAGCTGCTATGAAAAGGAGAATGGGGAAGAAAAAGCTTGGAAAAAAAAATCTTAGAAGAAACAGGCAATCTGTAGGGTCAGAAGGAAACACAAGTAAAAACTAAAAATTATGATGAACATTCTCAAAGAAATAAAAGAAGATATCACATCCACAAAACAAGAACTGCATGCTATGAAAATCGAGAACAAGAGTTCTTCAACAGTAAAAATGTTACAAGTGAAATTTGGAAGTCAATAGAAAGGTTGTAGGATAAATTAAAAGAGAAACCTTCAGGGGGAAAAAATACTTTAAATGTTAATAATGGGGAAGAACATGTCCTGTCTCAGACAGCAGCCTCTACTCTGCTTCATCCAATCGTCGAAAAAAGAAAAGGACAGCGTAGTGGGGTCAGTCTCAGATGCCCAGATACTTTGAAAATCTGGACTGTTATGTCAATCTTTTCCAATTTTAAGACACTTTGCACATGAAATAACACATACCCGGTTGATGAAAGATGATCAGAGCCAGTCAGCTCTGGACAAGGATGAACTCACTCTCAGAATCACAAGTCCGGGAGAAAAGCTAATACCATGACAGACACCTTGAATTCAACCTATGGCAACTACAGAAATGCCTGGATCCTAGTGTGTGCTTAGTAAATATTTGTTGAATGAACACCCGAGGAAGCAGAATTACTAAGCAACAAATGACATAAAATGAACTAAAATTAGTATCCTTACATGAATAGGATAAAGCATTACATCCTTGAAAGAGGAAGAGGCTCTTATAACAGTAACAGTGAATTGACTTGCAAAGTTGGGCCATGGCGTTCTTTAACAATATAATACAAAAGTATATACAGAAGTTTCAACATTTTTCTAATAGAAGTTGCCAAAACAAAAAGTAGATTGGAGAGAAGAATATACTCAAAGGAAAGAGAGAGAAATAAATTTCCCAGAATGGAAGAAAGGCAGGAGTTCTCATATTGAATGAACTACATCTTAAAGAGAATGAACTGGAAAAACAGATCTCTAAGGGAAATTTCAGACCATCAAGAATGAAGAGAAAAATCTTAAAGACCAGCAAATTGCCAGAATGGGAATCAGAGTGACATCAGCACATCCAATGTTTATAGGCAAATCATTCCAAACAGAATTCTCTCTACAGAGAAAGTGCATCATTCAAGAGTCAAAACAAAGTAAAACCACTTTTGGTAATTCAAGGATGTGGAATGTTTATCACTTGCTTTACTGAAAAGGGTTATCAGAGGCTGTATTCCAAGAAAATGAAAAATGAATCCAAAAGGAAGGCAGGGAACCCAAACAGCAAAAGAAAAAGTAAAGTTCATCATTAAATTAAGTGCAGATGTTGAAAAATAACAAAATGAAATTAAATTAGTTTTAAAACATTAAATTTAAAAGTTGAAACTTATTTTATATTAAGCGTAGATGGTGAAAAAAATAAATTGGAACTAAAACCTCAGATAAAATAACATAGACCATGGAGGCGGGGTTATATCATAAAGAAAAGAGCATTTAGGTTTCTTGTCTTGTCGTATGGGAGAACATAGAGGAAAATGATAGAAGACTTGTTTAACACTTTTAACAACTTAATCTAATAGAGATATAAAACACGTCACACTGACAGAGAAAACACAATCTTTTAAAAAATGTGCAGAAACATTAACCTTTTTGTAGGTCATAAAGTAACAGACTGAACTAATTCCCAAGAAAAATAATCACTGAAGTTACATCTACTAACTGGAATAAAATGAAACTCAAAATGAAAACAAAAGCGTAATTGAACATTTTCTAAATTCTCAAACTTTTAAAACCCGTTCCTAAAATCTGGGCTTGAAGATGAAATAAAAATGAAAAATTCTGGTTATTTAGCAGCAAGGACACGGGGGTGCTACGCAGACACTGACAGGAGGTCCGTCTTCTGAGTCATGGGAGAAAAGCTTCTCATTCAGAAAAGTTTCTTCTGGATGAGAAACTGCAGTTTCAAACTGGACTGCAATGACCTAGAAAGACTAGAAATTTCAAGAATCTGCCCAAATTATAGTTATAGGGAGAACCCACAAAGGAAAAAAGCAAAACAAAAAAAAAGAAAGGAGGAAAAAAAGCAAGAAAAGGACCCCCGAAGCTGCTCCTGGTTTTTTCCACTGAGTTTAGCCCATTTAACAAGCCAGCTAGCTACGAGTCTGTGACGTATATAATTGAAACAAAAATAAGAGTGATGCTTAAATATCTTACTACATGAGCCATCTAAAATGCAACTACTTTCCTTCTTCATATGTTCTGTTTGGGCTTTCTAGGCCCCTATTCCACCCTAGTTTCTCATAAGCTTTCCAAAGGGCTCTTCCACTTAGGACAATTTTGTATTTTTCCCATTTATAACAAAATCTATCAGGAATTACATCAAACTGTTGGATTTCCCAACCTTTTCTCAGCCTTCAACTCTTGACAAAAAGGTTTTTGTCAAACTTTCTGAGCTCAATATTCGATTCCAAACTTAAGGTGACAATGAGCTTCAAGACCAGTAAACCAACAGTCTCTTCACAGATTAGAAAATTTCCATGAACTAAAGTAGGGGGAAAGAGTGGCCTTACTCCGTCTTTCCACCTTGTCCTTTAAGGACTTTGGAATTAGAATCATGTGCTGAATCTCTGACAACCCCATAGAGTAAGCATATTCATTCTATTACGCAAGAGAATATTTACAGTTAGTTTGTCGTGGCACACTTACCAAGAATCTCACTCTCCAGTCACCTTGACTATAATCTGTACAATATATACAAATGATGCATGCCAGAATTACTTGAAATCTATATAATTTTATTAACCAATGTCACCCCAATACGTTTAATTTAAAAAATTAAAACTGAAAAAATACATATAGATTCCTGAACTTTCTACTCTTCTTAGTTCATTCAAGTACAATTTAAAACTGCAACCTCTCACCCAGTTTGCAATGTTAAAGGGAGATAGTTCAGGATTGATTTACTGGGTTTTTTTGCTTTAATAATCTCAGAAGATGTTTGCTAATATAAACTTTAAATCATTTGCAGGTTGACTTAGCACTGTCAAAATCTGTGGTGCAAAACTCCGGGGTCTTGATTGCCCATATGTTGAAATACAGATGGAGGACTGTTTTCTGAGGGAGAAAATCAAAAACAAAAATGTCTTGGTTCTATTCATAGATACTGCCTTAGTACCCTTTTGTATTGCTCTGGGCAGTCTTCAGCCTAGAGACAGGCTCTAGTTAACAAATCTCAACTTTCTGAAATTGCTGTCAACCACACCCACGGCTCACGCAGTTCTTAAAGTGTGTGGGCCTGCCCATAATCAGAAACATGGGATGTGTGCACTGCAAATGCTTGTTAAGGATAACACCTATTTTGTATTCACTGGCATCAAATAGTTAACTAAATCTCTGATTTGAAATGCTATTTATGGAGTGTGGCCTGAAGGATGCATGGTTCTAGGTACTCTCTCAAAACATAAAAGACATATCTGGACTTTTTGTGATAGCACCTTGACAATATATATTTTGACAACATAGCACGTAACTGTATCAAAATACTGGGATTAATTTTCTTAAATTTCAGTAGGAGGAACAGATATACTTTACCTTAACAAATGTTTTATTTTTTTTATCATACACACAGTGTACATTTCAAAGTTGATTTCCTTCTCTGGGTCACCTGCTAGATAATTAAAGCCACATTTGTCACAAATCTAACAAGTGTGTGTGGACCCCCATGGTATACATTTACCTCTTGGTTTTATTTTATTTTTCCTCTTCCCCTTTTTTCCTTTGCTGTGATTTCATGACTCATTTTCTTCTGTTGGATACTATGCAATTTTAAGATATCTTAAACCCTTTTTAGAACAATGCAAGGTATAAATAAATTTTGAAGATAAAAAGATTTGCTGTGGTTAACACGGTTCACGAACACAATGCACCAGCAACTCCATACACAGTTTTAGTCCCTCTCAATTTTCTGGTGTTATGTGGATGCGTGCTAAATGTATAAGATCCACAATTACACTGAACTCATAATTAAGTGAGGCAAGCGTATAAATGATAGCACTTGCTTTTATTCTTCAAGGCTTGAATGATGCAAGACCAGGGAAACTGGCAGGGTGACTGGTCACTATATGAGGCTTCTAATATTGTCGTCATCACATAGTCTTCACTTTAGGAGAAAAACCAACCATGGGTCCAACAAAAATGCAGGCATCTTCAGATAAAGTGTGTTGAATGCTACGGAGCAGTCATCAGATACTAAGGAGGTATTTGCAGCTTTCATCCTCAACTGCAGAAGCTGTGTCTGGTTGCTGCGTGGATTGGGCATAGGGTTGGGGTAGAAAGAAGGGAACTTGAGATAATGGAAGGAAGGACATTTTCAGAGCCTTCAACATACAGTTGGCACACACTACAGCCAGGTCCAATGACTGAACTAGCCCCACAGTGCTCTCTAGTGGTGTTCATGCGCATCACATTCCCAAATGCTTTGAAATAGGGGACCATCCTATTTGCCCTCCCTGCAAAGCTACCAAAGCAACAGTGACATCCTGCTAATGGTAATCTGTCATTTTAAATTGCCTTTGGGTATTTTTGTAGAGCAAACACATGGGGCACTTACCATGTGTCAGGCACTATTCTAAGAATCTCACAAATATTAACTTGCTTAATTATCATAATAATCCTATGAAACAGATACTATCATTCTCTCTATTTTTTTACAGATGGGGAAGATGAGTCGCAGAACATTCCAAAGGTTACTCAGCGATTCCATATGGTCTCCAGAACAGTATTGTGGATTGGCAGGAGTAAGGGAACACACATTTGCATTAAACCCAAGTTTAGTAAAGGAAAACACAAAAAGTAAAAGAGAGCCCACCAGACTGGGGATTTGGGAATTTGGACTCAAGTTCTCTCTTTGCTAGTGACTAGCTGTGTTGGTGAGATGAACACAAACTCACTCGAAAGAACTAAAGAAATCTCTGTAGTCCACCTAGCCTTGACTGTCTGTTTTATACTTAAAATTTGCCCCAAGAGATAGGGGAAAGGTGAGGGGATTAGAAAACAGTCGGTAACCACAAAATGGCCTCAGGGTTTTTGAAAAAGAATTTGGGGAACGTAATCAATAATGTTGTAAAGATTTTGTAGGGTATCTGATGGACACGTGTCCCATTTGGGAGACCACCTCAGGGAAGATGTAGATGCTTGATCACTGCATTGTACACCTGAAGCTGAACAATAATGAATGCCAACTATAATTTTATATATATAATGTGATGGCTCGGTGCAATGTCGGAGGGATAGTGGATGGGGGATGGGGTAGAGGAGTCCACAGTGTGAGGGATATAACTGATGAATGTCTAAGTATTACCTTGTCTTGTGCACCTGAAACTAATAAATAAATAAATAAAAAATAAAAGGTACACAATTTTAAAATGAATTAACACACTTATTGCAGCTAAGTACAATATATAATACAAATAAACACTGATTTGGTCTAGTCTTATGGACATAAAATTATAAAAATAAATTGCTTGTCAAATCCGAAAATAAATAAATAAGTAAATAAAATAAAATAAAATAAAATTTGCCCCAAGAAACAGACGTTTCTCCAGGTGACCAAACATAATACACCGACACTCACACGCAGGATACTTACAACAACTTTGGTGTACACTTCTTCAGCAAAGTCGATGCTCTGGAATCTGAGTTCTGTAGGAAAGGTGTACTTGGTCAGCCACTCCAGCAGTGGCAGGTCCATGTTATTCCCAGCAAAGTAATACTGAGGGGCATGGATGTGTGTATCCACCAGTCCGGGCATGAAGAACTCACTAAGATGAGAGGAAAAGAATTTAATGGCATTCGTAGTCATTCCCCATATCTTTTAAATCATGTTTTCTCTCAACAATGATTTAATTGTTCACCCCATTTAGGTTTAGAACGGATGCAATCAGACGACTCGATTCTCCTATGATTTAGAGATCAAGAAATGAAAATGAAGCTCTGCTAAGAGAGCTACAGCTCCTAAGTTCGAATGGCTGGTGTGAGCTGAACCACAGATGATGAAGCAAGGAAAAAGCACAGAGGCCTTTGGGCAGAGGCAAGGGCAGTCATAGCACAAGAAAGGAGTGAAGGTATGTTTTTGTTTCACGACTTTTGTTCTCACAATTGGGGATTGTAAGACAGAGAAAAAAGATGAGAGGGGAGGTCTTCCGGTTCTTCTAGAGCTGTGCTGAGGAATTACACAGCAGAGAAGAAGGATGCAATATGGATTCCTCTCAGCTATTAGTCACTGACCTCTCCAGAATACTTCAGTCCTTGGGTCTTTTATTGTCTCCACCATAAAACAGAATAGCAGTGTGACTTCTTCATGTAGTTAAATTGTTCAATCAAATAATATTTCCCAAATAGCTAATATGTTTAAGAAACTCAGCTAAGCCTTACAGGGAATCCAAAGAGAAATAAGACATGTTCTTGTCCTCAAAGAGATTATAATCTAATTAAGGAGGTTAGGGATGAATGAGGGTGTGTGTGTGTGTGTGTGTGTGTGTGTGTGTAGGTAGGGGAGGTAGATCTGGTCAAAACATAAAAGGTTTTAGTGAGCAATTGCACACCTAGTAATTTACCCAAGTAAAACAAAACACATGTTTACAAAAAGGATTGTACAAGAATGTTTATAGAAGCTTTATTCATACCAGCCTCAAATTGGGAACAATCCAAACACCACAGGGAAGTTGATAAATAAACTGTGGTATACTGATACAATGAAATATGATTCAGAAATGAAAAAAGATGAATCCCTGCTATACACAACAATATGGAAGCATCTCAAAGACATTATGATGAATGGAGAAGTCCAGACAAAAGAGAGAACATACTGAGTTATCCTTTTATACGACATTCAAAAGTAGGCAGAAGTAATCTATGTAATACAAGTCAAACAGTGCCTACCTGTGGGCAGCTGAAGACTGACTGGAAGGGATACAGGGAACTTCCTAGGATGATAGGAATGTTTTATATTTTGGTTGGTCTGTTGGTTACATAGGCACATATTTGTCAAAATTTATCAAATTATCGTATATACCGAAGATCTATGCATTTCACTATATTAAATGTTTCCTAAAACAACAACAAAAAAGTGTTTTTTGAAAGGGTTTTAAATGTTCAATTTAGTGAATTAACAAGTATTTGTTATTCTGTAGCTAAGAAGAAGGGAATCATGAGGAACATTTGTTTCTTTGTTTTTTATTTTCTTTGGCAGAGCTGTGACATACTAAACCTTGGATTTAGAAGACCTGGTGGTGGTCGGCATGTGTGGGAAGACCCCTTCAATCTCTCAAGCATGAAATTTTTGAATAAAGATTATGGTGATAGGAACAGAAAGGATAAGCAGGAATACGAGAGAAAGCACTTGGTCTTTCATTAGCTCTAGGAAGCAAAGGAGAAGAATGAGTCAAAGAGAGTAAGTTTTTTGAGCATGTGAGGCTGAACATATGACAGAAAGTCAGAGAATTTAGAAGGAAAGTCCATGTGGAGGGAAGAGTGATGTCATATTAAACCTAGAGTCAAAGTGTGACCTCCAAGTCTCTAAAAAGCAATCAGAAATGTGGGATAAGAGGTCACAGAAGAGTTAAAGATGAGATTCAGATTTGAGAGTCTTTGTGTAGGTAACCCTAGGACTTGGTGGTGCCAGGGATTTCTGTACAAGAAAGAACAAATCTAAACCTTGAGCGGTCCCCTCCGTTTAATGAGTAAGACCGAGGAAGAGAAAGTCACGCCTGTTCTAGGCCATTACTGTCAGGAGGATAGAGGTGTCGAGGACAGCAATGAAGGGAGGGAATACAGGACAGTGACTTGTGTCAAAAACTGTAAGAGTCAAGGATGTGTGGCCTCAGGAAGGACCCTGAGAACTCTCAGTTCTAAGCAATGATGGGGCAGACACCAATTTCACGTGATTCAGTCCTTTATCATGTACTTGCTGAGTCTCTAGTATCGTTTAATTACTAGCCTAGGTGTTGAGGAGAGAGCCATGAATGTGAAAGATGAGCTCTAGAGAAAGTACTAGAAAGACGGAGGGCTCCCTTTGAAAATATTTGAAAGTCGGAACAGTAATGTTGGCGGGGAGTGAAAGTCATGCTTTGTTTACCACGTAGGAGAAACCCAAGTATGTTCTGAAGGTAGCAGACATAAAAGAAGGAAAGGAGAAAATTCAGGGTATAAAGCCTTCAGAAGCAACAGCACATTATTGCATCCGAAATGTGACTTTCATCGAGGGAAGCTAATAGTCTTTTTTAGGAAACAGGAAGCATTGTAAAATGCTTAGGAATAGAAACATTCATACAGTCATAGTCCAGAGCTTATTACAGATATCAGTACGTGCTAGAGTGTGGACTGTCAGAACTGCACACGAGAGGAGAAGTCACTGAGTCCAACCACTCATTTTAGAGAGAGAGCAAAAGGAAACTCGGGGATTGGCAAGCTCATTTTCAGATGTGCTGTTTGTTAGTGATCCAGACAAGGTTAGAACTCAGTTCTCCACTGAAGACCTCACTTACAGCTAAATTGTCGCCATCAGAAACTAAGCTGTAGGCAAAGAAGAGATGGGGCTTAGAAGCTGAAGCAGAAAAGGTAAAAACAAGCTCTCCTTCTGCTTTCTTTCTCCCTTCTCTTTTCAGTTTACTTAGTCAGTCATAATTCTATCAGAAAATCTCCACTGCCCCCAGATGAAAACCATCAACTTCATTCCAAACCTGCAAGTGATGGCCAGGCTGTATGGGAACCAGAGGAAAAGAGCAATACGTGCCCCTATATACACTTATGAAAACATCCACCCATCTTCCAACCAAGTGGAAAACATTAATACAAGCCATACAATCAATACATATGACTGTGTATAGAGGCCTGAGTTACCCAATCTGCTCACATACCAATGTCAACCCTCATTAACCTGCCCTGCAGGGTTTGCGATGGTCCCATGGGCCTGGGAGACCTGAGCTGTTTGAAAACAACTGTTTTGCTGCGCAAAAAAGGAAGGGTGTGAAACCAACGACATCTTGTGTTTATTTAAAATGTTAGCATATTGTTCATTGTAGATTTTTACATTAATTTTCATTTTTAAAAATATTGCATTCAACTATTATTTATCTTGATTACTGAGTTTTTTGCCCTCCTACCACCCTTAAATTCTGTGCCCAAGGTGAATGCCTCAGGCGTCTCACCCTAATCCTGGCCCTGCCAACCTCGCTATGGTCCGCGGCTACAGACTGACCCACTCCTATCAAAGCACTGCTCAGAGTTGTTATTTTAATTGTTTTTTAACAATCCACATTGTGCTGAGATAGGCCTGAACGCATAGATCCACTGAATCTATTAAATGACCAGTCAGAGGCATTATCTCCTGTGGTATTTTAATCCTGACTTAAAGAACTTCACCTGCGTATACATATGTTAGGTGTTTGATATATGAATCACTTTGCATTTTAAATATGATTTTTCTTCAAAGACTTCAGTCTTCCACCAAAGTGCAAGTTTTTTTCTTACCTTACCACTTTCCTGTGTGTAGTGCTTACAGGACCCTTGGCATCTGCATTTGTTTGATGGATTTAACTCCAAAAGCAGCCTCATAATGAGGGACAAAAGGATGTGAAGACTCACAGATGTGTTTGTCCCTCTCCCCATCCTCCAACCACTTCACCATCCTCCCCCTCCCTCCCAACCTCCCATGCCTTCTTTTAATCCCTTATCCCCAAGGCACACAAGCAGGTGACTATAAATCTCAGTTGTTCCTCAACATACACCCTCATGAAAATCTAGCGAGAGGAAGCAGAGAGTAACAGCATAAATCAGTCAATTCATCTCCGTGCCCACTGTTGGCATACTTCCAAGCCCACAGAGAAGAAGTAGGGAGAAGCAAGGGAGTAGGAGATGTGAGAATAAATGCAAGTGCAAAAAACCTTTATGGCCAGTCACCCCGTCTCTCTGGACTGTGGCCAGCCCCTCTGCCTCAAGGTCAGGGGTAATCCCATTTACGGATCTACTGTAGGGCACTAGGTGTCCACACCACCAAAGGTGATCCTTTTGCTGACAGCTAGGAGACAAGTCAAAGAAGGGAAGTGGCTTGCTTTACAGCTAATAGCCACAAAGCTGTAGCCTGAGGATTTATACCTGGGGTTCTAATCCCTAGTTCAGTGTTCTCCTCACTACATTTCTTTAAAGTCACTTCCCAGGTTACAAAGATGTTTTCAGAATGAAATGTATTTCGATTGACCTTAGAAGTTTCACTGACTTTGGAAACATACTTGGCCTGAAACAAGATAAAATCTGAACTTAAAAAACGTATTCCCATTTCCACAAAAATCAAGTAGGCTATGCAGAGAGTGGGCCAATCACAGGAAACACATTTTGAGCAAATATTAAAAACTACTGAATGAACATAAAATCGCAGCTCAAATGCACGTCTGGAGGTAGGTCTTCTCTAAACATGCTGTCCGTTATTGCTCCCCAAACCTCCCTCCTCTCCTCCCAACAGTTTATCTCTATCACGCTCCCTCTCTACTTCCTTTATAGAAGGTATCATAATCTATCACTGTCATGCGTATGTGTCTATGCACTTGTTTCCGTTCTGTGTTCCCCAGGGGGTGTAAACACTGTAAGATTTGGGTAGACCATTTTCACCTCCAGATCCCAGTTCTTACACATAGTAAACTCAACAAATATTTGCGAAAGAAAGAAATGAATGATGGCAGCCTCTAGTACTCAAAGTTTCCATCCTTCAGCTCCCTGTTCTCTATTTACCACTTCCTTCCCACCTCACAACTTAAAAATTTTAAAAAGACTCTTTGTCTCTCAAGGCAGGTTTCTGATCATTTGGGATCAGTTAATGGCATCCAGCAAAAGGGAACAACTTGGCTATGACTTACTGTTGGCTCAGTTCTCTTATTTCACATGGTTTGAAGCAAAATTCTTTGGCCAGCCTTTCTTCTTGAGATGCTTCTTCTAAAAACATTATCTTTAAAAGAAAAAGGGGAAAAAAGAATTACAAGTTAATGAGCCATAGTCATTTGTTGTTATTAAATATATAAATCTTTTTTTAGAGACTGTACTGTAGCTGAGTTAATTTTAATAGGTACTTTATAACAAATGGATCAAGTTTAAAGGAAAAAAGGCAGAGATTTGCTTTTAGTTGCCAAAAAAAGTAAGCTGCATAATATTCCACCTTTTCTGCCATTCTATAAATATAAGCAAGACTTCAAAAATTCTAATTTGAAGATACAGAGTAGTATTGGAAATGATGAATTGATTTTTTTTTTCTTCCCCAATCCTGAAAATATGGGAAACTCAAGTCCAGAGTACGGTAGTAGTGTGTCATGGCACAATTTATTAACACTGAATATAAATGTCCATAATTGTTTGACAATTGAGTCAGCATGAACTACCGTGTTTCCCCCAAAATAAGGCCTAGCCGGACAATCAGCTGTAATGCGTCTTTTGGAGCAAAAATTAATATAAGACCCGGTATTATATTATATTATATTATATATTATAGACCCAGTGTTATGTTATATTACATTACATTATATTGTATTATATTATATAAGACCCGGTCTTATTTTACTCCAAAAACGCATTAGAGCTGATTGTCCAGCTAGGTCTTATTTTCGGGGAAACATGGTATGTCGATGGTCTGATGCTAGAAATCTGCTATATTCTTCTAGTATTGTGTATGAGACACAAACAGAGCAATCTCGCGCATTAGACTTGTGAGGTCTGAAGCCCCTCGGTCACAGCTGGGAAACCTCTGATGGGTCTCTTAATCTCTCTTGGTCTGGTTCCCCATCTGCAAACAGGGGGAACACCAGTACACACTTCACAAGGCTATTATTTTGAGGTCTAAATATGATCATTTGAGTAAAGAAGTTAGCACATCCTTAGAACATGTTAAATGCTAGGTCTTTTAGTCAATATACATCTGTTAGGTTCAATCCTAACTGCAACTAACTGTCCCTTTCTCTGGGCTGCACACGGTCAATGGTATAGCCTATCACTAAGCTCAGATGTGCTCCGATTAACATCTGTACTTGGCACCCTAAGACATTTCTTTAGCACTATGGTCTCTACATTCAATAAAACTTACAGGAGATGAAATTGATTTCCACTGACAGATTATTAACAATCTTTTTGGTGATAAACATATAATTTTTATCAAATAGAAGGAATTCAAAGAATTTAGAGCTATTGCTATAACAAAACTCCTCCCACCCTCATCTGCTAGACTTATGTCAAAATGATTCTCAGCGCTTACATGTACAAAAAAAAAAAAATAAGACAAAGATTGATGGTGTTCCTATTTCATTCTACCGATAAGTAACACTGAACAACACTCACCCATAGGTATATTATCTAGTTGGAGGAAAAACAGCCTTTTAATTTTACATTTAACAAATCACCTTTCAAAATGTGTAATATATGTTCTTAAATTTCCTCTTGTCTCAGGAAATTTTAAGTTTAAATTTATGGGCACAAATTGTATTGCAATGGTTATCAATAAAAGACTTTCACGTGTAAAACTATACTGCATTAGCACAACTCTATAAGGAAAGCGGAATAGAATTAGTAATTCAAAAAGAAAAGGGGACTATATAGCATTTCAGATCATTAAAGAGGAACTAGTTTACAATTTAAAAAAAATAGATTAAGGTAGATATCATCATTATATTTTTATTCCATCAGATGTATTTATTTTTTTAAGTTGTTTTTTTTAAAAGAGTGAAGTTTTAAAAAAAATTATTTTTCAGTTATACTGGACATTCGATATTATTTCATATTAGTTTCAGGTGTACAGCATAGAATTTAGACATTTATATAATTTAAGAAGTGATCCCCTGATTAGTCTAGTATTCACCTGGCACTATACATAGTTATTACAATGTGATTGACTTGCAAAATGAGCTTGGGAGTCTTTCCTCCTCTTGAATTTTTTGGAATAGTTTGAGACGAACAGGTGTTAATTCTTCTTTGAATGTTTGGGTAAAATTTACCTGTAAAGCCATCTGTTCCAGGATTTTTGTTTGTGGAGTTTTTTGATTACCGACTCGATTTTATTAGTAGTAATTGGTCAGTTAAAATGTTCTTTTTCTTCTTGAATCAGCCTTGGAAGATTGTATGTTTCTAGGAATTTATCCATTTCTTCCAGATTGTCCAATCTGTTGGCATAAAATTGCTAATAATATTTTTTTTATAATCTTTTGTATTCCTATGGTATCAGCGGTCACTTCTTTCACTTCTTATTTTCTTTATTTGGGTCCTCACTCTTTGTTTGTTGATGAGTCTTGTTAAAGGCTTACCAATTTTGTTCATCTTTTCAAAGAACCAGCTCTTGGCTTCACTGATCTTTTGTATTTTTTTTTTTAGACTCTATTCCTTTATTTCTGCTCTGATCATTATTATTTCCTTTCTTCTACTCACTTTGGGTTCTGTTTTGTTGTTCTTTTTATAGTCCCTTTAAGTGTAAGTTTAGATTGTTTATTTGATATTTTTCTTGTTTATTGAGGTAGGCCTGTATTGTTAGGAATTTCTCTTGTAGGAAAATTTCACCATGTCACACAGATTTTATGTACCGTGTTTCCCTGAAAATAAGACCTAGCCAGACAATCAGCTCTAATGAGTCTTTTGGAGCAAAAATTAATATAGGACTCAGTCTTATATTATATCATGTTAGGTAAGACCCATTATATTACAGTAAAATAAGACCGGGTCTTATGTTAATTTTTGCTCCAAAAGATGCATTAGAGCTGATTGTCTGATTAGGTCTTATTTTCAGGGAAACACAGTAGTTGTGTTTTCATTTTCATTTGTCTCAAGATATCTTTTGCTTTCTTCCTTGATCTCATTGGTAACCCATTCATTGTTTAGTAGCATGTTAGTTAGCCTTCGCGTACTTATTCAATCATTCACCATCAAGAGGGCCCATTATGACCCATGGTCTTCCTCTTCACAGACCACAGTCTAGGTGGGCTGTCAAGGCACATATAGAAGTCATTAAAAACCAAATTTTATAAAATCATACAATCACAGATGGTGCCATCTGGCAGGAACCTTTTCATCTGACCCCCTTGTTTTCCAAATGAGGAAACTGAAGCCCTTCTGTTAAGCAAATGACTCCTAAGTGCTCTCTTACTTGAAACTGGGGCTATTTAGGATGAACAATAAGGAGAAGTCAGGAATACTAAAGCCAAAAGCAGATGAGTAATGACTGTCTGCTAATGAAAAAAAAAAATCTCTGCTAGATAGAGGCTTCAAACACCAGATGGCAAATTTGGGCAAAAGACTTGTTGCTATGGAACAGAGTAAACTGCTCGTTGGGCCATTGTGTAATAGCTTGGCCATCCAACAAAATAAGGTAACATATCACAATCCATAAACAAAATCTACTCTTAGGCATTGCAATGGGAAATAAAAATCAGATAAAAATGTGAGGTCTCAAGCTTTCTGAAGCTTTTGGTCAGAGATGAAAATTGCCATATTATCTGTTGGCGTTCAATTCACCTCCAACAGATTAATGGAAAAGAAAGATGAAGTGAGACTGCCTTTAAAAAACAAAGAAAGTCAGCCTATAAAGGTAGACTTGAGCAAATTCATGTTACAAACGCATCAAAGTATAGCGTGAGGGACTTAGATCTTCAAGTCCAATTTTCTCATTTTACAGATGAGGAAACAGACCAGGTAATGTGACGTGTCCAAGGTCACAGAGCAAGCCAGGAGAATCTGCTAGACTTGAACCCATCTTCCCAGAGATTCTTCCAGACTTCTATGACTGCTTCTCTAATGGTATAAACCAAGGGTCAGCAAACTTTGACAAAGGGCCAGATAGTACATATTTTAGGTTCTGCAGACCATATTGTCTTTGTTGTAATTCCTCAGCTCTGTCATTGTAAAACAAAAGCAGTCATAGACAAAATATACACAAATGGGCGCAGCTATGTTCCAGTAAAACTTTGTTTACAGAAAACAATTTACATTTTATATAATTGTCATTTGTTAAGAACATATTCTTCTTTTTATTCAACCATTTATAAATGTATATCCCATACTTAGTTCACTGGCCTTATAAAATCAGGCCGTGGGCTGGACTTGACTTGTGGGCCACAGTTTGCCAAAATCTAATGCAGGCTCATAAAAAGATGTATGTAAATTAAAGTTGAATAATTTGAAAACCATACCAGTGGCTCATACTAGCATTAGGAAGAATTATGATTGTTTTTCAATTTGTAATAACTTTTAACAATTTTTCCTTTTAACTTCAGAGTCTGATAAAGTACTCTTGGATAAAATACTCAAGTTTTTAAATAAATAAAACACTTTCATTCTCAACATTTCTAATGTTTTAAATTACAGTATACTAAATAAACACTAGTTTCACTATTTTTTCTTCACTTTACCATGCATTTAGATCTGAAAGTTTCGAATGCTTTAACAGAAGTTTTTAAAGGTTTCAGAATAACAAAAAATTTCCCCATTGATTCTTAAGATTACAAGCATACCTCATTTTATTGCACTTCACTCTGTTAGGCTTCACAGATGTTATATTTTTACACATTGAAGGCAAGCCCCTTCCACCAACAAAAAGATTTCAATTCCCTTTATTGGGATCCTCACTTTATTGAGGTGGTCTGAAACCAAACCTGCAGTATCTCTGAGGTATGCCTGTACTTTGCATGATTTCCGTTTTCAGGGTCCTTTTCTTCAGTCCTATGCTATTGTGCAAAGTGAGTACTGCTTTGTCATATCCCTTTTGATTTAGCTTGGGGTACAGAACAAGTTGTTGATTTTCAGTTGTGGAGGAATGAACTGAACTTACAGGAAAAAATGCAGAAAAACCCTGAAATCAAAACTTGAGAGGAAATTTTGAATGGAACTGACAGGAGTTTGTCTATAAGAAGAAAGAAGTCAAGATTACCATTGTTGCAAATAATGAAAAAGCCACCACATAAAAGTGCCATTCTAGAGCAGCAGAACTAGCTTCAATAACGGAATATTCGGCAATAGAGTTTTCAATTTCATGAATAAAAGAAGCTTTGAACAATTGATATAAATGGAACTCAGTGACTCACAACGTAGTGAACTCCTCATAGTTGGAAGTGCCAAGCAGAGGCTGGCTGACCATCTGTCAGGGATGTTGTAACAGAAATTAATTCCTACACGGGGTGAGAGGGGAGGCCATATCCACAGCTCAGATTCCAAACATCCATGTGGTGGCTTTAAAATATGTCCACAAATTCTTCAACACGTCTGTATTCAAAAGGTGGAATCTAGCTCCCTCCCCCAACCTTGAGGTGGGCCAACTTAGTGATGTGCTTGGAACGAAGTGTTCACAATGCTATGTGACTTCTAAGGCTAGCTCATAGAAGGGTAACTTCCATTTGGCTCTTTCACTCTTGGTTGTTATTCTGGGGGAAGCCTCCAGTCATGCCCTGAGGATGCTCAAGCAGCCCTAGGAGAAGTTCTCCTGGGGAGAAACCAAGGATTGCTACCGACAACCCGACAACCGTAAGAACTAGCTTACAGTCATATGAATGAATGTTCTAAGTGGATCCTTTAGATCCAGGCAAGCCTTCAGATGACTGCAGTCCTGGCAAATATCTTAAAGAGATGGTCTCATCTCATGAGATATAGTAAGCCTGAGCCATTCAGCTAAACTGTTCCTGAATCCCTGATGCAAAGAAACCGTAAGAGCAACAAATTAATTTCAGCCCCTGAGTTTTGGAGTAATTTGTTATGCAGCAATAGCTAACCAATACAATCCATTTTGATCTGAACATTGAGGATACATTGCAATCTTAAGAAGCCTGCTCACACAGCTTTTTTTTTCTTCTTTTTGCCAGTTTCCTTTTAATAGACTCAAACCACAATTCCAAAAAACTAGTTCCTATCATTGAAGAATAAATGTTTATCTAATGGTATTCTGCTATAAAAAAAAAAGTAGAAAATAGAGATGGAATCTAAAATTAATTCCTCCCACTCTGGCTGATTATCACCCCACATTCAAATCTGCTGCAAAAGAATAATGCAGATCTCACAAAGAGGTCTTAAAGATCTCTTTAGCAGGAAAAAATTCCATCAAAAAGTTCATCACTCAGTTGTAAACGGTCAGTGAGACAAGAGCTGAGCCCTCCCATTCTTTATACACAAAGGAACACAATTTGCTCACCCAAACTTAAAGGTCCAGCCCACACTTCTATGCACTCCAGATCCATATATTTGTCATTTCCCTGCTATCTCATTTGTATTTCTCAGAAGACACTTCAAAGTCCAAAACGGGAGTCTATGATATTATTCCCAAAGGTAATCTCTATCCAGGGTCCCTATTTTAGAGAATGAGACCACATTAATTGAGGGTGCAATCCAGAAAACTTTGTCCCATCACTTTCTTACCCACTGCATAAAACCTCAATGGCTTCCCACTGCGTTTAGGGTCAAGAAAAAAGATTGTAACATGGTCTACAGGATCCTAATCCCTTCTTGGCCTAATCCCATGCCTTGTTCCTCCCTCTCCCATGATCTGTTGCATCACACTGGTCCCATTTTAGACCCCGTAAGCACCTTACTCTCCCCACTATTGGGCCTTTACACACGACTTTCTCTCAGCATGAAACACCTTTCCTTTCCTTTTACCCAATCAGCCTCAACTCATCTTCCCTATTTCAGGTTAGCTGTCCTTGCTTAGGAAGCCTTTCCCTACTAGCTCAAATTCCCTACCCCCAGCCTCATTCAAACCCCTACCCCCAATTAATGGCTGTCAAAGCACCAGACACTTCTTCTGTATGGAAATATAACATTGTGTTAAATGCATAAAATCTGGAACCAGGCTGCCTGGCTTAAATTGTTTCCAGTTGGGTGAATTTGGGCAAGTTACTTAAACTCTCTGTGCCTGTTTTATGTAAATTGAGGATAACAGTTATGATTACGTTGTGAGGATTAAATGACATAATATGTGTAAAAAGCTTAGAGCGGTTCCAGACACATCACAGGAATTACACAAATCTGAGCTATTGTTTTATTACAGTTGCAATTTCACATGTATTCATAATTATTATTTTATTAATATCTGTCTCTACTATTAGATGGCAAATTCTACAGAGTGGAGATGTTTAATTTTACTTACTATCATACTTCCACTGCCTGGCACATGAGAGATGCCTAATGAATATTGGATGAATGAACAAATGAATGTAATATAGGTCCTGAACTCTAGAGAACCTTCAAGTGTCACACTAAGGAATTTAGAATTTATTCTCTAAATGCTTTTGAACAAGAGTCAGATATGAAAAATTAATGGAGCAATGATTGTAAGGTATGTTGGGAGGAGAGTTTAGAGACAGAACCCTTAGTGAACCATCTGAATAGTTCGTCTGGGTGGAGGCAGTGGCGAGTGCAGAAAGGAGCAGAGAAAAGTGGCATGCAGGCAGAATGCTAAGGAAGGACCCACACAACTGCATCCGCAGGGAACAGTTAGGTTATATGTAAGTAGATAAGCATCTCCATGAGAGAATGGGACAACAAAACAGAACTATGGACGCCGAAGGAGATGTTGGTGTGAAGGAAGGATGGTGGGGAAGGGGGGAGGACTTGCAGATACAGCTGCCCAAGCAGGTGTGGACATAGGAGTAACGCTCTGGGGTGGCCAGGTCTGGAGATGGAGACTGGAGCCATCCGTGCAGAGGTGAATGTCCACCCCAAGGGAGAGGATGAATATATGGGGAAGAGAAGATGGGGTGAGAAGGCCAACGAGGGAAGCCTGGGATTTGCAGCTGATTTAAACTTTCTAGAAGGGGGAGAAGAGCCAGGAAAGGAATTGTAGCAAAGTAAAGTCAGAGAGACAGTACTGGGAAGTAATGACATGGACATGCACTCTCACCCACTAGTTAAGAATTCATCGAGTTAGTCACTTTCTCTGGTGACGGGCCCTCTCAGGCTAAATAAGATGCTCCTTTGTGATGTTTGCATGTATTTGCCAACAGCAATGTGGTAGGTTGAATAACGACCACCCAAAACATCCAGTGCCGAGCCCTTGGAACCTGTGACTGTTACCTCCTATGGCAAAAAAGATTTTGCACATGTGGCTAAATTAAGACTCTTGATATGGGGAGATTATTCTAGATTACCAGGGTGAGCCCTAATGCAATCACAAGTGTCCTTAATAGGAACAGGTAGAGGGAGATTTGACAAAGAAGCAAAAGGCAACATGACCATTGAAGCAAGATACTGCGCTGCTGGCTTTGCAGATGGAGCGAACTATGGGTGCAAGGAGTGTAGCTCTAGAAACTGGAAAAAAGGCAAAGAAACAGATATTCCCTTAGCACTTCCACAGGGAGCAGGGCCTTGCTGATGCCTTATTTTGGCCCAATGAAACTGATTCGGACATCTGACATTCAGAAACTTAAAAGAACCGAGGTATGTTGTTTTAACCCATCGAGTTTGTGGTAATTTGTGACAGCAGCCATACAAAATTCATACAAGCACTTAACTCACTGCATTATAATGTTGAGTTAGGGCATCTATCTCCTCACTAAAGTATAATTTCAAAAGACAGTAGTGCTCTTGGACCTTGGGATTTCTGGCACCAAACAGAGTGCTAGACCCACAGAAGCACTCAAATAAATGTTTGCAGAAAGGTTGGAAAGAAGGAAGTATCAGAACAAGAAGAAAAGAGAGAGAGGAAGTTTCAAACTGGGGTGATTGACAAAAACTGCTCCTTGAACAAATGATAATATGAATGCAGAGAACCTGGGCAGGGCTGAGCTTCGTGCCCTCATTTAACCCTCAGGAGCCAGCAACCTTAAAACAGACTGGGGCAGGCCACATCCAGGCAAGGGAGGAGGGATAGAGGGGCAATTATAAGGTGAACCCTAACTCCAGTCATAACTCTAACCCTCACCCCAACTGGGAGGCTAAGGGTGTCAAGCTCTCTAAAAAGCCAAAGGTAGCATCATCTGAGGGCTGAGTACAGGTTCAGGAATCATAAAGATCTGACTTTGCATCTGAGCTCTGCTTCTTACTGTCTCAAAATCCTTGGACAAGTTACTTAATTTTCTAAGGCTCTGTTTCTCACCTGTAAAATAAAACTAATCCTTCTTCAGAAGATTAAATGAGGTAATGAGAGTCCATGCCAGGCATGGACTAAGGATTCAAGAAATATTATATATACAGCAAAGCATTAAACAGTGCATTTAGTGTACTACCATTTGTGGGGGGAAAACTAGTATATATATATATATATATATACACACACACATACATATATACATATATATATATATATATATATATATATATATATATATATACCGCGTTTCCCCGAAAATAAGACCTAGCCAGACCATCAGCTCTAATGTGTCTTTTGGAGCAAAAATTAACATAAGACCCAGTCTTATATTATATTGTATTATATTATATTATATAATATAAGACCCATTCTTATATTATATTAAAATAAGACAAGGTCTTATATTAATTTTTGCTCCAGAAGATGCATTAGAGCTGATTGTCCGGCTAGGTCTTATTTTCAGGGAAACACGGTATACACACACACACACACACACACACACACATTAGCTTGTATATTGTGTATGCTATCTCTAGGAAAATACCGGTAACTATGGTTCCCTATTGGGAGGGGCAATGTCATGTCTAGGGGACCCCAAAAGGAAAGGGACTTACTAGCCATTACATGTAATTTTGTGCACTTGGAATTTCCCATCGTGTGCATGGATTCTTTTTTTTTTTGTATTTTTTTTGAAATCCCACTTCCAACATTTTATGAGCTGTGTAACATTAGCAACTCATTACTTACTCTCACTGGACCTCTGTTTCCTCACTCATAAAATGAGAATTAAAATACTACCTTCCTCCTAAAGCTGTCGTGCACATTAAATGAGATAACATAAGTAAAATGCTCAAAAAGAATGCCTGGCATTGTGTCAGCATTAAAGAATGTCAGCAATTTCTGCTTCCATAAATACAGTGAGCAAGATACGCTAAAGGCCCCTCCAGTTACAAAACAACTATCTGCTACCTAAGACTTTTTTGGTAGCCTTGCAGAACATAAGGGAAGGTTGTTTTGTTTTTTGTTTTTAAAAGGAAAGACTAAAACGAAGCTCTAGGCTGAAGTAGGAGCTGTGAGCACTAAGCTCAGCTGAAACCCATGGTGACCCTGTAGTCCCTAGCACCCAACAGAAGAAAATAAAAATCCTTTCTGGAGGACTACATCCCTACACCCATTTCACAAATGAGTGAGGAAGAAACACACACAAAGGATCCTGACTAGCCCACGATCTCACAGTCCTTTGCGTATAGAATCCCTTCTTTAGTTTAGGTATCTTGACTTCTGGCCTAATATAGTTTTTCACAATATTTAATTTATAAAAATTTCCTGTACATCCAGCTCCACAGAAATCCAATTATTAAGGTCTAAGAAAGATCAGTGAGGGATGAAGACAGCAAAAAGCTTTTTGTTTTCTTTTGGTCTTTATGTATATTCCTTGCTTCTTGCTGTATCTTTTATGCAGCACCAGGGGAATCATTTTTGCCAACTAGGATTCTACCTTTAAAATTAATATAAGCGAATGTCCCCCAAAGCTACTGTAATTGGTTCATTCCAAGAGCGCAGGGATAATCACGTGTTTTCATGAGCACAGTATTCACAAGTCAAATCTGGGGGTCTAAATCCAACTTTCCCGTTGTATTTTTATGGCAACCAGAGAATGATGTATATGAGGTTATAGTCCCTAATTTTAAAGGGAAAAACTATTTATGCTTCCTTCTGTTTGTCTGATTTACAGTTGATCTATCTTCGTCCCACTGGGTCCCTGGGACACACAGCTGCAAAAAGATACTTTGATAGCAGCACTTTTCCAAGAACACTATACCATTTTATAAAAATGCTACAACATTGCGGAGGTGCCGGGATGCTGACAAGCGGCTGGGCTTGCTGGCTGGCGACGTGATGGGGGCCAGCAGGACACGTGCAGCTTTCAGGATGCAGACATACACCTCCACAAAACTGCAAAAGAGCTTCCAGGTTCATCTGTGAAAGTTACACCAGCGCTTGCCAAGGGCCTGTGACAGGACGCATGGCAATCAGATCATTGCATACAGAGGCTGGGGAGAGAAAGGCCAAGATTTGGCAGAAGTTGCTTAATATATGCTTCTTGGAACACATACAGCCAAAAAAGCAGGGACTCCTACATTTAGAAAGACAAAAGAAGCATAATAACAAATTCACGAATCTCTATCTCGATTGAATTGTGTTTGTTTGCCTTATTTTTTTTTAAGCTAGAAAGACACGTTAGGGACAATTGGGAAAATCTGAACGTGGATCATTAGAGGATATTGGGAAATTCCTGTTAACTTTCTAACGTGTGACAATGGCCTTGTGGTTACGTAGGAAATTGTCGTTAGCCTAGCTGACGCAAGCTGAAGAAACTCATGATGTCTGTACCTATTTTCAACTGTCTCAATAAAAACAGAGAGAATTAGTAAATGTGAAAAAAATATGCTCTTGGCCTACTTTTTGTCATGTTCAATAGTGCATTTTAACTAATAATCTGAGGGAATACATATTGTTTAAACGTACATCGTATGGCACCAAACTGCTAAGGATTTGGATAAATGTATAAGAAACAATCCTTGCCTTTCAAGAGTTTATTCTCTGGCTGAGGAAATAAAATTTATGTGCACAGTGGCATGTTTCTCAAGGCCAAATCAGCATTACAGACTGAAACTGAGATAACGTAGAGAAGGTAGAACATTTTTAGTGAGGACTAGAAAAGTCAGGTTATTTTTTGGAGGAGCTGATGAATAAAGAGTATATCGGGGAGAATGAGGAGTAAGGGCATTCAGAGTGTGAACAAAAAGATGGGGAAGCCCAAAGACATGAAAAAATGTAAACTAATGTGTATTTACAGTGTAATAATTATCCATCTTTTCCTTTTACTGTCTTCTGACTCTATCTTCCCAGTGATTTGGCATTTTTGAAGCATCTAATCCTGTCTAGATTACATGGCAGGTTTTGGTTGGTGTTTTTTTTTTTCAATTCTAATTCCAATGGCATATCTAGGGTAAGTCTTCTTGTTTTTCTCCTTCCTATTTGATTGTCTAGACAAGGAAAGAAAAAAAGAATGATTGCACAGCCCTCCATTCATACACATAAGGGTTATAGTTTTTCTTCTTAATGTGAGTCATTTATATGCTGCTTTTCTCAGCTGGATTAAAGCTTTACAGTCACCCACCCAGCAAGGCGGGGCGGGGGTGAGGTTTTCTCAATTCCCTTGGAGAAGGCAGAAATCCAAAAAAAACGATTCCCTAAAGTCAAATTGCATTTTTGAATACAGAAAACACTTGGTTCTATTGTCTTACCGGTTTTACTTGCTTTAATTTCAAAACAATCTTAGATATACAGAAAAGTTATGTCTTCCCTTTATGATCTTCATAAAACGAGAAGAGCTTCATTCTGACTAAATACCAAGATTTACAGTGACACTGAGATGCTAAATTGTATTTCTGAGATAAGACAGTAAAATTATTACTAAGAAGGCTGCAACTAATTCTAATTCTAGAACCTATATGTTGCCAATGCTTTGACTTCCACTCAAATATTTGCAAATGGGCAATATCAGCATGCTTACATGAATTTTACAAGTGTAAGTGTTTGTATAGAAGTCCTCAAAACACTTAAGAATTGGGGGAATAAAACATATGTAACATATTTGTATTTTATTTCTATTGAAGGCACTTAATTATTTTTCTCATATGATAAATATATTACACATTATCTCAAAAGAGTTGCCTATGATCACTATCTGCATGTCCTTATCTTCCACCCATTCCAAAATCCAAACCAAGCTGACTGCCACCCTCTCTCTCCACCAAAATAAGTCTTCCAATAATGTCAAATTTGCTGAACCCACTGGGCATTTTTCCAGTATTATTTCTCTTACTTCTCTTTCTCAGTAACATGTGACATCTGTTCTATTCCCTCCGTCTTGATGTACCCCCATCCTTTGCTTTCTATGACACCCTGCCTGTGGTTTTCCTCTGGCCTTCGGGTTGCCCTTCTTATCCTACTTACCCTCTTTTATTCCAAACTCAACCATGGAGTTAATCTAGTTCTTGTTCTCTTCTTAACCCTTACTCCACATTTTATATCTTCCACTCAGATATCACCTCTGAGCTCCAGACCTACAAGCCAACGCCTACTTGACATCTCCAGATAGATAGCACAAGGCTACTTCAACTCAGCATGCCCAAAACAGACCTCTGAGTCTGTCCTACCTGGGTGGACCTCTTCCTCTGTTCTCTAATTCAGTGATGGCCACCATATCCATCCAATTGTATCAGCTCAAAACCCAAGAGAAGCCTGTCCCTCTCCCTCCATATCCAACCAGTCTCCAAATTTCATTGATTTTTGCCTTCCTATTGTCTCACAGATATACCCACTTCTCTCCAACTCTACCACCACCTACCTATCTCTTCCATGGTCCACCACAACTACCTGCTAACTCATCTCCAGCAACTACACTTGCCCTTCACCAGTCTGTTCTCTACTCTTCAATTATTGCTTATGCATTTTTTTAAATGCAAATCTGATCTATCCAACATTCTTCATTGGCTTCCCATTGCCCTGGGGATAAATGGAAAGGCCCACCAAGATGCTGAGTTCGCTATTGCTTATCTCTGTGGCTTCATTTGTTTCCGACCCCACCATCCTTCTCCATCCTTCTCTACACCCCACATGAGTTCCTTGTTCCTTTTTGCTGTGTCTTTGAACAACCATCTCCTCTTTTTCTGCTTAACCTTCAGACTCAGCTCAAATAGCACTTAGCTCATCAAGACAAGCCAAATCTTCTGGTTTCATACTTTCATAGCACTCTGCATTTTTCCTTTCTGGAAATTACATACTTACCAATGCTTATTTGATCATTGACTCTGAGGGTAAATAAGGCAAGGCCTGCATCTCTTTTGTCCACCCTTTATTTCTTACCCCTGGGAGTCTGTGCTCATCAACTATTACAGGTTCTTATGAGCTTCAAGCACAGGAACTCCACAGGTCTACTACGGCCACACCACCTGGCCCCCACTGGCCTAGTGACCTTGAGTGGCTTCTCTCCAAAAAAAGGGTTAGGGCACACATGAGACCACCCTACAAACAGCAGGAGGAAAATAACTTCTAGGTTAAATAGTACACAGGAAAAAATCTGCCTGGCCTGTGGAAGGCATTATGTTGCTCGTTCTTCATATGTTGCACGTTCACACATATTGGCTACAACCAGCTGAGAATGCTGATTAACTATTTCATATCTACTCTAGCAGAACTACTTGTGCCCCCTAAGGAATAGTGTACAAAGCATTAGAAGTCCATTCTATTCATTCTCTCATTCAGAAGCATTTACTGCATGCCAATTTTGTGCTAAAACACTAAGCACTGCAAGGGACAGGAGATGGACAGTAAGAGCTATTGTTTACGGAGGGTCTACCATGTTCCAGGACTGCAAATTATAAGGAGAGATTTACAAAAAACATTTCAAGTAAATTACCATTTTATGAAGTGAACACTTAACCAACCATAATATAAAGCCAAAGGGACAAAGTAGGCCTTTACAATCTACATTATTCCACATCTTTCACATAGTCCAAGATAAAGGCGTTTGAGAACTTTATGAGGTCGCAGGGCTCCAATTAAAATCTACTCTTCTAAGGTTCCTGATTATTCACTGGGACATGAAACTAATAACAGCTCCCAGTAGCCAAATATATTGTATTATGCTCCAGACTTAACAAAACAAACAAACAAAAAACCAGAATTCTTATTCTAATTATTGGTTATTTGGAAGATATTTTTAGCTGTCTGTACATTTTGCTGACTCCTAAAGTTAACTTTTCCAGCCTGGTTATCTTGTGCACCATTTATCCAACAAGTAGTCACTTCAGTGTCTACCACGGAGTAGGAATTGTGGATATGAAAGTGACAAAGTCAGAGCGCCTGCCTTCAAAGTTAGGTTATGGGAGAAACTCATGAGATACAAAAGAGCCATCAAGAGGTGCCAAGCAGAAAGTGGGGCACAAAGGAGCTCTGCCTGTCAACAGCAATGCCAGTAGTCATTGAAAAAATGACACTTAGTTCATACTGAAAGGTATTAACCCAGCAGATGAAAGGTGAAGGAGGGACAGAGACAAAGACGCAAAGCAACACAGAAGGCTGGACAGTCAGCAAGTTCAGGCCTAGATTCATCCTGGAGTTAAGCAGTAAAGAGTCATAAAAAATTTTTACAAAGAATCAGCTTTAAAAACTTGTACATGGATGTTCACAGCAGCACCGCTCATAACAGGCAAAGGGAGAAACAATTTAAACGTCCATCCACAAATGAATAGATAAGCAAAATGCAGTCTATCTGTATAATGAATCATGATTCAGCCATAACGAGGAATGCAGTTCTGACACATGCCACAAATATGGAGAAACGCTGAAAACATTAGGCTGAAAGAAAAAAGATAGGTACAAAATATGACATATCTTCCGTTTCTATGAAACATTGAGAATAGGCCAGTTTATAGAGACAGGAAGCAAACAAGTGGTTCCTCAAGGGTGGGGTTAGCAGAAAAACAGGAAATGATTGCTTCATGGGTAAAGGATTTCCATTTGGATTTACAAACATGTTCTGGAACACTAGATTGTACACTTGCATTTTATTATTTATTTTTTGGTCAGGTGACACTTTAATAGGCCAGAAATAAAAAATGAAAAAAAACCCTGTCTTTGGAGACTACCAAGAGCTGCGTGTGAACCAAAGGAGAAAGCAGAGGAGCAGTACTACGGCCTAAGGGGAAACACCAGGCTGAGTGGGAGATCAGCGGTGGCTGAGGAAGCCTTGAGGATGGAATCCTTGAGGATGGTTATATTTAAACAGCTTCCCCCTGCTGGGACCCCTGGGGGAGTTCCTCGGGCTCCTCCCTGCTACCATGTGGCTCTTGGTCCCCAGTTGGATGTCTAGCAGCATTCACAGGCTCCGCAGCTGGTGCTCCAGAGCTGTTCGCTGGGCCGGGGGCCACACAGCTCCTTGTAGCACATGTGGACCTTGCTCTCCACGGCCCGAACACTGTCATCTTCACTGCTGGTTTTCTCCCCTTTCTAGTTCAGACAGAGCTGGGGCAGAGGAGTAGCCGGGATTCAGCACCATGGCAGCCTGGAGTTTGGCTAAGACCCTTCTCACGAGTGCCATGTAGTAGAGATGGGTGACCCCAGCCATTTCTTCCTCCCCAACGTCTTTGGTGAAATGAAGCTCCCCACAATCCTCATGGGCAATCGTCACCCACTTCACCAGGCAAGAGACAACCTTTGCAGGGAAGAGGGACTGGCAATCACTGGCAGCTGGTACAATGCCATGTTCCAGGGATACAAACTGTGGAGGGCCAGAGGGGACTGCACCCCAGACTTCAGCAGTTTCGTGGGGGTCTCCAGTGCTGGCACTCGTGAGTGCGCAGCAATCACCGTGTGCTGGGGCTGCTCTCTGGGGAAGTAGAGGCCACTCAGCTTCTATACCCACAAATAAGGGTGACCTAGGTCAAGTACGTAGTCTCTCAAAGTCAGGATGCCAACTTTATCAGACGGGTACTGACTGGCTGGATTCAGTCTTCTTTCCATGATCCCCAGGATATAGCTGAGCTGAGACATCAAGTCACCTGCACGATGTGCATGATCAGCTCCATGGCACTTGTCACTATGACTTTTATCGTCGTGATGTTGAGGTTCATGAGACAATAGAAAGTCAGGTGAAGCACACTGTCATCTTTGCACTTCAGGTGTGGCACGATGGACAGTGGGTCCTTCTCTTCAGCATCTCCTTGCACTTGTCACCCACTAAACTCCCAGCGTGAGTCGCCAGCGTCTGGTTGTCTGCTCCTCCTCGGCATCCGAGTCGCTCTCGTCATTTTGGGGGTCCTTGGGAGGCTTAACCAGAGCCTTGGCTGTGTCCACAGTGCCTTCGATCGCCACAGACAGCGTCTTATCGCAGGCCTGTCCAGATGCAGTGGCCTGGACATAGAGGGAAGGTGCAGGTGTCAGCTGTCTCAGACTGCTCGTGATCCTGGTCAAACGGCATGAACAGGTACTCCTGCACCAGTAGGGAAGCCTACATGACGCTGTTGAGGTGAGGCTGGACGCCGATCAGGTCCTCCTTCCGCACCTCAGTCTCCTTAAGGATCTTTTCCTTATTCGCCAGGCATTCACAGTACTTCTCCGCCAGCCTTTTCCGCTGCTTCAGCTCCCAAGGGTTTGCTGGTGAGGGTCTCCCATGGTGACCTCAGCCTTGCTGATATCTGGAGGAGCCTCCTTATAAAACTTCTCTAAACTCACCGGATCAATTTCTTGGTGCTTTGACTTCAACTCCAAACATTTAGTGATCTCCTGCAGGTGCACATCTCATACAAAGGTTCTGGAGCTGCAGGTGACAGCTCTCTTTCTGCTTGTCCTCGTGGGTCTGATCTCTTCCTTTCTTCAACATCATGTGGGCTAATTGGTGAAGTTTCCTTAGAGTCATGAAATGCACACAGCTCTGAATCCTCAGGTCTTCAGTCCCAATTTCCACATCCTTGCCTCCTCTGCTCTTTCTTCATGAAGAAACCGATCTGGTCAGTTTAGAGGAGTTTCATAAGGATGGACCAGGATGAAATACTCCAATTTAGGTGCAAGATTAGATGATCTGAGGTTTTTGATATTTTGAAGTCACTTACTCTTTTGCGATTTGATGAAAGCTACGAACCCCCTCAAAGAATAACCCACATGCAGGTATTGCAACAATCACAGGAGAAAGTGGGGATGGATGACTAATTAAAAAACAGGATTAAGAGAAATCTGAAGTCCCTATTGAATTTATCTCTAGCAGTCTGTAAAAAACATCTCTTACTGACTCTTTTGTAAAGTACACATGTATCGTCTCTTAATCAGTTTTTGTAAATTCACATACACACATATCGATTAAATTAGTTTAAGAGCCATCACTGTTGCATTATTTGGGGTTGTAGGAAGGCTGTGGATTGGGAGTACTTCCAGACTTTGAGTTTTATGGGTGCTGAGAACCGAGATGTAAAAATAGCTTTATTGATGAGAGTAAATCGAACGGGACTGAAGAAGGACAAGATCAAGAAAGAGATGGCACAGTTTCAAGGGAGAAGGAACCAGGAGGTGACTAATAGGACACAGCAGAAAATCTCCGACTTGGCTGCAGCATGAAGATGGCTTTGTTGTCTAGGATCAAAGGCACAGCAAGGAAGGAGGCAGGGCTGAGAGAGTTAAGTGCTCAGGTGGTTGAAAGGATGATGGGACTTGAAATCCAACCTGGAGAGATAAGAAATGCTGGAGAGGAAATAATCTGGATTCAAATCCCACCTCCATTCCTTCCTAGCTGGACAGCGCTAGGCAAGCCACTAACAATTTCTCTGAGCTCTGTGTTCCTTATAATCATACCCACTGATGGGGTACAACCCTTTTTACCCTGTGACACTGAGCATTTGGCTTTAACTGGTAAATCCGTAATTCACTGTAGATGGAATGTAGTGCTTGTGACTTCATCACTGGCCACAGAACCTATTTCTTTAGTATATTTAAAGACAGAGTATATGGTTAGTAGTCATTATTTGCAGAATGAATCACTAAAGGCATTGTACAGGTAGCGGAATACGAAAAAGAAAGTAATGTCCAATTCCTGTGTTTTGACATAAAACAAAAACCTCTTAAAAGTAACATCATTTTCAAACCATAGTAGATTGTATCTGCATAACTAACCACTTCTAAATATCTGTATTTTGTGTAATAAAAGCCCCTTTGAGTCAAGATTAAATTACATGTAACATTTTGCTTTCTAAAGAACACACAAATTGGTTTTAAAAATATTCTCAGCAAAGATTAAGACGAATTGTGCAACTGTTTCTATAATTTTTCAGAACATTATTTCATTTAATATTTATTGAGTACCTAATACTACTTGCAACATCCTGGGCTTTCTAAGAAGTAATAACTATTTTCTATTCTTCTTCTTATGTCATGTCAATAGGAACTTATAATCAATTTGAATGAAAATATATACAAATATGCTACATGGTAAGCAAATGTATATAAGTAGTCTATAAGAAGAACAACAATAAAAGAGATTTATAAGAGGGAAAGGTCACTTTGGGGTAGGGAGGTAGGAAAGAGATTTTGGAGATCGTCCTTGAGGTGAGCCTCAAAGAAAGAGCTTGAGCACAAGCGAACTGGAAGACAAGATATGCAGGTTTAAAACTGGCAAAACTTCTAAGAAGAGGAGAGTCCTTCTCATCAGTGTAAATGGATTGAAAAGTACTGAACACTTTTCTGTTAGGGTCCTCCATATCCACAAAGCTTGGTTATCAGTAGAGGCACATGCTTCTGCATTTTACTGGCAATACAAAACCGTGGCACCACAGGCTTTTGCCAAGGAGGACTCAGGCTCCTTTTGGTGTTCATCAAAACTCTATCCAAAGGCCCATTCTTCGGAGGCATGCCTGGAGGACATGTGGTCCTGTCACCCCTCTGACATCCTAAAGTCTATCTCCAGGTCACTTCAGATCAGCCAAGACCACCTCCCATGGCCCCTCCCACGGCCTCAGCCCTACAGTGTAGATATATGGACTCCTTTTTTGTCAAGTCTCCAGCTCAAGTAAAGGTGCTCAAGAGGGGCAACGCTACACAATTCTATGCTGTGTATGAAAGTTAAGTGTATTTTTCAGACAATGTCCACCTAGGAGAAATTCCACTCTGAACTCAGCATCAAGAACAGACATGCTTCTCTTGAGTAGCTGCTTTTAGTACAGATATTGCCAACCAGATAACACATATCCCTTTACCACCTGGCACCTAGGAAAGTCAGAGGCCAGTGAGAGTGTAGGTCGTTTCAGGATGCATTTTAAATCTAATTCTTAGCTTCGTTTTACGTCAACAACTGACTCCTTCCTCTCCTTTTAAACGTATAGAAGTATCATTACTTGTCCATGCCCTCTGGAGCTACTTTCTATCCTTTCTATAGAAAGGTGGGTTGTAAATACATGACCAGTTAGATTTCTTCTCTTGCAGGTGAGGGAAGCCCACCTGGTCTTTATCCCTAAATCATAAGATTGTGAGTGGACATGCCACAGGCCTCCAAGACATAGGCAGCCAGCCTGTGTCACATACTGACTCGTACACCAGCACCGAGGCCGCCCCACAGCCGCAGCACCAAATCAGTCAGGACGGCCAACAAATTCCAGGAATTAATAGACCGCATTACACAAACGGAAGGCCAGCAAACTCCAGGCACGTCCAGCAATGTTGTTTCAAAGCCTCAGTAAATAAGTCTAATCAAGCTTTTAAAAAAAATCTTCCTGGAGTTAGAAAGACCTTTATTTTTCACATCACAAATGAATGTCTTTGTATCATACATTACATTCAACATACTTTCCTGACCGCCTGCTTTGTGTTAAAACAGTAAGACAATGTGGAGGGGCCATGAGAGAATTTCGGACTTCATGACAGGAGATCTTGGAAATCAGAGAGGCACGGGTATGAATCTTGGCTTTGCCAGTTACTCGCTGGGACTACCGCCAAGTCAGATAACTCTCTGAGCCTCCATTTCCTCATTTATAAAGTAGGAATGATGAAGAAGATATCTCATCTCAGCGTTGTTGGTATACAAAAAATCTGGCTGACACAGAGTGTGACAACAACTGTCACCTTCTTTCTAGTTGTCCCCCCATTTGTCAAAGAATTTTAAATCAATTCAGTGAATGAGAACATCCATAAAGCCACGTATAATCAAAGGCAAACATGAAATCATTACTTCAGCAAAAGAAAAATAACAATGACCAATACTTACTGAGCAATTACTATGTGTCAAGTGCTTTACACACACTATGTCATCTGCCTCCAACTCCTTCAGGGTGCTATTAATGCCCAAATTTTACAAATGAGACTGCCGAGGCTCAGATATGTTAGGAAAGTTGTCCAAGTATGTGTCCGAGTTGGGATTTGAATTCACACACTCTGACTCCAGAAGCCATGCTCTTATCCACCAGGAAAACTCCAGTTTGAATATAGACTGTGCAACATTTTATGGGAGAACAAAGGGTAATTATTCTCACGGGGATGATGGGCAGGGACGCCTTTGGGGAAAAGGGGACATCAGACCTATGCCTTGAAGGAAGAGCAAGATTTCATTTTGAGCAAGGCAGAGTAGAAAAGGGGTTATAGAAGGAGGACTATCCCAGGCTGAGAGATGGCACCAACAAAGTGGAGGCATAAAAAGTCATGATGTTCTGGGAAACAGTGAAAAATTAGCATGGATAGACAGCCCTCGGCTCATGGGTACCTAGTGGTGATAAACCAGTCATGATAATTTTACTTCCATTTGCCAGAGAGAAGGATGGAGAAGGAGGATGTATTAGAAAAGGAGACTGGGGCCAATGTCAAGACTAGAATGTCTTCCCAGGCATTTGGACCTTAGAGGCAACAGAGAGCCATAGGTGGTTGCAAAAGAGGAGATACATGATAGCACCCCTGCTCCGAAAAAGTAAATTTCAGTAACGTGGAGAAGATATTAGGATGGGGGAGAGCAAACAGTTAGGAGGCTCCTGAAATGTTTTAGGCAAAAGATAATGAACAAGAAAAAATAGTAACAAGTGTTGGAGGGATCGTGGAGAAAAAAGAACCCTCATACACTGTTGGTGGGAATGCAGACTGGTGCAGCCGTTATGGAAGGCAGTGTGGAAGTTCCTCAAAAAATGACGCATAAAATTACCATATGACCCAGCAATCCCTCTCCTGGGTATATACCCCCAAAAGATGAAAATATTTATCTATAAAGATATATGTACTCTGATGTTCACTGAAGTTTTATTTATGGTGGCCAAGACATGGAAATAACCAGTGTCCTTCGATAGATGGAAATAACCAGTGTCCTTCGATAGATGAATGGATAAAGAAGATGTGGTATATATACACAAGGAATAATGCTCTCACGTAAGAAAAGATGAAATAGTACCACTTGCGATAATGTGGATGGATCTTGAAATTATTATGCTAAGTGAAATAAATCAGACAGAAAAAGTCGAGAACCATATGGCTTCACTGATATGTGGTATACAAAACTGAAAGCAACAAAGGAACAAGACAAACAAAGAAAGAAACAAAACCTCATAGACACAGACAATAGTTTAGAGGTTACCAGGGGGTAAATGGGGAGGGAGGGTGGTAGATGAAAGTCAACAGGGTCAAATATATGGTGATAGAAGGAGAACTGACTCTGGGTGGTGAAAACATAACGTGATATACAGATGATGTATTACAGAATTGTACACTTGAAACCTATGTAATTTTGCTACCCATTGTCACCCAATACATTCTAATTTTTTAACAAAAGAAGATAATGAACAGAGCCAACGGTAATGGAAATGGGTGGGCACAAAGACATCCCAGAGGAAAACTGGCTGGGTCTGACTACTGATACGGTGTCTGAAAAGATACTGACATTTTTTGCCAGTAAGGAGTAGATAGAAATGGAAAAAGGAGAAGGCAGCTGGCAGTCCCTTGAAAAACAATAAAATCCTTTGCAAAAGCAATGTAATAGTAGGAGATACCCTGGGCTGCAAATAACAGAGGTGTAGACAATACAGATACTATTACATTATCTCTCAAAAGAAGTCTGAAGCGAGTAGGCAGTTCCAGGGATAGTTACTGTAAGTTTTCAATGATGTTATTCAGTATGTATTCAGTGACGCTCAAAGAGGGACTAGGTTGGTGTCCCCGAAATCCTCTTAATTTTTTTTCCTCATAGTCTCAAACAGTGGCAGCAGCAGCTCCACTCCTCACATGAGAGCATCCGAAAGAGAAAGGTCTCTTCTTCCCATATCTCTGTCTACAGATTAGGGAGGAAAACATTTCCGAGAAGCCTCCAAGCCAAATTCCTGCTTGCCAGAATGTCAGCACTGGCCACCGTTAGATAAAATGAAGGTAAAAGTTGTATCTGGCAAATGGGAGTCCAATCACCACGACTGGCTTACACCATGCTGTATCCACGAGCCAAGTGCATTACAGGCTGATCAAATTCAGATGTGTTAATAAGGGGGGTTGTAGCTATGGAGTGTGTAAACAACACCGCTGGCCATGAGCTTTTTGCACAGAGCAGTTAGCCTTCCAGAAAACAGGAATTTACAAGATAAAAACGTGGCATCAACATATGCTTCTAGTGAAAGCAAAGTTCTGATTCTGCAGCCTCAGGAGGGATGCCTTAGCCCAAAGTCCCTCTTCAAGGTCATGGGATATTCTGAAGTCTTGAGCTTGGCAGGAGGATGGGTTTCACCTGCCCAAGCAGAAGGAAAGGACGATATAGAACCACTCAGATTTGTGATTTAGACTGTGAGAAATCCTGGCAAAGCAAGATGATGATGCAGTCTCGGGTGAAATATAACTCTTGCTCCTCCCAGCAGTTAGGGAATTAAAGAACATAGACTAATTCCCTTCGCCAGAGCTATTTAACCCTTTTCTGCATGTCCAAGTCCTATGTGTTCTTTAATGGCCAGCTCAATTTTGGCTTCCTTCATCAAGCTTTTCCTATCACCACCAATCTGTATTCCACCATACTATTTAATCCATCCACAAACATCTCTCTAATCCTGTCATCAAATCCAGTTGACTTAACCTAAACAGCTACTGATTCTGTCTACCTCTCTCCATCTCCATTGCAGATAATCACTGCTGACGTTTATCGGGCATGTGCTACATGCAAGGCATTAATCTATGCACTTTACAATTATTAACTCATTTAATCCTTTTAACAACCCTGTGAAGTAGACTCTAGTAATTATTTTACACATGAGGAAATCTGGAAATACAATTGTTAAGTTGATCAAATTCACATATGTTGTAAGTGATACAGGCACTCTTAAGAGTTCACATCTGTGGGGACAGAGCCAGGAGTGCAGTTTCCAGGCTCTCGGCCTCACGTGGAAAGATCCTGGCTCAGGTAGTAAATGGCCATCAACTATGATTGGATGGCCATCAGCTGTGGCTAGTTGGCCTTCAGCTGTAACCAGTGAGCCATTGGGCACTAATATAACTGCTGTGGCTATGCTAGTAGCAAATGGGGGCTAGCAAGAAGATGGTGGCTGGGCTAGCAAGAGCCGATTGCAGTTAGCATGGCGGATTGCAGCTAGCAAATCGGTTGGTTGGCAGGCAGAGAAGTGGACAGCAGGTTGTAGGTTGTGTGGAGCCAGCCTTCAGTGAGACTATAGTGGTATGACTCCCCTACCTATGGCTCCGTGGGTGTTCCTTTTTGGCCTCGCCATATCCTGCATTCTTATGTGGGGAGCAGGACCAGAGACCCCCACGTGATTCCCTGCACGACAACATCTTAATTGATATACTACACTACTTCTCTCTTCTAAACCATAATCCATTTCACCTCAAATATTGCAATAGGCTTCTATTGCATCTCCTTGCCTGATGCACTCAGCTCCTCTCCAACACACTGTTTGGACTGAATCTAGAATGATCTTTTAAAAATGCAAAATTTTGTCCTGGCACATTTCCTCCCCCCAGTCCCTATACCCTCCTCCAAGATCTTGCCCTGCCTACTTCCCCAGTCATAGCTAGTATTATCCTTCTTCTAGAACTTTGGACTATAATGACCTTGATGCTGTCATTCCTTCCTACCCCAGGCCTTTGCACAGACTGTTCCCTCTACCTAGAAGACTCTTCCCCACCTCCAATACTACCTGCCTTATCTACTTCACTTCTATTCATCCTTCAGATTACAACTTAAACGTCACTTCACATTCAGGAGAGCTTTCTCCCCACCTCCAGATTAGTTCAAGTTCTAATCAGTTACAGCAGATTCTGTAAATGTACAACCTCCCAAGGACAGGGCAGAATTTGCATGTTTTGTTCATCAGTATATCTCCAACAATGAGCCCAGGCTTTGGCTCAGGATCAATTTACTTTTATTACAGTGGCAAGTCTAAACTCCCTTGCTAACTGTGCAAGTTCTCTGAGGTCACGCGCTGTGCCTCAGGGAGTAGCCTGTTATAGTGACAAGAACATGGGCTTGGTCCATGTAAGTTGAAAATCCAGCTACACCACCGTGTCTGGATGCATGATTTCTGAAGTCTCAACTTCTCCAACTGTAAGTGGGAATAATGACACTGTGAAGACTAAAAGAGATATTGAAAATAACGTGCTAGCCAACCTGGCAGCAAATGTTCTTTCGATCTTTCTTCCCAGATGCATCTTTGTGACCCAGTGGGTCAATGACAAGAGCAATGAGTCTGCACAGCAGAGGTCCCCCTTCCCACATAGTTGGTCCCAGGCCATGCATTCCTTCTCTTCCAGCTGGCCTGCGTGGCTATCAGCATGTGGAAATGTACAAAAAACACTGCAGTGGGCAACAGGTAAAGCATTTGCTAGGGGCAAAGGGAAAAAAGACAGAATAAACACGCATGTGTTAAGTATCTACTAAGTGCCATGCATTTGCATACATTATCTCATTTAATACTTAGAAAAGGAAATCTGATTCTACAGATAAGGAGATTGAGGCTCAGAAAGATTAAGTGTGTTGTCCATGGTCTTGGAGCTGGTCAATGGTGGAGACCGCCCTTGAACCCAGGTCTCTTGTTTCTCCATAGGACTTTCTCCTGCCACTCCAGGGCACTAAAATGATTCTCTTCCTCATTCTTGCTTCTGTGTAATTGTATAGTAAGAGATGCAGGGCATCTTCATGTATCTCTAAAGTCAACCTGACTCTGTTGCATATGGGAAGAATCAGGTAATTGAGTAATATTTGAGCACACACGGTCTCAACATGAAATATCTGCAGGTGAATTATACAGGCTGGCATCTTTCTTTTGAAAAGCTCCATGCTCCTTGAGTAGAAAAACTAACTCTGAATTCAAAACGCCCAATGCTAAAATGTTGACTAGATAATTTTTTTAATTAACCTAATTTTGAATGAGCTTTAATTAACGAATCAAAAGTGGTCAGTTATTACCATTCTCTGGGCCTAACTGAAGTTATATGAAATGAGGGATGAGGTCTAGAAGGGAGAGGGAAAAGGACAGAGGAGGTCATGACCCCTCTCGGAAATGCTACCCCAAACCTGGGCTTGTAGTGGAGAACTGAGCATCCCAGATCCCCCCACAACTGGTTCCATTAAACAGCCTATATGCTGTGGTTACCCAACATGTAATCCACCCACTACCTACATCAGGATCTCCTGGGATCTTTGTTGGAACGCCACTTGCTGGGGCCGACTCCAGGCCTATTGATTCAGATTCTCTGAGGATGATGTCCAGGAACTGACATTTTAACAAGGACCCCGAGATGTTTATGATTCATCCCAACGTTTGAGAACCGCTTTAGAAGATCAGTAAAAATGTAAAGATCATGATGATTCTTCATATTTATTTCATGGGGATATAATTTGCTGTTTAGAGTTCTGAAAATGTTTAAATATTTATCCCAGTAACTTTAAAGGAGAGGCATTCCCACTTTCAAATGAGGGAAATCAAGTCTTGATATATACAGAGGGTGCCAAAAAAATGTACACACATTTTAAGAAAGGAAAAACTGTATGAAAATTGTAATATATATAGTCACGTTTGACTTCTGCAATTACAAGAGGTGCTCAAAGTGGTGACCATCAGTGTCCAGACACTTCTAATTATGGCGAACTACTGCTATATACATAACATCTCTTAAAATGTGTATACATGTTTTTGGCACCCTTTGTATATGACGTGCCCTCCCTTTACACACAGGCAGAAATCAACTGCCTTGCACCTAGGAAGAGAGCAAGAGGCAGTTACCAACTCACTGATTAGAGCATTTTTATACCATAAATCTAAGCCACTTGATTAACTCACCTTTGTATTCAATTCCTAGTTAATTTTCTCTTGTGGGGAAATGGCATTTTTCTAAATTTATAAGTTCGATATGTTCCTTTGTTACGAATAGACTTCCTGATTCAACTACTAATTACATGTTTGGGACACTCTTATTCTTCTTCCGTACAACACCCAGAAAAGGTAATTTTCTCGATAAATTACTTCCTTTTCTTATTCATCTTCACTGGTTAAAGCCAGTCCTCAAACCCACTCCCTTGTCTGCTAGCTTACCAATTAAAATTCTGGATATGGGAAATCAATTTTTAAAAAGAATCCTAAGAGTTTAACAGCTCCTTGTGATTAGGCAAACACCTCTGATCTTTCCTGTTAACAGTCTCTGTTCCTTTGCCTCTTGAGACTTGCTCTGAGTGATAAGGGTTCCCTGAAACCTGAGGGTCAGGTACATAAGGCAACAATTCATCAGTCTCAGGATTTATGGGAGTCTTCCCATTTGGGGGAGCTCTGAGAATTCCATCACCTTGGAAACATAACAGCAGGCTCCCTGAGTGTGCACAGAGAGAATATTTTTTTAAGTACCATAAAAAAACAGGGGCTTAGTTGTTCCCAAACGTAAGAGTCCTGATTCAAAACCCTCACTGACTCGGAAGAATCTTTAGTCAGGAATAGCATCTTCAAGCTAAGTCACAACACCTGTACTTTTGCTAACCAAACTGCTGAGGAAAAGCTCAAAAACATCCTCTATCCATCTTTACTTTGTCTTCTAAAAATGAGATGGCTTTTACTTGTCAAACCGGCCGGGCCAGTTTTATAGAAGTCTTGATTTTGGAAAAAAGGAAGTATAAAAGACACACTCATAGAAGACATGTTGAACCACAAAACGGAACTGCTTGCTTCTCGGCAAAGGGCTATGGGTGTGTGGTGGGGCGGGGAATGGATACTATCTCTCTATTATCCTTTCTGGTATTACAAGTAGTCTGAATCACAAGTACATTGTCTGTTAAATGATCCGGTGAATGAATTCCGTTCTTTCCTTATTCCATGCACTGACAGGGCTCAAAACTATTGATCAAATGACCTCGCTTCTGTGATGTCTTTCACAATAAATGTACCTAGCGCCTCGCCTGTGTCAGGCACTGTGCCAGGCTCCGGAGATAGGAAGATGAATGAAGTCGGGTTCTGGTTTATTCACGATCTCTTCTAAGATTCGCTGGGGGATAGCTTTGCTCCCCCTTGCACTGCAGCCCGAACGGCCGTCCAAGCCACGTGCGGACTCCCAGGCCCCCCAGCTTCTGGGAGCACGGTACTCACTCCCCGGCCGGCTCACGAACCCAGCGCCACGATTTTTCTGACATCCCCCAAAAGCCAAACACTCAAGTTCAAGTCCGGAGCCGCGGCGCCCCCCCCCCCCCCCGCACGGAGCGAACTCCTGGCCCCGCCGCGCACCTCGCGGGACTCTCCCACCCGTGGGCCCGCCGCCCGGCCGCCCCGCCGCTTACTTTGCCGCTGTCGCTCACGCCGAGGAGGTGCTCCCGCAGCACCTCCATGGGGCAGGTCCACGTGGAGTGGATGAACGTCCCTCGGAAGACGTGCGCCAGGGGCGGCATCGGGGCGGCACACATGGCAGCGGCCGAGGGCAGCGCGGCGTCCGAGGAGACGCGGAGAGGGTGACGGCGACGCGGGAGGCCGCGGAACCGCCACCGGCTCCAGCCCGGTCGGGCTTCCGCTCCGCTCCGCCACCGCCTGCCCCCTGCAGGCCGCGCCCAGGGGCTGGCTCCCGGCGCCTCGACGCCAATAGCAGTTCTCTCTCGGGAGGTGGCTCCGCGCCCTTGTGGGATGTGGTGTTCCCCTCCTCCCCTGCGTGAGTGTTGATTGTGTGTTAACTCTTTGAGTTTCCAGTCACCGCTCACGTGGCGGTTCTTTTAACCCGTGGTGGCCGTCCCCCACCCAGGGGGCGGGAGAGGAAGGAAGAAACGGGAGCATTCGGGATTCCAGTCCTGTCCCTTGAATAAGTCACTGCATTCTCTTTTGCTCTCTGTCCCCCAACCTCCTCCACCTTCCTTTAGTCGCCACACCTAGAATCACACCTGCCTGCTTTCTCTGCCCTTTAAACTCTTACCGCTATTTGTGGCCAAACCCTGGAGTCTTCAACCTGTAGCACCCACAGGGCCTGAACTGACACAAGTTAAAGTGAAAGGTAACAGTGCTGCCAAACTTACCAGTTTCATATTCAGCTTCTGCGAGCTGCAGAATTTGTCCTCACCTGATGGTCTGGGAGCTTGTCTTACAGAAATGTTGGGGTGTATAGAGCATTAATAATGAACACAAAATGGACTCTAATAGTTTTTTTTTTCAACTTCAGTATCATTTATTTTTCCTAGAATCTGTATACAATTAACTGTAGCAAGACAGTGTTCAGTATTACTTAACCCTCATTTACTTTAGGCTCTTTGAACTACCTCAGTATTTGTAAATGTGAGAATTCACATTCAATTGAAAAACTAAAATTTGACATACCAACAAATTTACTCAATATTGATGTTAACTATACAAAATTTTATATGCAACATGTGGACTTTATTACAGAATTTGGCCTTTGTAAACTAGCTTACACATCAAGTTACTCTTTGCTTATCTGTCCTAACCTATTAATAAGTGTTGCACCAACAGACCCCCTCCCATAGCTTTATGTAAACAGATGATTCCTCCCCTTAAAACAAGGTGAAAAAACCTAAAGTTCCCACCCAGAAAATGTTAACCCCAAATTATCAAATTCTAGTTTCAGCAGATGTAACACCAGAAATGGGTTATGGGCAACTCTAAGTCTTACCTAAGTAGTACTATGGGAAATTACAGTGTTGACCAAAAGAACACACAGGTTTCTCATTAAACTTTGTTTTAATGGGTCTCAAAATTCTGTGCCAGATTTTTGGTCAAGTTGTTTCCATTAAAAAGTACTGATTTTAAAAACTAATAACTTAAAAACTGCCACACAAAAAAACAAATGGTCCACAAAACATTCTCCTTTCCTTCTGAAGGTTTTACGATGCATTGTAATCATTAACCAGTCTTTTACTATTACACTTAAATGGCCAATTGAGACAAACAGTTCTGAGACCCTTCTTCCACCACTGATTAAGACTGGGGTGGCAGGTATTGGGGATAATATTCATTTAGCCTTCTGAGCTTTCTGGGCAGACTTGGTGACCTTGCCAGCTCCAGCTGCTTTCTTGTCCACTGCTTTGATGACACCCACGCAACTGTCTGTCTCATGTCATGAACAGCAAAATGACCAAGAGGAGGCTAGTCAGAGAAGCTCTCAACACACATGGGCTTGCCAGGAACCATGTCAATGATGGCAGCATCACCAGATTTCAAAAACTTGGGGCCATATTCCAGCTTTTTCCCTGAACGACGATCAATCTTCTCCTTCAGCTCAACAAATTTGCAAGCAATGTGAGCTGTGTGACAATCAAGCACAGGTGCATATCCGGCATTGATTTGGCCTGGATGGTTCAGGATAATCACCTGAGCAGTGAAGCCAGCTGCCTCCATTGGTGGGTCATTTTTGCTGTCACCAGCCACATTGCCACGACGAACATCTTTGACAGACACGGTCTTGACATTGAAGCCCACATTGTCCCCAGGAAGAGCTTCACTCAAAGCTTCATGGTGCATTTCAACAGACTTTACTTCAGTTGTAACATTGACTGGAGCAAAGGTGATCACCATGCCGAGTTTGAGAACACCAGTCTCCACTCGGCCCACAGGGACAGTACCAATACCACCGATTTTGTAGACATCCTGGAGGGGCAGATGCAAAGGCTTGTCAGTTGGACGAGTTGGTGGCAGGATGCAATCCAGAGCTTCAAGCAGTGTGGTTCCACTGGCACTGCCATCTTTACGGGGGACTTTCCATCCCTTGAATCAAGGCATGTTAGCATTTGGCTCCAGCATGTTGTCACCATTCCAACCAGAAATTGGCACAAATGTGACTGTGTCAGCTCTCCATAACTAGATTGAAGGCAATGAGCTGCCATTGAGCTTCCGGAGGGACTGCCGGATGGCTCAGTTTGTTAGAGAGCGAGCTCTCAACAACAAGGTTGCCGGTTCAATTCCCATATAGGACAGTAGGCTGCACCCCCTGCAACTAAAGATTGAAAATGGTGACTGGACTTGGAGCTGAGCTGCGCATGCCACAACTAGATTGAAGGACAACTACTTGGACCTGATGGGCTCTGGAGAAACACACTGTCCCCCAATATTCCCCCAATAAAATTAAAAAGAAAAGATTAAATGGAGGGGGCACAAGTATTAAAACTAGGGATGATTGTTCTCAGGAGCGTGTGTATACCCAGGGCTGGGACAGTACACTGTCTTTAGAAAGCTTAGGGTCAGTAATAAAACTGACTACAATCAGTCTGCTTTGTATTATCACCATGCACTGGCAATTCTAAATGATGTCAGTGATACAACACTTCTGAAAAATTGATCTAAGTTCTAAACAATTGCTGCAGCTACTGTTGAGTTTTAATAATGTAAACAATAAATTGGCACATTTTTATTACTTATTCTTTAAGACACACTGAATTCTACATGGGAGTTAATTGAACAACTCCCAGTTATCCAATCAGACAGACTCAGTACTATGAACTAAATGTTTGTGTCTCCCTCCCCCATCCCCCACCCCCTCCAAATTCACATGTTGATGACTAAATCCCCAGTGTGATGGTATTCAGAGGTGGGGCCTTTGGGAGGTAAATTGGTCATGAGGGTGGAGCCCCCATAATGGGATCCATGCCCTAAGAAAAGACATTAAAGAGATAATCTGCTCTCCACCATGTGATGATACAATAAGAAGACAGCCATCTGCAAGCTAGAAGTGGGCCTCACCAGCTCTGTTGGCACCTTGATCTTGGATTTGCCAGTCTTCAGACTATGAGAAATAAATATTTGTTGTTTAAGCCATCAAGTCTACAGTATTCTATAATATACAGCAGCGTGAACTGACTAAGACACTCAGCTACACGCATTTGTTTCTACATAAAGTTCAGGGGGTACAAAATAATTTGAGTTAGCTTTGCTCTGTTCCTGTCTCCAAGTCATTCATTTCTTTTCACAGCTCTGAGTCCTCCCAATGTTTCACACCCTGAGCAAACGTGAAGTACTCAGTTAATGTCCATATTGTGGGTGGCAAATTTGAAAGAAAAGACTCATTCTTGGGTTTCTTTCTTATTTCTGGGATAACTGCTGCTGAACTCACATAAAAGTTACAACACAACTGGATAGTGAAGGATTACATAAATCTCTATCATGGTAAAAAAAAAAAATATGACAGTGCTGCAACTGTAGCCATTACCAATTGGCGTTTGGGTAAAAAAAGCAGAGTTTGATTCCAAATTTTCATCTATGCCTTGTGCAAATCAAACTCCAAACTTCTGAAGAGTTCACAATTTTGGAAGGTTTTCTTCATGTATGATGTTTTCTGAAAATTTTGAAGAAGCATATTCTTCCTTTTCATCAGTTTTGAAAACAATTCATTGATGGAAACTACTGTAGCTTGAATGTATGAGTGAAAAGGCTTTCCCAGACACAATAGAGTGTTCATTTTGAAGTACACACAATAAAGACAATTTTTGAAAAGTTAATCCCAACCTTTGAAGTACTATAGGATGCAAAAGAAAATGTGGATACACAAGATAAACAAGTCTAGTTTTTCTCTTTTTACTGAGGATAACTTTCTTTCCTGTGTTAACTCTTTTCTGGAGTGAAGTTTTAATTTTGGTTAATCAGGCAAAGAAATTTGCAAAGAGACAGAATAGGCTTTGGACAATGTATATTAAACACCGGGATTTAAATTTTTTCCTTGAAGATCAATGCACATAAATTATGGAGAAAGTCAATAAATATACAACAATGAATGTAAGAAAATGGACATTTACGTAGAAAAAAATCAAATTCTAAAGAAGACCAGCGGCAACAATAAAACAAAAGCATGCTTGAACGTATCCATCATTTTTACCAAGAATAGGCATTTGTTCTAAAGCGGTGGATTAAATAACGCCATTTTTTTGCTATCACTTAGTGATTTTTCTCGGACATTTTGGAGAAGAAGAAAAACTTTAGATTTAGCAAATATAACAAATTTATGATGAATTTTCTATTGAAGATACATTAGTGAAACTATTTTTTTTTATTGGGGAATACTGGGGATTCTCCAGGGCCCATCAGCTCCAGGCAGTCGTCCTTCATCTAGTTGTGGAGGGCGCAGCTCAGCTCCAAGTCCAGTCGCCATTTTCAATCTTTAGTTGCAGGGGGCACAGCCCACCATCCCATGTGGGAATTGAACCGGCAACCTTGGTATTGAGAGCTTGCACTCTAACCAACTGAGCCATCCAGCCGCCCCATAGTGAAACTGACCTAAAATGGTTCCCTGCCACATGGATCTGAGCTAAAATGGTGGCCCCAGCAGAGAGAGAAGTCCCCAGCCTAAGCCCCAGCCCACTTCCGCATAACCCCCTCCAAGCCACACCTTGAGCCAATCACCAGATGACACCTACCCCTTCCCCGACTCAAGGAAGTCCCCAGCCCATAAAAACCTGCTCAAAACCTTGCTAGGGGCTCAGTCTTTTGGGAAAGATCCCGCTGAGCCCACTGGCCTAATAAAGCTGTGTTCTCCCTGATCTCCAGGTGCCGCTTGAGTTTCTCGGTCCTTGCCGCTTTTCTGCAACAAAACATTTTTGAGTGAAGGAACATTTGAAAGCCACTGGAGTCTATCTCAAAGAAGCAGTGATATGGCCAATTTTACAATTTCCGAAAATGACTGAGCAATAGGATTTATGATTCTGCCAATTGTATAAATTTGTTTAAGATTTTCTGAACTATATCTGTTGCTTTATGTAAAAGAGAACTTTCAAAATTAAACTTCATAAAATTATTGTTTGATTAATTATGAATAAATCATAATTATGATTAATTATGAATAAAGACAGGTTGACAAATCTGGTTATACTGTCTACTGAACCTGAATAGTAAAACAGGATCCATTTTAATAAACACAGTCACAAAGTTGCCAAGTTAAGGCTTGAAAACAGAAACTGCAATAATACATATTATTGTAACAGAGCAATATATAGGTATAATGGTTTGAGATTTTTTTTTTCCTATCTTAAAACACTCATTCATGTAATTACATAGTATTAACCCTGAAGAATAAGAAGGAGCAGGCCATTCAAAAGGCAGGGCTAAGATCATTCTGTATAATAGGAATAGCCAGAGGAAACAGCCTGGATTACAAAAGAACAGGAATAAATGTGGTTGGAAGAGAGTATGTAAAATAGAGAATGTCTTTGTGCCTGGAGAAGTAAGCAGAGGCCAAATCTTATAGCACCCTATCAACTATACCAATCAATTTAAATCTCATTTTAAGCACAAAAAGAAAATATTAAAGTAATTTAAGCAGGAAAATAGTGTGATCAAATTTGTTTTTACAAGGTAACTCTGGCTGCAATACTGAGAATCAATGTCAGAGGAGCAAGAGTGAAAATGTGGAGAAAAATACAAAGATTATTTCGATAATCTAAATGAAAAATTGTTATGGCTTAGATTAAGTTTATGCAGGGAAGATGAAAAAAAGTGGATAGGGCTGAGACCCAGCAAATAGACTTGGAATGTATATTTGAAGTAGAACTGACAGAATTTGCTCACAATGTGGATGGCAAGGATGAACAAAAGGAGGAATCAAGAAGTCCCACATTTTTGGTTTAAACAATTAATAGATGGGGGTGTCATTGCTTGAGATGGAGGGAAAACTGGGTTAGTGAGGAAAATCCTTTCTCAGGGCTCAAAGGCAACCTCACACACACACAAAAAGTATAAGAATAAAGATACAATGTAAAGAGACATTCTCATTTTATTTAAAAAATCGCCATATGGAGAAACCCAAGACAAGATCTGGCCCAAATTTTCATTTTACCCATTAGAGAGCTAAAGCCTAAAGGGGAAAGATGATCTGTTCTATGATTCACAGCCTGGATCAGAAGTTGTGTCCTAGGTCAGATTCTTTGGCTCTAGCACTCCAAATCCTTCACCCAGGTTTTGTTTGCTTGTTTGCCTACTTGTTTGTTTTATAATCCTTTTTCCTTTTAGGCTACATCTGCTAACAGAGCCTGTGAACTCATTTCTTCCTAAAGGCACAGTGATACCAAGATGGTTCTTCCTGCCTTCAGATTTCTTGGGCCAGCCATACCTCATTCCTGAGAATCACATGGAACATTGGCAATCAGGAAATTATCAGCCATCAGTCTTTGTCTTCTAAAGTTAATACCCTCAAAACCATGCTGGGAGGCTTCTAGGCTCTTTAAGGAAGTGTAGGCACTCAGTTCACTCAGACAAACGAACACTTATTCATTATCTAATATTCTATACTCTATGAATGATTCAAAGGGATGATCTTCCATCCTTCATACCTTGAAGTTTTAAATTTGGTTGGAGAGATATAGAGGTAAGATCTCGTTAAGGGGCAGTGCTGGTCAGTACAAGATTTGGCATCAAAATAGGTGACTAGCCCAATGAGGGGCATGACATTTTAGAAAAGGTTGCTATCCATGTGGGTCACAGAAATCAAAGATTATGGAGCTAGAGAAGGAAATCAAAAGATAGTTTGTCTTTGAAAATGAGAAAAGGACAGATGCAAACTTCCACTGAGAGAAACCAAGCCAGCTCAGAACTTGTCCAAACCCAAAAAAGGGTCAGGAGTTTTAATGAAGGGCAGTAGCATTGGTGATGGTTATTTAACGAAGGCAGGACAGCTAAGTTGAGAAGAATAACTAATCACTATGTTTGTACTAACTCAAGTAAGCTTCCTAACAACCCTTTGAGAAGGTATTATTTTAGCTCCATTTTACAGACAAGAAAACTGAGGCATGTGTAACTTGTGTAACTTGCCTAGTCACACAGCCAGCAGCACATTGTGGTGCTGGGTTTCAAGCCCAGATAGTTTGCTTAGAGAGCTTGTGCTCTTAACCACTGTAGCATGTGGCCACTCACGGACGTGTTAGTGGTTTGTAACATTCAAAGGGAAGGGCACCAAAATGACCATGATGCCATCTGGAAATAATGATTAGGGACAAGAATAAATGACTACAAACAAGTCACTGCAAAGAGACAGGGTCAGATTGCAAAGAGAGAAGTAGGCTTACAGGCCAGCTTCCAAACAGCAAGGATGAGGATAAACATTGAGAACAAGTTCTGGTAAGACATTAGCTTCTGGATTTGAGAGTGGGTGAGAGTAAAAGAAAAAAATAAGAGTTATAGGGCAAGCACAGCCAAAGCTAAACCTCCCTGAGGCAGATTCCTGGCACAAGGCTGGTCTGGCTGTCCCTGATTTAACTACTCATGTGGCTACCTTTGTCCTTGCATCTTAAGGAAGAGTTATATCAGCCTCTGAAAGGAAAAGAAATGCAATCAAATTTGATAATGGAGACTGAGCATGAAATGCTTAGGGCACACACCGAACCCTATCTTCCTATCTCCTTCATGAACTAAAAGACAAGTATTAAAATGTATGAAGAAACAAGGTCAACCAGCTATGCCAGATCATAGAATTTAATTTTGGAGGTAATATGGAGCCACTGAAGGTTCTTGAGGCGAAAAGTAAGAACATTCATTGAGGCATATCAAGTACCCTCACTTGACAAATATGAAACACACATTTGATAAATTACATAGTCCACATCTATATTAGCTATTAATCAATTATAATTTCTTTATGGATATAATCTTTTCATTAATTGTTTACCAGTTCTTGGTTGTACGAGTGAAGAATTTTTCCAAAATGTTCATAAATATAACAAATTGGATCAAATTAAGGAGGTTTCTTTGGTGGAACCCTTTTATAATGTCTGAAACCCTCCCTCCACATCCCCACCAACTTTTCTACTAACTGCTGTCCATCCATAGGATTAAAGGGGTGGGTCCGAATGTCATATTTCTGTTTTATGGCCCTCCCCCATGGCCAGAGTTGGTTGGGCCAGGAGAAGACATCTGACTACAGAATCTGGAATTGGAAAAAAGCAAGAGAGACAGCTGTCTCTTTCTAGGTAGCTGGAGGTGGAATATGTAACCTTGGTAATTCCAGCAAATGTATTTGTCCATTTATGCATGATAAAGTAGAAAAAGCTAATCCACAGAGAGGGGGGAAAGCCTGAAATCAGACACGTAGAGGAAGAGGTGTTCAAGTCTCTGGTCCAGTTTATTGCTGAGGCTTAGCTATTTCTCTGTCTTAGATTTTGTGAGTGTCCTATATCCTGATCATAAATTCTCATTGTTTGCATAAGCTACCTGAAATGTGTCTCTGCTCTGAGTCTGTCTCTCAGGAGCAAGAACTCTCACATGACAACCTGTGCAAGGATGTGTGGCTGGCATCTCCCCAGACTCATCAGATTGCCTGGGTGCTCTCAACTCTGGTGGTTGCTCGGAGACACCTTTGGTAGAGTGTGTTCAGGAGAAAATAAGGAGGGGGAGCAGCCTGCGTTTAAAGCAGCAGTTCACACCAGTGGATTGCCAGGCTATGTCCCCTTCTTCCTTCAATTTGTCTTCCAATCTCTGAAGCAGGGTTATCTCTTTAGGGAAAAGTAAAGAATTCTGGCTGCCCAAGGTCCTTCTAGAGCCAGGGATCTCTCTCGGGTTCCTCAAGATTGTCTCAAGTTATGCATTATGAGCTGTGGGAGTTCTCTTCATGAGTATACTCCACAACAATGTGCTTGGCTTTTGGTAGGCAAAGCAAGAAGGGTACTTGAGCTGGTCCTATTAGATGTCTCATAAGCATCTCCCCTCCAAGGCTAGGGAAGAATCAGGCCTTACTACAGAATGTAACATCCTCTTACAAAGCATCCCCTTCACCTCCACCCCACCCCACTCCTGCATGTATGCAGATTAAGGGATAAACCAGTTTGTCACAATAACGGGATCCTTTTTGCCAAGTAAGCCCACGCCCAGACTGGCTGACGGACTCCCACTTATGAATTCACAGCCACAGGGTCATCAAACATAACCTGCCTTGCCTTTTCCTTCTTAGATATTCCTCATACATTCAGAAAAATTTAGTCTCATCAGCATGCTCTAATAAGACTACATTTGCTTTTTGTCTTTCTGAAGATTAACTTGACTCTGTCCAAGAAAGCTAAAATATACTTTGGTACTGTCTTTGAAGTCTTTTTATAGTCTGTGGTCCAACATCAGCATGGCTCTTTAGAGTATTCTTCATCTCACATCATCAATTTTTTCAATCACGACCATAGCCTCAAGACGACTTCGCTTTAAGTTCAGTAAAGCATTTTTAATCAAAACTTACTTCTGCTGGCAGGCTAGGTAATGTGAAACAATCCTCTCTCAAAAGATGACTAAGAAAGCTTGATGAAATTTTAAGAGACAAAAATCTTGCAAGTATCAAAGGGCCAATACGATACGATAAATTAAGTACCAGTCCCAAGTACAGAAGGGATAGAAATCCAAATAGGTAGGCTTGGTACTTAGAGCCACTTTTGAAATTAGAAGTATTTGCCAGTTGAAGAGAGGCAACGAAGAGGCTGAGTTGTACTTTTGAGCTAGGAAGACAAAAATCAGTGTCTAGAGACAGGCAAGGTAAAAGTTTCATAAATTATCCCTCACTTTGGACTGGTAGCCCAAAGCGCTGTACCCTAAAAGTAAGGCTAAGGCAGAAGTAAACTATTCCTTTTATGAACTACAGATGTACTAGATGACCTGGAAAATATCAAACCTGGAACTTGGATTATGTTTGTTTTGAATTACTATGTACCCAAGCACTTGGCTAAAGCAATTAAATATGCTCTTTGGTGGACAAAACATAATTCTAGGCTTCAAATTATTTGTGTACTTTGTGTTTGGAAAATTATTTGCCAAAAATGTCTAGCATACAATCAAAGTATCCAGGCATACGTGGAGACCAGATATAATGAATGTAAACCACGGACAACAAAAGTAGACTCCAGAGACTCCAGATATTGGAATTATTAAATAAAGTATCAACAGCTATATTTGTTAAGTTCAAGGAGATAAAAGTCAAGCTTAAAAATTCTGCAGAAAACAGGAAAAAAGTGGCAAGTTAGATATCCTAGAACTGAAAAACTAGATAACTGAAATCAAGAATTCAATAAACAAACTTAACAGTATAGTAGACAATGCTGAAAAAAGAATTAATGAACTGAAAGATAGGACACAATAAATTATCCTGAATGAAACACAAAGACATAAAGATGAGAAATACAGATAGGAAGAGGATAAAAAAAATACATTGAGAAGACCTTACATGCGTTTCATTGGAATCTCAGAAGAGAGAAAGACAGTGGGGCAGAGGCATTATTTGAAGAGACAATCAGTGAGATTATTCTGGAACTGACGAAATATAGCATTTATCATCAGACTATACTGCAGAAACACATACTGAAGGTGATTTCTAAAAATCAAGGAAGAAACATCAGTTGTGGGCAATCATGCAAGTCTATCTTGGCTGCACCCACTTATACATTCTCATTCCCACTTGATCTTTAGTTGTTGCTCGACACAGGATCAACTGTCCCTGCTGTATCCTTTATTTCCTACTGCAAGATCATTTAGCTCTGAAGCTCTCTTCCATGACTACACAGCTCCCAGACACATAAAATATTCAGCTGCTCTCCTACTGCCCTGAGCTTTGAAAAAACTCCCTAAGGTGGTCTCATCCCTGTCCAGATACATCTCAATGCTATTTTCCTTATTCCCACCCTACTTCATCGTGGTCCTGAAGAAATTCTGAGTTCTGCCAGACCCTATATTATGGGTCTCTGACCTTCAATCCCAAAACCTATAGTGGAGAGGGGTGAAGGGAGTATCTCTTATCCTCTACCCTCAGAACTTGCACAGAGTCCTTATTGGGAATCCAAGTCTTCACTCTCTCCCAATTCTCTCCTTTCTCCTAAAATTTTTTATCTAGTTGCAGGTGGAAAAAAAATTGTTTAATCTGACAGTTTTATTCCCAATTTTCTCTCTTATGCCCAAACCAGTATATTTATTCCTCAAAGGACAAACATTTGATACTCTGTTAAGTGCTCTGCTAGGTCACTTCTTCCCAGAAGCAATGAATGCAATTAAATAAAACATAATAAAGGCAAAAAAAAAAAAAAAAAAAGAAAAGAAAAGAAAAGAAAATCAACCCTGGGAACCAACTTAAATGAGTATCGCAAAATATTATTTCAGAACATATGAAGCCAAAAATTTTTACAAATATATTTATATCTATTATTTATAATTATATGAATTATATGTATGATATATGATATGCTATGATGATATATTATTAATTACATTTATATATACATATATTATACACAATAAACAGACATTATTTTATGGGCACAGGATTACACAGCAGAATTTATTATTCACAGAGTCATGCGAATTTTGGTTTAACACATAAATATCTTCTAACTAACTTTTTGGTGTTCTATGACCATATTTCATTATATCTTTAAATAAATGCATAATTATATGATTTTTGCCCTTGTCCAGTCTTCATGCTTCTCACCAGACTTTTACAAGTTCACAAAAATAGTAGGGAGTGATTTTGCTATTATATATCTAATCCTGTAAGAACTCTATCACGTAAATGTAACAAAGGTCATAGTGAAGCTCAGTTTGCAGGCTTACCTGCCTTAGGAACCCAGGAAATGTAGAAAGTAATGCAAACTCCCTGAAAGAAGAGAGAAGGACGTTAGGGCTGAGAGCCAAGTCTTGGGTACTCCGATTCAGAAGCTTTTGGAGGACAGAAGGGCTTCCCTGAATTCTGGGGAGGGGGGAGGGAGGAATGCCCTCAGGAAAATGGAAATACTGAAGGACATGGTCCCATTCTCAGGTCTCAGAGAACAGATACAAGAAGTATTTAGAGGGGTGGGACCTACAAGGCCATATTTAAGGGGTTGGGGGAGGTCCCACAGTGCCATTGTCACTTAACCACAGAGCTAAGTCTAGCTGGCAGAAGTATGAGCCCTTTCTTCTTGCCATAGAAACAGCTCAGTGATTGCAGCTTGACAGCAGTGACAACTGGAACAATTTCTCTTACAACAAGCAAGGGACAAAACAAACAACAGTGGTGGCAGCAAGGAAACAGGACCTGTGCTGACATATAGGGAGCAGGCAATATCTGCAAAAGGCACAGCAGTAGTACTGGCGACCAAAACTAAGGGAATCCAGCAACACAAGGAGTGTGAGTCACTCGGGGCTTGGCGGAGGGAGGGCAGCATGTGGAGAAGGGCAGAGGAAAGAGTCCTCTCTCCTGATGGTAAACATCCCTGATGAGCAAGGCCAAACAAGGAAACATCAGAATACCCACCTCTGGTTGCACAGTCAGATTCCTGGGCCCTATGCAGAGCTGCTACATCAGAATACCTGGAAGTAGAATATAGGAATTTGAATTTTAAACTAGCTCTTAGGGAGATTTTTTTTTTTTTTTTTTAACATTACTGCCCATATGTGTGGGCAATTGGGAATTTGTCCTGGGGCCTGACTTCAGAGAAACTTCTTCCAGCCAGGCTCCTAACAGGGCCAAGGTGTCCTAGGGGTCAAGGGAACATGTCGAACAGACTCCACGCCCACCTAATTCTCAAACACCCCTATCCAGGCCATGCTCCTGGTACTCAAGACCCTGGATATTAAGACCAATTCCAGCTCCTGAATGGACCTCTTTCCCCAGTCTATTCTCCCAGGAGTGGGCCATGTGAGTGCAAAACCCTAGAACCAAGTATTTTCCAAGGTGCTTGGTGGGCATGGAACTTAGACTTGACTGCTAGGCTAATTACACGTGCTCTCCAAGCTTCTTACGCTAGGGCAAGAGCATGACTAGGAAATGAAGAGGGGCCGCCCTCTTCTCTCTATCCACATTTGTGCCCTGGGCCCACAGATGTCAGGAACATCAGCTGGTCTACACTAGAGACTTACTCATTATTTTTTGAATCTTGTTTTCCCTTTTAAGTCACAGGGGTTTTATTCAGTTTAGTTTTGGTTTGGTTTCGTCTTGTTTAACTTTGTTTTTAAGAAACAGAAAGGGAAAGGAAGCTCTTAGGGTCCAAATGTCAATTATAAAATGAATGAATGCTAGAGTTTAATCCAGCCGTGACTCTACCACCTCTTGAATTTCCCTGTGGCAGGTGAAGTCTTGGGGAACAAGGACTGAGTAAGTAACAACTTTGAATTCACAGAGTTATTTAGTTTCAGCAGTATCTGTGGTGCCTTTATTCTGTGCTCCCCTTTGACATAGTGTGAGGGTCAAAAAGACAGGATGAATTTCCTCAAAACAAAGCCACTAGACAATTCAAGTTGTACACATGGAATGCAGAAAGAACAGGTGTGCAAGGGAGTGTGTTATTTTAAGAGCTAAAGTGGGTGCCCTAGATATGCGGACTGCAATCAGAATTTAATGAATCTTCAAGATCCTTTCCTCCATTCTAGAAGGTTGCCATCTTCTAGAAGAGAACACACACCCTCCTACATGAGAGCCTTGTGCTTTCAAGGTTCAGGAACAAGCAAGACTCATGAGTGATACTTGGTACATCAATATTTATTTGGTTTGCGTTTTAAGGATCTTTTTTTATATGTAAATGCATACTTTTCTAACTTTTTTATTTTTTTTATTTTTATTTTTTTATTTAAGGGTGTTTTTCCAGGACCCATCAGTTCCAAATCAAGTAGCTGTTTCAACCTAGTTGTGGAGGGCGCAGCTCACAGTGGCCCATGTGGGGATCGAACCGGCAACCTTGTTGTTAAGAGCACCGCGCTCTAACTAACTGAGCTAACCGGCCACCCAAACGATTTTTTTTTCTAATGTGCGCAAGGAAAGAGGCATGACAGCTCAAAGTTTTTTTCTTTCAGCAATGACCTATCCACTTTGTCCCCTATGACAAACTTTGCATTTGTCAATCACAGCTGGCCTTTCATAGGCTGAGTGTGGTCAGTGTTCCTTTCTGCGTGGAGTATTGTGCAATGAAACTTGGGAAGAGCTTTAATTATTCACACTCTTGTTAAAGTCAGACATTCGTTTTGCCCTAAATTTATCATAACACAAGCCTAAGACATCTGAGTCAATACAGGCAACAACCTGGGGTAGTATCTGTTCCACTTTTATGCCAATGAAGTTGTGCCACAGAGGATAAAGAGCAGCAGAGGCAGGAAGCAGCAACCGAGGAGTGACCTGGGAAATTCCAGCTGCCCTCCTGCCCTATTTTGTAAGGAATAGAGATGATTCATTGTGAGGAAGCACACAGATGTTCACTTGGCGAACAAAATCCTATGCAAAATTTAACTTCTCTGGACCTTTGCTTCCTTTTCTGGGAAAAATAAAACAGGGTATTATATTTGGATCCTAGATAGCATTGTTCAATATTGGTATGAAAGAAGAGGCATACATATAATTTTTTGAACGTGTTATTTCTTCTGTCCTTGAAGTCAACTTTCTTCTGGAACATATCTATCTACAGAAGGCAAAGTGTACAAGAGAAACCTCCACAATTCGGGCTTCTGCTGTGCAGATGTGTGATGGTCTGCTTCTTCGAGAGACACAGGATGTTCAGGTAAAGCACATCTATTAGTAAATCCTGAGGTGTCCACACAAACACAGGAGTCCAGAGACGCGGGTTAGAATGTGGCTCTACACTACATGGCTCTGTGACCTTAGTTTCCTCACCTGTGAAATCACAGTTTGACTCTTAAGTCTCCTCCCTCCTTTATTGTTTTATGATTCTTGGATTTTGAAATAGTTGAAAATTTAAACCTATAATGCCGAACCTCTCTATCATCTACCTACCATAAGAATAAACACTTATATGAGATACAAAATGTTTCTGTTACCAGTTTTCTTTCAGTGTGGGAAAGTATGGCTTGGGTAATATTGGGTCAAGGATGAGACACAACTTGCAATGGAGTTGAAAACCATTCCTTTTTTATCTCATTGGGTTGATCTCATCCAATTAGATCACATCCTTGAGAAGTTTATCATGTATTGTGCTCTATAGAAATGTGCTATAGACTGAATGTTTGTGTCCCTTCAAAATTTTATATTGAAACCTATTGTGATGCTATTTGGGGCCTTTGGGAGGTGCTTAAGTCATGAGAGCAGAGCCCTCATGAATGGAATTAGTGCCCTTATAGAAGAGATTTCTGAGCCCCTTTGCCCCTTCTGCCATGTGATACAGTGAAGTGACAGCTGTCTAAGAACCAGAAAGTGGGATATCACCAGACACTGAATCTACCAGCACCTTGATCTTGAACTACCCAGCCTGCAGAACTGTGAAAAATAAATTTCTGCTGTTTATAAACTCCTCGGTCTATGGTATTTTGTTCAAATAGACTAAGATGAAATGTTGTTACTATTACTAATAACAAATGTAAGCATATTTATCCAACAAATGTTGATCAAGCATCTTCTATACAGCAGGCATTAAAGACACTGATTCTGTTTTCCCAAGGCTCACAGGAAGTCAAATGAGCTCAGAAAAAAATGATGACAATATCCTTAAAACTGTTTTTTTTACTTTTATGAAAAGTTTGAGTTTGAATAAAAAACAAATTGCTAAAGCTATTTTCTTCTCTATTCAAATGTCACGTATCTTTTTAAATGTTCCTGCCCTGAACTTGAAAAAAAACGTATCTGAGATTTGGCAAAAGCTCAACTGATTTCAGTGCTGAGTGAAGACATAAGAGATGCTATACTCTGTTAACTCTTGGGACCAAGTGTAGTGGCAAGTATTTAATGGGCTCCCCAGAAATGACAAGAGAAAAGTTGATAGTTATAACCTCACTGTAAAGGGTAATAGAAGACTGACCTTGGGCTATGAAAAATGTGTTTCTTGTAGCCTTGGGGCTGCAAAGCCCACTACCTCTGCCCCCTTTGCACTTTACGCTTGGGTAACACACCACTTACCAGCTTCTAGCCCCCTTAATATAACACCCTAGTTCAGGCCTCTGTGCATTTTCTCATTCTGTGCCCTCAGCCTGGAACAAGTGATTCCCCATTACTCCTTGCTCTTCTTCCCTTCTTCTTTCTCCTCCTCCTCTCTTCTCCTTCTCTTCTCCCACAGGCTGCTGCTCAGTTTTGAAGATTCTACTCCAGTTTATTTCTGGCCCAAAGTCTTCCTAATTTCCCCACCCCCGTCTTTGTGAGGTGTCCATTCACTACACTGCTGTCAGCCCTATGGTATAATGGCACTTACCATGGGGTGTGAGAAACTTCTGTATTTTGTCTGTTTCTTCCACTAGCATAGCGGTTCTCAACTGGAGGAGACTTTGTCCCTCAGGGGCATTCGGCAATATCTGGAAACATTTTTGATTGTCACGGTTGTGAACAGGGGTGCCAATGGCATCTACTGGGCAGAGCCCAGGAATGCTGCTAAACATCCTACAGCACACAGGACAGACCCCAAACAAAGCATTACCTCGCCCTAAATACTAGTAGTGCAGTATTTCTCAATCTGGCCCTAAATACTAGTAGTGCAGTATTTCTCAACCTGCGAGAAATTGCCCTAGACTATGAGTTCCTTTAAAGCAGGAATTTTTTCAACCCTGTTCCAGGAGTTCCAAATACAGTGGTCAGTGAAATCCAAACAATTTTAAAATTAAACTAAATCTAAAAATTTAATTGGAAAAAAAAAGTCTTACTACAGCTCTATGAAATAACTAATAACTAATTTGAACATGTACCAAAAACTCGAAAGAAAATCAAGACTCAGGGGTAAAGGTAGGTTACACCCCTCAGTCTTCCCCTGACAGTTCCTCCTATCTAGCTCTCCCCAAACTTCTTCCTTTTTCTCCTTTTTATCTTATATATATACATGTACTCTCTTTGCCTCTTACTACCATGTTTGAATTCCACTCTAAAGTAAGAATTTCAACATGCTGCAATAAATTGCCCCACATTTGTTTACCTTAGGCATTTCATTCAATTTAATTTTCAAACATATCAATTACAGGGTGACATGCTGTGCACTACAAGAGAAACAAAAATGAGTAAGAAACTGGGCCTATCCTAATGCGGGAAATTTCTATAGTAGTAAAATTGAGGAGATATTGTTTCATTTTCCTTAATGTGATCAAGAAATGTCTCATAAAGGAGAAGGCCTTTGATTTAGGTTTTCACACGTTTCACAAAGTGTTTTAAATATGCCACACACACACACACACACACACGTATGTCACCATATTGTCTTTCCTCATCTGACATCTGACCAGCACAGTTGTAAATGCCACCCGTTAGAACAGTAATTCTTAAGCTTTGGTTTGGTCCCACCCTCAGCGTTTCTCCTTCAGTAGGTCTTGGGTGGGACCAGAGACTTTGCATTTCTAAGTCAGTGCTGCTGCTGCTGCTACTGAGCTTCTGCCCACACTTTGAGAACCGTTAGTTCAGAATAATCAGCCAGGTAACGCCTTGCCTGAAAATTGTACATCCTTCACTTGGATCAAACAATTAAATATCCAGGGTTCACAAAGAAAACAACTTATGGGTTTCTGCAAGCAGAAGAGGAGAAACATTCTCATCGATTCCTATAACAAAGAAATGTCTCCATTTTCAAAAAAGTAAGTTGTCAGACCCACTTCCATTATACCCAGTGCCCTTGGGGAACATAATTATTTAGTGGAAATATATCGTAACTACCATACATTCTTGGAGATTTTTATAATTAGGAGTTAAATATTGTATTTGTTGATATGTTAAACATAGGACCCTAACATCTGAAATTACATTCCTCATAGTCATAATACATATTTGAAATACTTTCAGCTTCTACTTTAATTATAGCTTTTAGTTACTTGAATCCAACGCTTCTGTTTTATAAATTCCTGTATTACTTTCCTCCCCCCTCCCCCATTTTCAATCAATCTTCTCTTTTTCTCTGGTCTTTGTCTATGTCACCTTATAGTTCTGGTTTGTCTCCTCGGCTATCTGTTCTCTTCTCCAATCTCTCACTGGCATGTCTTCAATCATTTTGCAGAGTTCTTACAGAAGGTGAACCATTTTTGTGCATCTTAATAGTTTTACCCTTTGATCTGAAAATAAATGGTAAAAACATTATAATGGTTATGAATATATTGTGCATAATATTAAGTTCAAAATAGTTGATGTTTCATGTTGTATATTATAGATATGCTAAGCTGAATTTTAAGCAGATTAAATAAAACACATAGAAATGCATGTATTTTTTGGTTCACAGCCTCTTTGTACCTGTTGTTTGTTAATGTCAGCAATTATAAGCTCATAGGTGTGGCTTCCAAGTGATCACTGGATATATGTGTATATCCCATGGTGGTGGAGCCACTCATATCTACTGAATATTTGAGAAATGGGTTCAAATACACAAAATAGTGCCTCCTACAGTAGCATCTTCTCCCACTTCCAAGAACAATAATTTCGTTAAGCTTCCTTCACAAAAGAATACATGAAAGAAAAGGAAATTGAGACCTTATTGAAGAAATATTTTCTTGGGAACATGAGCTAATGGGTAACTCTAAGAAAGCTCTCACAGACATGTTGTTTCAACCATTACGAAGACAAAGACAGCACATGAATTAAATTGTTGATGCCATTTGACATCTTAAATTAATGACTGAACACTATATAATTTTCTTTTTTCATCCCTTGCTCACTATGAACTTTTTAGAAGACCAGTTTCTCTAAATTTCAATAAGAAAATTATAAACTATAATTTTAAACTTATAAAATATAAATTATAAGATTATTTGCTTTATTGCAAATACCTTGCAGGCTGAGGGAGCATAATTTAAATGTGTCTAGTCCTTCCTGATTTTTATAACTTAGAGCTCTAATTCCTGTTATCTCAGCTTACACCGTGATTTCAGGGACACAGAAGTTTAAAAGTGGATGCTCAAATGTCTCTCTATATTGCTGGCCTACTTTGCACAACTAAGGAGCTTCCCTGTTTCCCCAAAAATAAGACCTAGCCAGAGCATCAGCTCTAATGTATATTTTGGAGCAAAAATTAATATAAGACCCAGTGTTACGTTATATTACATTATATTACATTATATTATATTATACCCAGTCTTACATTATAGTAAAAAAAGACTGGGTCTTATATTAATTTTTGCTCCAAAAGACACATTAGAGCTGATTGTCTGGCTAGGTCTTATTTTCGGGGAAACACGGTATTTCACAAACCCTTTTTGTAATACACATGTTAAGTATGTCTTGGGCTCTTTTCACAAGTTATTCTGGCCAAAAGACCCTCTGAAACACATCTGAGTTCTCACCGTTCTAATGAAGAAAAGAATGTGGTACTAAGGCAGGGGTTGCCACCTCAGCTGTCCTCACCTCTTCCAAAGTTTTACTGGAAAAATCTCCTCCTATATTCATGTCTATATAGCATTCCCTAACATCTATCAGGTGGTGACAATGGGCTAAGTTTTGTATGCATTAGTCCATTTAACATTTAATGTCTCCTTCTGCTATGCATATTAGTATTATCTTTAATTTAATGGATGAGAAAATGGAGGTTTCCAGAGGTTTAGTCCCTCATCCAAAGTCCCACAACTAGTGAGTGATAAGGGGAGGATTTAAACCCAAGTCTGACACCAGAGGCCGAGCTCTTAGCCACCAAGCTGCACTCCCATTCACTTTTTCTTAGTACATCCATTTCTTAACCCCCCCGTTACTTCTGTTTTCTAAGTATTCTCAATTAAAGTGACTTGCAATTTCCTGATATGGAACTGGAATTCAGTATACTAGAATTTTTTTTTAACTTTTTGGAGTAACATTGGTTAATAACATTATATGTTTCAGGTATATCAGTATACTAGAATTTAGATAGTGCAGGGGGAAAAAAGAAGGAAGAGTATCAAAAAAAGAGTGAACTCTGCTCTCAGATAATAAAAGACTCTGGACTTACATATTAACCAACTGAAACGTATACGTACAGAACACTAAAACTAATACCCACAAGTGTGTTCTTCACGTGTGTCAGTGCCTTGCACAGAGTAGGTGCTGGATCAATGTTTGTTGAAATAATTGTGAAACCAAATGAGTTCTAGAAGCATGACAGGGATCTAATTATGAATATTAACAGTGTTGGATGTGAAAAGAGTTTATAAGGAAATATGGATACTTCTTTATTATAGTAAATAGCAACTCCCCATACTACTTCCTCCTCATCAATAAGTTCCAGCAGTATTGTAAATATTGTGGATATTAAACAAAAGTATCCAGCTTAAGAAAGCAGCTTATTATAGTGAGAGCTGCCATGATTTAACTAAGTGTTTATTGAATGTCCACAATAGGCAGGCACTGCACAGCGGATAATTTGAAGCCTTAACTTGTTCACAATACTGTCAAAAATTCCTACATAACTATTCAAACTGTGGTCAGTGTAAAAATGGTAATCATCGTAACCACCTTTTTTTTAATATAGGTGCTGACTTCCTTAACAATTTCCTCGTATCTCTTCTGGCTGTAAGGCGGCTCAGTGGAATCCTTTTTGTTGACACCAACAATTAGTTGTTTCACACCCAGTATGTAAGCCAGAAGGGCATGCTCACGGGTCTGCCCATTCTTGGAGATACCTACTTTGAATTCACCAACACCAGCAGCAACAATCAGGACAGAACAGTCAGCCTGAGATGTGCCTGTAATCATGTTTTTGATAAAGTCTCTGTGTCCTGGGGCATCGATGATGGTCCCATAATACTTGCTGGTCTCGAATTTCCACAGGGAGATATCAATGGTGATCCCACGCTCGCGTTCAGCTTTCAGTTTATCCAAGACCCAGGCAGACTTGAAGGAGCCCTTTCCCATCTCAGCAGCCTCCTTCTCAAATTTTTCGATGGTTCTTTTGTCGATCCCACCACATTTGTAGATCAGATGCCCAGTAGTGGTAGACTTGCCGGAATCTACGTGTCCAATGACAACGATGTTGATGTGTGTCTTTTCCTTTCCCATTTTGGGTTAGATTCAGCGGTGGTTTTCACTACACCTGTGTTCTGGCGGCAAACCCGTTGCGAAAAAGAGGACTCTACTAATTTTGATAGTTATATCAGTCACAAAATGACAGTCATGCCAGAGCATCACCTGAAAGGTATATCCAATGAACGCCCTAACCAGATAATTCCAGACTTGGGGTGAAGTACGACCACCTGGACGGCTTTATCAGACTGCAGATGGGTGCTCCACACCCAGTCTTGAGCCTAAAATCGGAGCTCTCTGACTGCTCATTGCTCAGGCCTCAACTGAGGAGCTCACAGCCGCATCTGCACTCATTCCAGATGGAGCGCCTGAAGCACTGCCTCCTGACCATCTCAGTAGCTGGGCCTCAAGCCTGCTGCTGCACACCCCAGGGCGGTGAGGACTTCTGCTGAACACCGGACTCTCTCCTTCTCATCCTTCTTTCAAACAACTCTGTTCACCTTACCTAACCCTATTGCTTGCAGACCTGTATGACCCTCTTACATGAAACCGCTCTACCTCGACTATTGGAGACTATCTTCTGGTGGGAGCCTTGGTTGATGCCTGTGGTAAACTAAGCCAATGGGACTAGATCCATGGTTTTATTCTAATGAAGCCTGACATTATGGAAAGACACAAACGTGTGTGAGACTGCTACTGTGTTAGCCATGTCCTGCCTGCTCACAACATGGGGTCCCCACCATTGGAGGTTAATCTGGACTGATCTCTTTACACGGAGGCCGATATTTCCGCCTTTGTGTCCATCCACAAACAATTCCAACTTCAATTTGTCTCCTATCTAAAATAAATGAATCTCTTTGATTTACTTCGGTGTACAAGGAGAGAAAATTAAATACTCAAGCCAAGGCGGTAGGAATGGCAGTGTGGCGTGGCTCAGTGGAAGAGTGCTGGATTGGGAACCAAGAGACCGTGGTCAACGCAGATGAACCCCAGCAACCTTATCATCCTCATTTGTGAAAACGGAAGCCGGACTGGTTGCTAAGGAAACTGGTGGTTGCGAAGACTGCTTCTAGGTCAGCATTCATTCCCTACCTGACATCCACAAAGTCCTTTACTTAGTTTCTCCGAGAAGACCAACTGGTTTCCAGTCAGGGCCTTCGCACATGCTGCTCCCCGTGAAGCTCCCGTGGATCCCATACGACCAGCTCTTCTTCCTACTGGTTTGCTTCAAATGTCAGCTCTTCAGAGTAACCTTCCCCCACCAACAAGCTGGTAGCACTTCCTCCCAAGGTCTCCATTCCATTAAGCCATCTGATTTCTGCCATTGCACTAATCATATTCCATCCTCATGTATTTCATGTTTTTTAATACATTTCTGCTTCTGTTCCCCAATACACACACACACACACACACACACACACACACACACACACACGAAAGTACCACAAAAACAGAGGTCTTATGCCTTGAACAGTGCCTGCTGTTTCATACATGTTTATTGAATAAATGAAGAAATGGTTTCAGGGGGAGCAGAGCAATAACCTGAGATAAATATCCATTTTTGGCTCCTACATAAAAAAGTAAATGTTTCCTAGCTGTGCATGAGCAGGTTTTCTGCTGCGTTTATGACACAGGGCTAGCTTATATAAATGATTCATTATTTTCTCAGTTCCTTCACTCCCCTCATGCCAATGTCTAGGGGGACCGAGTCATCCCCGTTTAGGGGGGCCTTTCCTGGTTTTAGCACTGGAACTCAAAATCCAGGAAACTCCTCAGTCACAGGCACACCGTGTGGTTGACTACCCTGCCAAAGACGCAAAGGAGAAGACCTTAAAGCGAGAGCATTGCACCTGCCTCGTGGGGATGTTTGCCCTTCCTCAGTCACTTTCTCCTGATTCCGCAAACCACATTCCCTCCCTGCAGTCCCAACAGCCGGCACACTGAAAACATTCTCTTGACCTGTTTGTATATAGACACAAACCTCGGAAAGAAAAGTGCAGAAAATGTCTGCCTATTATGGTAAAAGAGAAGTCAATTAAATGCTTCTAAAAAGACAGATTGGTTCACTCAAACAGACATAGCTAACTTTTTTTTTTAATGAAAGTCACCTACATGGCCAACAGTTGAGACTAGGTTAGTGAATTAGCATGTATCTCTTCAGTAGAATATTATGTAGTTACTAGAAACAATAAAGGAACTATGCAGCCACACAGGAATTACATATAATAAAATGTTGGGGTTTTTTTCAATAGCATTTATGCTTGGTTAAAATCATGAGGCGCCTACAAGGCATAACGGTTAGAATTAAAAAGGTAACACAAACAATGGCTATTGTCCAGTTGAGGTAATGGAACTGCTAAGGAATTTTGTTTGATGTTTACTGACAATGTTGTGTGTCGCTTATGGTGTGAGTAATTAATTGTGTAGTTCTAAGTGAAGTTAATCTTAAAATAGAAGGAATGGCCATGGGCCTCCAGGTGACATGACATTTGCAAGCCTCAGGTAAAATGTTCAGTCTCCCGGGTGAACAGTTTCGATTCCTTTCCCAGCCAAGTTGTGGGCTCCTCACTCAGATCCAGCAGTCTCATCTCATCCACACATCAGGAAATCTTGGCTACCTGACTACTCACACCCCTTCTCCATCTTCAGACTTGCAGTTTCGTCGCAATTATTGGTCTTCCTGCAATTTTGATGCCCATCCTGATATCCCCAGGGAAATGTTCTCAAGGCTACTAAGGTTTGGAGGAAGAAAGGAGTGCATTCACCTTTGAAACAGCCCAAGCACATCACAAAATCAGTTTCTGGCGAATATGGTTATTCTGACTAGGGCAAAGTAGAGAACAAATGGTATTTATTGTGCCTCCAAAGCCTCGAGGAAATAGCAGTTTCTATTCTTTAGCTCTTTCTATAGCCCATGTTTATATTCATGTAATATTAAAACTGAAAGCGCCTCAGAGATTATTATTCAATGTGCATTTCACTGCACTGCTCTAGTCTCACTATTCCCTGTCATTAATGGCTCCTTTCAAATCAGTTTCTCAAAAGGAAATCCAACAACGGTGTGCAATTTCAGTGCCTTACCCCCACATATCACTTCCTTCCAAAGAAAACTCTCCATGGTATGGATGCTTCCCGAAGCCCTAGCTGCTTCTTCAGACTCTTCTCCTTCCAGTCTCCCACATATTATGCATCAGGTTTGCTCACGATCTTTCTGACTGCAGTGTTTTTATGCGACTTTGTAGCATGCCTGCCTCATTTCACTACCCACTCTCCCCTAGCTAAATCCTTCAGCTTAATTGTCCGCTCCCACCCGGCTCCAGGAAATCTTTACACTTCCTGTCTCTCTCAGGTGTTAAGGGCTCCTCCTCTGAGTTTGTAAGGTGCTATAATTGTCTCCTCCAGAAGACTGTGGTTTTCTAAAGGACCATGTCCTCTTTTTTTTCTTTCTTTTTCTGTATCCCCTAACACACTGCCTGGACAACAGGAGCTCCTTGACAGACTTATATAAATGCTGAATTTCAAGAGATGGCTCTACTGCGTCCAGTTCAGTGATTAAAAAATAAGAGGCAACAGTCAGTGTGTGCGCTAATTGTGAGTAATTCATTGGGACTAGAAGTTAAGAAAGAGCTTTATATAATTGATTTGGCTTTCTAAGATTTTAGTATGAAAATTTCCAAATACACAGAAAAGTTGAAAAGCTTCAATCCTTAAGATCACATTTCTCCCTACTTCAGATGAAGCCAAGTGGCATCAAAACTCCCCAACCATTGGGTGGGATGAATATATTTTGAACCTCTAATTGCCTAGGACAAAGGACGGGACCAGAGTATTATCAGTTTTGATATTTTGGTCACCTTACTGGTGTAATTATACTTGCAGCTGGTCAATCTCTCCTGCCAGATAGAACTTGACCTGTTTAAAAAGGCTTTCTCTTCTACTATCTTATTTTGAACCTCACAACAAGCCTATAAAGTAGAAAGAGAGTGTATTTTAACCATTTCAGAGATGAGGAAACTGAGGCTCAAGGGCATTGGCTTACTTATCCACTTAGTATAGGATAGACCTGTGTCTTGACTCCAGTTATTCTCACACATTGTTTCGTCACAGCAGACTGTGAAGAATTTTCCATTCAATTTTTCCGTGACTCACCTGGTCACTGCATTGTGGGCTGTCATCTACAACTTTCACATTGTACATGGTTTTCCAACAGTTGTCAATGATACACAGACCTCCTCTGAAGTAAAACCAAAGTAATGATACAAGTAGGGCCTCAAGGAGAAAAACAATCCAATCAGCATAGGTCAGTAAAATAATCTAGTGAAAATAACTCATGTTTTCATGAGGCACAGAGAATAAAGGACAGGAGGGTTAAATGAGAAGCCACTTTCCTCTCCTATACAGGAGAGAAGTTGTCATTGCACAGTGAAATAAATGCCTGCCTATTTTATTTATTCTTTTCGTGTAGCTAAATCTATCAGTTTCCATGGTGCTCCATGTTCACCATGGAAACTCTGACAAGCTCGTTATGCTTTAAGAGGAAAAAAAAAAAGACACACCAAAAATCTGAGATTGGATAAATGCACTCCTTTTAAAATTGTGTTCTTCTGAGTAGGAAGCCTTGATGGATAGTAAATCATAATGAGCTCAATTTTCCAGTTCTTAAGCGAGAACGCCAGTTTACAAACCTATCAACGGAGTACCCTTGTACCTCTCCCCAAAATTATTTCATCTGTGTAGCAGTAGTTATGTCTGTGCATATCTCACCTCTGCATTTACTGGCAATAGAGAGATTTTGCCAATTTCTATGAGACTATAGTACTAGTCCCTATCTATTTTCTTCTGTTTATTCATTCAACCAATACTTATTGGAAATTTATGACAGGCCCTATGCTAAACACATGGATATGACAATGCACAAAACAGATATTGTCCCGCCAACATGCAACTAACAGTAATCTTTCGTCTCGCTATCACCTCTGGGAGTAGGAATTAATAGTGTTCATAGTATTAGCATAACATTTCCCTAGCATGATTGGAGAATAGCATATTATCATATATACATATTACAAATCACATTTTAAGTGATGCAAATGTAGTAAAAGGCACTTAAGACTAAAGTAACACATATTGATAACAATGTAGAGGTATGTGATTTCTTTAACATTGTTTTAAAGAAGTCAATTTTTTAAGTAGATACCTTATTATTTTGTAAAATTTATGTGTTCATTTTTAAAGATTTGAATGTTTTTAAACATTCTCAAATCTCACAACCCAGATCTATCATCATCATTAGCACCCATGAGGTTTTCTTAGAAAAGTTCAAATATAGAAAAGATAAAAGATAACAGCTAGAGGTTTGTAGAGGGAAAAGTAAGCTAGATAAAAGCTCCCTCTTTTTTTTAGAACAGCAACTAAACTTGGAGAAATTTGGGAAAAGGCATATATTCTCCCTGAATTTTAATGAAGAAAGGAAAACTTCAAAACAAGAGGATTCAGTTTCAACTTGAACTAGGTTTTAAGGCAGGCAGGTGCAGGAAGATTTTTTTCCCTGGCTGAAAAGCTTTTAGTACCATGAAAGTAGCTGTTTCCATCACCTACTCATGCCACTGATCCTTACAATCACGCAGCACCTTAGCAGAGCTTAGTCTGTGCCTCTTTCCCACCGTGACAGCAAACTCAAAGCAAATACCATTGACCTGGTGTTACTTTATCTACATTTCTTCCTTAACACAGGTTATAAAGATATCCTATGCTTAATATCAAAGAATAGGCACTAGATAAAATCAATATCTCTGGGTTCCTATTCCAGCTCAGCACCAGCCAACGATGCCTTGGGAAAGTCATTCCACTTATTTGAACCTTGGCTTCTCCATCTGTAAAATGGGAGGTCACAGGCTATCACTGGTTCCATACTACTTTACTCCTCAAAACTCATTGTCTTATTTCTCCTGCTCAGATCTTAAGTTATAAGGCATTTTACTTATAAAGAAGATAATTAGATGCTCAATATAAATTGCTGTTGAATGCATTATTTCCCCATTTTCACTCATTAAAGACCAATTTAACCACCAATCAGAGCTTCTGATCAATATGAACCGACTAGTATCATCATGTTGCGTGAACATAATTCAAACCAAAATCAGACCTAACATTTTACTTAGCTCATGAAATCTATCTAATGTTGGGCAAGTGTTTGACATAGCTTAAGAAACATAGTTTTGAATTCGTGGAACAGTCCTACAATATATCTTGGGACCCTAAGTTGATAACACCTGAGGTAGAGTAAAGAATCACTGACATAATTTCACACATTTTTAGAACTAGTTGTCAATTTTTCTGCCTTGATCCAGAAAAGTTTACTTTACACATACCCAACATGCCCCATTGACAACTGAGACCGAGAGAATGAAATGAATCCTGTTTAGGTGCTGATTCTTGAGACCACGGGGAAGGGTTGGTTTTCCTCAAAAGTGTCCGGGCACAGCTCCAGTGGCTTGAGCTGACAGTTCCAAAGCTGGGCAGATTCTCAGCTCAGCTGATATTGTGATAGGCTATAAGCTAAGAGCTGGTATGTGCCTATAGAGTCCATGCTCCTAGAAGCCAGGCCAAATTTGGGCTTCTACCCTAGTAGAAAGCCAATTATTATCATCCTTAGAGAAGCTTTACAATTAGTGCCCCTTTGGATAAGTATATACTTCATATGGAAAGTAATTACTAAACTGAAAATCAAGTTAAATGACAAAAAAAAAATGATGTTTTTAGAGAAAACAAAAGAGTTCTGAGGAATTCTTACAGTCTTATTTGAATATGTAAAACTAAACTTCTTGGGGAAACTATAAATAAATGTCAAAAATTCCTTCTTCTCTGCATATTTCTAAAGGGATGATTTTTAATATTGTGTATATATAAAGGAACTTACCATTTATGGCAGACTCTTTCATATGAAAAGCAAAAGACACTAATTATATTTGTGACAAAAATCTAGCCCACATGGGAAAGAAAAATATATCTAAGAGACGCAATTTTTGTTGTTGCTTTTATAAATTTGGTTTGGGTTTTCAGAATTCTTGGTGTAATAGTACCTAATAGGGGCTCAGTAAATAGTAGGTGAATTAATGTTATATTATATACTCTAACACCCCAGTTCAGACTTGTTCATCCCCTCCCCCAGCATTAAAATTGCCATAGTGTCCATTACACTACAATATGCTGTGAAATGAAGAAAATCTAATTTGAGTTTGGGGCATGTGTAAGGAAAGGCTGTAAATTGAAAGTGGCAGAAAACCAGCCCAAACTCCTCAAGCCAAAGGAGAATATACTGCCTCACATAACCAAGAAATCCAAGGTCACAGTGGCTTCTGGCACAGCTTGGTTGCAGATTCAATCAATGTCTACAGTACCCAATTGCCTTCTCTCTCTCTCTCTCTCTCTCTCTCTCTCTCTCTCTCTCTCTCTCTCTTTAGTTTCAGGTGTGATCATTTCTATTGGTCAAATTTTTATCTGTTAACCTTAAGGTAAAGTGCTGGAAAAAGGGATGGTAGGCCCTCTTCATATTTTTAGATATTCCTGGGTATGTTAGGATATGTTTACGAGCACAGTTAGACTATGCTCATAAAAACAATCTATGATGAAATTCACGGAAAGATGCAATGATATTAATGTTTCCTAATATCTAATGAAAGCTATGTAAATTTTTCCCCATCCCCAATCAATTAAATACAGTTGATTTTGTTGTTGCTTAATATGCTGGGTAGGTTACCACCCTTGTCCAATCCCCTACCCTCTCATTCATTTAGTCAGCAAACATTGAGCATCTACCATGTTTCAGGCATTCGGCTAGACCCTGGGAATGAAAAGATTAAAAAGACATGGTTCTTACCCTTAAGAAGCTCAAGAAATAATGGTGGAAACAGACCGGAACACAGGTTAACTGTGATAAACCATATATAGGCCTGTCTCTTCTCCCCTCCACCCTTGCAAACTCGCCCACCTACCATGAAGCTCTGTGAGGACTAGGTCTATCTCCTCTACCACTGGAGCCACAGAGCTTAAAACAGCATCTGACATGTTGTAGATGCTCAATAGCTGTTCGTTAGATGCATTAAGTACAATGGTAAACGGATGTGTGAGATATACATAAATATTTAAGAAACTTCTCTTAAAAAAATAAATAAAAGAAACTCCTTGATTCCTGTCTCCGAAGAGTAGGTATACACGGAGAGAAGTGAGTCTGGAGCAGTGATTCTCAACCAACAGTGGTCTTCTCCTTAGGGAACATTTGTCAATGTTTGAAGACATTTTGGGTTGTCACAATTAGGGGGTGCTACTAGGGTATAGTGGGCAGAGGCCGGGGATGCTGCTCAACATCCCACAATGCACAGGACAGCTGCCCACAACAAACAATTATCTAGTCCAACGTGTTGGTAGTGCTGTGGTTAAACAATCTTTGTCTAGGGTAGGAGACTCAACTACAGGTTCTTAAATGTCCAGTGATCTTTGAGCTACTAGAAGCATCATGGAGTCTTGGGGAATGATGGAGTTGAAAATGATCTTCAAGTTCCAAAGGACCTTAAATTTGACTCCAATCCTCCAAAAATTTGGTGTCAATTTTCCTGAGCAAAGAACTCAGTTCTTCGAGCAACAGCTACTTCCCTTGTTAGTTTTAATGTTTATATTGGACATTATTAGGTTGGTGCAAAAGTAATTGCACCTTAAAAGGTTAAAAATAATTGCAAAAATCACAATTACTTTTGCACCAACTTAATACCGTGTTTTCCTGAAAATATGACGTAGCCAGACAATTGTCTCTAATGTGTCTTTTGGAGCAAGAATTAATATAAGAAAGACCCGGTATTATATTATATTGTATTGTATTGTATTATATCATATTATATCATATCATATCATATTACATCACATTACATTGCATTATATTATATGACCCAGTCTTACGTTATAGTAAAATAAGACCAGTAATTTTTTTCTCCAAAAGACACATTAGAGTTGATTATCTGGCTAGGTCTTATTTTTGGGCAAACATGGCATATTGAGCTTAAAGTTAAAATTCAAAATGTAACACAATTTGTCCCAGTTTGACTTTCTCGAGCAAGAAAGAAGAAATCAGTACTATCTCTCACAAGTCAGCCCTCCAGGATATGAAAATGGTGGTGATTGTCCTAAGTTTTATTTTTCCCCCCATCACATTCATCATCCCACTAGTCTTCAAGGCAGCTGAAAGAGTGTATTAAAAAATAATGGATGTGAGGCAGCCAGATGGCTCAGTTGGTTAGAGCGTGAGCTCTGAACAATAGCGTTGCCGGTTCGATTCCCACATGGGCCAGTGAGCTGCACCCTCCACAACTAGGTTGAAGACAACAAGCTTCTGCTGAGCTTCTAGAGAGGCGGCCGGATGGTTAGAGCTGGAGCTGTCAAACACAAGGTTCAATTCCCGCATGGGATGGTGGGCTGTGCCCCCTGCAACTGAAAATTGAAAATGGCGACTGGACTTGGAGCTGAGTTGCGCCCTCCACAACTAGACTGAAGGACAATGACTTGGAGCTGATGGGCCCTGGAGAAACACCCTGTTCCCTAGTATTCCCCAATAAAAATTAAAAAAAAAAAAAAAAAAAAATATATATATATATATATATATATATATATATATATATATATATATATATGATGTGAGCAACTGTTGGAATGTGAGACGTTTTTAGATGGTTCAGGAGATGATTTCAGCTATCTCACAGACACTGCCTTAAACACCATTGAGTTATATATAATCATAGTATGAAAATTACTTCTACTTGTCAATTTTTTCTTCAGTCAAGAGACCTCAGTTTAGTACTAAAAGGTTTGGTTAGCTCACTAATTTCCTTTTTCAACAAAGAGAGAGGAGACCTCAGAGTTAGAAACATCTGCAGGCAATAGTATCTAGCTAGAATTCGCAACATTGTTTTGTTTATAATGTGTTTATATTTATGGTTTCTTTCTGTTTATGGCAAGGAGAGTTGGTTTCTCTTTTAGAGATTTGACATAGTTGGTTTCTCGTTTACGGGTTTGTATACAGTTTTCTAGTTAAATCACTGAGTTTAACGTTTAATACGTAGATTTTTAAAAAAGTAAGTTACAATACAGATTGGGCAAAATCAACATGGGTGCCATGTGTAATATTTGAAGTCAGGGTAAAAATAGCAAACTATGGTCATAGAATCAAACAGATGAGGAGCCTGATCTTGATTCCACCACTTATTAGGTGATCTTAGGTGAGTTATTTAGCCCTTTAAACTTCCGTGTTCTTTTTTTTTTTTTTTTTTTTTAATTAATTTTATTGGGGTGACAATTGTTAGTAAATTTACATAGATTTCAGGTGTACAATTCTGTATTACATCGTCTATAAATCCCATTGTGTGTTCACCACCCAGAGTCAGTTCTCCTTCCATCACCATATATTTGATCCCCTTTACCCTCATCACCCACCCCCCACCCCCTTACCCTCTGGTAACCACTAAATTATTGTCTGTGTCTATGAGTTTTTGTTTCTCATTTGTTTGTCTTGTTCTTTTTGGTTTATATACCACATATCAGTGAAATCATAGGGTTCTCTGCTTTTTCTGTCTGACTTGTTTCACTTAGCATTATTCTCTCGAGATCCATCCATGTTGTCACAAATGTTCCTATATCATCTTTCCTTAATGCCGAATAGTATTCCATTGTGTATATGTACCACAACTTCTTTATCCATTCATCTATCGAAGGACATTTTGGTTGTTTCCATGTCTTGGCCACCGTAAACAAAGCTGCAATGAACATTGGCGTACACGTGTCTCTATAGAGAAATGCTTTTATATTTTTGGGGTAGATACCCAGGAGAGCGATTGCTGGGTCATACGGTAATTCTATTCGTAATTTCTTGAGGAACCTCCACACTGCCTTCCATAGCGGCTGCACCAGTCTGCATTCCCACCAACAGTGTATGAGAGTTCCTTTTTCTCCACAGCCTCTCCAACACTTGTTACTATTTGTTTTGTTGATGAAAGCCATTCTGACTGGGGTGAGGTGATATCTCATTGTGGTTTTCATTTGCATTTCTCTGATGATTAGCGATGTTGAGCATTTTTTCATATGTCTATTTGCCATTTGTATATCCTCTTTGGAGAAATGTCTCTTCAGGTCCTCTGTCCATTTTTCAATTGGGTTGTTTGTTTTTTTGTTGTTGAGTTTCATGAGTTCCTTGTATATTTTGGATATTAGCCCCTTATCAGAGGAACTGTTTGCGAAAATCTTCTCCCATTCAGTTGGTTGCCTCATTATTTTGTCAATAGATTCTTTTGCTGTGCAGAAGCTTTTCAGTTTCATATAATCCCATTTGTTTATTTTAGTTTTTACTTCCATTGCCTTTGGAGTCAAATTCATAAAATGCTCTTTGAACCCAAGGTCCATAAGTTTAGTACCTATGTTTTCTTCAATGCAGTTTATTGTGTCAGGTCTTATGCTTAAGTCTTTGATCCATTTTGAATTAATTTTGGTACATGGTGACAGATAGCAGTCCAGTTTCATTCTTTTGCACGTAGCTATCCAATTCTGCCAGCACCATTTATTGAAGAGGCTGTCTTTCGTCCATTGTATGTTTTTAGCTTCTTTGTCAAAAATTATCTGTCCATATTTATGTGGTTTTATTTCTGGGTTCTCAATTCTATTCCATTGGTCTATGTGTCTGTTTTTCCGCCAATACCAAGCTGTTTTGATTATTGTAGCCCTGTAGTACAAGGAAAAATCAGGGAGTGTGATACCTCCAGTATTGTTCTTTTTTTTTAATATTGCTTTGGCTATTCGGGGTCTTTTGTGGTTCCAAACAAATCTGATGATTTTTTGTTCTATTTCTTTAAAAAATGCCATTGGGATTTTAATGGGGATTGCATTAAATCTGTATATGGCTTTGGGTAATATGGCCATTTTAACTATGTTGATTCTTCCAATCCATGAGCACGGAATGTCTTTCCATTTCTTTGTGTCTTCTTCAATTTCTTTCAAAAATGTCTTATAGTTTTCAGCATATAAATCCTTCACATCCTTGGTTAAGTTTATTCCTAGGTATTTTATTCTTTTTGCTGCAATTGCAAAAGGAATTGTTTTTTCTATCTCTTTTTCTGAGATTTCATTGTTGGTATATAGGAAAGCAATGGACTTTTGTACGTTGATTTTGTAGCCAGCAACTTTACTATATTCATTGATTGTTTCTAATAGCTTTTTGGTGGAGTCTTTAGGGTTTTCTATATATAGCATCATGTCATCTGCAAAGAGTGACAATTTAACTTCTTCATTCCCAATTTGGATGCCTTTTATTTCTTTCTCTTGCCTGATAGCTCTGGCGAGGACTTCCAACACTATGTTGAAAAGCAGAGGTGATAGGGGACAACCTTGTCGTGTTCCTGAACGTAGAGCAAAGGGCTTCAGCTTTTCATCATTAATTATGAGATTAGCTGAGGGCTTGTCGTATATGGCCTTTATTATGTTGAGGTATTTTCCTTCTATACCAATTTTAGTAAGTGTTTTAATCATAAATGGATGTTGTATCTTATCAAATGCTTTTTCTGCATCAATTGATAGAATCATATGATTTTTGTCCTTTATTTTGTTTATGTGATGTATCACATTGATGGATTTGCGAATGTTGAACCATCCTTGTGCCCCGGGGATGAACCCCACTTGGTCGTGATGAATAATCTTTTTAATGCATTGTTGTATTCGATTTGCTAGAATTTTGTTTAGGATTTTAGCATCTGTATTCATCAGAGATATAGGTCTGTAGTTTTCTTTTTTTGTGTTGTCCTTACCAGGTTTTGGTATCAGGGTAATGTTGGCCTCATGAAATGAGTTAGGGAGTACTGACTCTTCTTCAATTTTTTGGAAGAGTTTGAGCAGGATTGGTATTAGATCCTCTTTGAAGGTTTGGTAGAATTCACTGGTGAAGCCATCTGGTCCAGGACTTTTGATTTTGGGAAGGTTTTTGATGACTGATTCAATTTCCTTACTGGTGATCGGCCTGTTAAGATTTTCCAGTTCTTCATGATTCAGCCTTGGAAGGCTATATGTTTCTAAGAACTTGTCCATTTCTTCTAAGTTATTAAATTTGGTGGCATATAGTCCTTCATAGTATTCTTGGATAATCCTTTGTATTTCTGTGGTGTCCGTGATAACTTCCCCTTTTTCATTTCTGATTTTATTAATTAGTGTCTTCTCTCTTTTTATCTTAGTGAGTCTAGCCAAGGGTTTGTCGATTTTGTTAATCTTTTCAAAGAACCAGCTTTTTGTCACATTAATTTTTTCTATTGTCTTTTTGTTCTCTATTTCATTTAGTTCTGCTCTGATTTTTGTTATTTCCTTTCTTCTGCTGACCTTGGGTTTCGCTTGTTCTTCGTTTTCTAGTTTTTTAAGGTGTAACATGAGGTTATTTATTTGGGATTTTTCTTGTTTCTTGAGATAGGCCTGTAATGATATAAATTTCCCTCTTAAAACTGCTTTCGCGGCATCCCAAAAATTTTGGTAGGATGTATTTTCATTGTCATTTGTTTCTATGTATCTTTTGAGCTCTTCTCTAATTTCTTCTTTGACCCAGTCGTTCTTTAAAAGTATGTTGTTTAATCTCCATGTATTTGTGTTTTTTCCTGCTTTCTTTTTGCAGTTGATATCCAATTTCAAAGCTTTGTGATCAGAGAATATGCTTGGTATGATTTCAATCTTCTTAAATTTGCTGAGGCTGATTTTGTGTCCCAATATATGGTCTATCCTTGAGAATGTTCCATGTACACTAGAAAAGAATGTATAGTCTGATGTTTTAGGATGAAGTGCTCTATATATGTCAATTATGTCCAATTCATCTAATGTGTCATTTAGGGCTGCGATTTCGTTATTTATCTTCTGTTTGGATGATCTATCCATAGCTGTCAATGATGTATTTAAGTCCCCTAGTATAATTGTGTTTTGGTCAATTTCTCCCTTTAGTTCTGTTAGTAGTTGCTTGGTATATTTCGGTGCTCCCTGATTGGGGGCATAAATATTGATGACTGTTATGTCTTCTTGTTGTATAGTCCCCTTTACCATTATGAAATGTCCATCTTTGTCTCTTGTTATCTTTTTCACCCTGAAGTCTGTTTCATCGGAAATCATTATGGCTACACCTGATTTTTTCTGGGTACCATTTGCTTGAAGTGTCAATTTCCACCCTTTCACTTTGAGTCTATGCTTGTCCTTGTAGCTGAGATGTGTCTCTTGTAGGCAGCATATGGTTGGGTTTAGTTTTTTGATCCAATCTGCTACTCTGTGTCTCTTTATTGGTGAGTTCAGTCCATTTACATTTAGGGTGATTATTGATATGTGAGGATTTCCTGTCATTCTGTCTTTAGTTTTCTGGTAAGGCTGTATCTCCATTGTTTCTTTGCCTTTTTGTTGTTGTCTGTTATTTCTGTGTGGTAGTATTCTATGATGTTTCCCTCTGTTTCTTCTTTTATTACAGTATATATTTCAGATTTGGATGTTTTTTGAGTGGTTACCCTTGAGTTTATGTAAAAGAAAGTTTGATATTTAGAGTATTCCAGTTTCTTCAGTCTGCTTACTTTCTCTATTCCCATATTCCAGTTCAGGCCTTTACGCTCCCCCTTTTTATGTTTTGGTTGCCACAAGTTGTCCCTGTTGATGGTGGTCTAATAGCCTCCTTTAGTATTTCTTGTGGTGCAGGTCGTGTATTAGAAAATTCCCTCAGCTTCTGGATGTCTGGAAAGGTCTTTATTCCTCCTTCATATCTAAAGGAGATCTTTGCTGGATATATTATTCTTGGCTCATGATTTCTCTCTTTCAATAGTTTGAATATTTGGTTCCATTCCCTCCTAGCTTGTAGAGTTTCTGCTGAAAAATCTGATGATAATCTAATGGGCTTTCCTTTGTAAGTTACCGTCTTCTTTTCCCTGGCTACCTTGAGGATTCTTTCTTTGTCATTGATTTTAGACAGCTTCAATACAATGTGCCTTGGTGATGGCCTGTTGGGATTGAGGTAATTAGGTGTTCTATTTGCTTCTTGGATTCGAGGATCCAGTTCTTTCCACAAGTTTGGGAAGTTCTCATCGACGATTTGTTTGAATATATTCTCTGTTCCCTTCCCTCTTTCTTCTCCTTCTGGTATGCCCATTATTCTTATATTGCTCTTTCTGATGGAGTCAGAAAGTTCTTGTAGAGTTGTTTCATTTCTTTTAAGTCTCAAGTCTCTTTCTTCTTCCCTCTGTGTAAATTCCAGGTTCCTATCTTCGATGTCACTGATTCTTTCCTCCATCTGGTCAACTCTACTACCTAAGCTGGATATTTTATTGTTAATTTCTTCTATTGAGTTCTTAATCTCCAGAAATTCTATTTGGTTCTTTTTCAAGATTTCAATCTCTTTTGTAAAATGCTCATGGTGTTCTTTGATTGTGTTTCTGAGTTCATTAAACTGCCTTTCTGTGTTTTCTTGCATCTCGTTCAGTTTTTTCAGAATTGCGATCTTGAATTCTCTGTCATTTAAATCACAAAGGTCCATATCTCTAAGTTCCTTTTCTGGAGACTTTTCACTTTCTTTCTGAGCTATCTTGTTGCCTTGGTTATTCATGGCAATCACTGATTTACTATTTCTCTTCCTAGACATCTACAGGAGTGTCTTCTGCAACAGGTTGATAGGTATGCGAAGAGCTTTTGGAGTTCCAAAGCTCTTTCTGCACCAGATTCAGAGCCCGTTTGTTTCAGCAGTTCTGTTTACTCCTGCAGGGATCCGCCCAGATAGGTGGGGCCAGGGGCGGGGTGAGTTGTGAGAGGTGGCCCAGAGCAATGGCAGCGACCACCCCCACAGCCAGTCCTGCTTCCACAGCTCCCTCCCCTTTGCCGGAACTAGTTGAGCTGCGGATCTGTGTCTGCGGTCCACAGTTCTCAGAGCAGCAAATGTTCTGTCCTTTGATCCGACACTGCTACTTTATGGTTTCTAGCACCGGGCAGGTGGGGGCGGGGCGAGCTCTGGGAGGGTTGGGAGGGGGCGGCTAGTCTCCGTGCCTAGGGCTTCCGTTCTCCGCTGGGCAGTGAGGGCTTAAACCACCGATTTCAGCCCTCTTCCCTCAGTCTTTGCTCCGAGGTCTGCCGTGAGCGAGCATTGGGTTCAGCGGTTTTATATGCTGCCCCCTCAGCCCTGTGGGCCGTAAGCGGAGCCTTAGCAGTCCGAGTCCTTCCCTCTCCCGCAGGTGCGGAAGATCCGGGCGCAGCGGGCTCCGAGCACTGAGCTAGGTCTGTGTCCTGCGCCCGCGCGGCTCCGTCTCCGCACTTCTCCTCTCCCTCCTCCCCCGCTCGCGCGATTCACCCACCTGGAGGTGAATTCAGTAGTCGGCCTCTTCGTCTTGCCTGTCTGCTGTGCAAGGAGTCCTTTGTGGAGTTATTGTTGTCCGATTCGTTGTAAATTCCAGGGGAGCGCTACAGAGGCTCACCTCACGCCGCCATTTTTTTTTTCTCTCAACTTCCGTGTTCTTACATTAAATGCAGATAATACCTATCTCATGGACTTACTGTATTAATTGAGGCTATGGATGTAAAACATCTAGAAAATAGCAGATGCCTTATTAATGTTAATTCACTTCTCTATTCTACCTGCCTCCATTCATTCCCACACCCAGGTTGCTCCATTTTGTGCCCTCTGGGAACCTGATGCAATAGTGTGGATATAATCTGGGGTTATAGCAGTCTGAGATCAAATCTCAGCTTCACTGCAAACAACTTATTAACCTCTCTGAGGTTCAGTTGCTGCAATTTTCTTTAAAAGTGATTCACAGGGATGCTGTGAGATTTGAATGTCACCTAGCTCATAATCTAGTTCACAGGAGGTCCCCCAAATATTGCCTCTGTAACCTCCCACTGTCCGGTTAATATCTCATTTAAAGGAAGACACCTGGAAATGTTGCAATATTTTTAAAAATTATAACCAATGATGAAGACATTGAAACTTATCTTCCCTAATCCGAACAGAAAGCTTCTATTAATCCATTAGCAGCTATATCATGTTATATAGACATACTGTATTTTTAAATCTTTTGTAGCCTGTTATTAGTATCAATCCCATACCAATGTAATTGATTCCCTAAACCTAAATCCAAAGATTTACGTTATTCTTAATGATGATCAATTTGTTAGTTTTTAATCAAATGTGTCAGTTATTTCTCAGTTTTATGCTATTCACAGATTTGTTATGTGGTAAACAAATCAATGACCTAAGGCATTGTTAAAAGAGATGGATAGGTCATGGGCAAAGACAGGGCTTCACTCCAGCTTGACCTTCACTATGCTAATCAATACATTTTAACGTAGGGCTTCAATCAGCTCTGAAATTCTCCCTACTACACTGTCATTTACATGATATTTCTATTACTCTTCCTCAAAGATTTTATCAACTAAAAATTGTCTGATGCCTTGCTGAAGTTGAGATATATCACACATTCTGTTATCATTTTTATTGCTTAAAAATGGAGTATTTCCCCTCAAATAGTAAAAATGTATTGTTTCTATGAAAAACTATTATAGTAATCTTCATTTCAGTCTTGTGGGCCTCTCAATAATAGCTTTTATAATGCATAGCCACACATTAAATAGGGCTTGATGATGAGACGGGTACTATTTTATTCATCCTTCCCACCTCCATACACAGCACACCATCTTCAGGGTAGAAGATATGAGAGCAAAGTGATGAAGGGCCCAAGGTTCAAAATCAGACAAAACTGGATCGGAATACTGAAATTATCACTTAAGACTATGCAATTTTGTGTTTCTGGCTTCATCTGAAATCTGACTTTCTCAAAATAGAAATACAAATACCCACTCTCAGTTTCAGTATCAGAATCAAGTGAAATAATATGCATATCATTCTCAGCAAAGTAGTTAGAATATAGAAGGTATTCAACTATTACTGCTATTTTTATTATTTGAGCATATGGTTACTTTTGTCGATTGAAAATGAAAATTCAAAGGAAAAAAAAAGGCTATGATGTCCAGGACTATACATTAATTCTTCCTTAGGTAAAAATGTATTTATTCAAAAGAGGACGTGAAAATGTTTCAATCTTGCCAACGAATAGCTAATTGTGCATACTGATGGGGTTTTTTTTTTGTTTGTTTTTTTTTTAAAAAAGTGGAACAGAAACTCTCTATTTAGCTGACATAGTCTTCCCTAAAAAGTAGAATCTTGTGGTTTCAGGGAAGTATCACTCAACAGGGAAGTAACCAACAAGAAACCCACATTACTGCACATCACAGGTAGATGTGATCCGGTCGACCACCTTCTTTCCTAGTAGCACAGCTAGTCAGCTAGGATGTCCTCAGCTCTATAATAGTAGCACCAGGATTGCTATCAGGCAAAATTGTCAAGCGGAAGCTCCTCTATTCTTGATATAGCTCACACATATTAATTCAGTTCCATGTATTCTTTTGTACCCAACTTCTTTCCCAGATTTTGCGGCAGGACTTATGCATGCATACAAACTCATAATAAAAACCAAGTGCCTCCCTAGAGCACAATATGTTTTATGTAGTCTTCAGAAATATAAATGGGGGCCTCACGATCAGTACGGAGATAAGCAGGGCTAGCACAGCAATTGGCATTATACAGATGAAGGAATTGAAATAAACAAACATTAAATGCCATGTCCAAGATCATAGTGCTGGTTCTCTAAGATCCTCAAATGTTAGGCAGTTAGTTCAAGGCTCTTTCCATCACCCTATTTGGTCTTTTATTTGAGCAAACTATTTCAGCACCAAACTAGTGTTTACCCCTATTTGCCCATCCCCTTCCCTTTCCTCTCCATTTATTCCAATAATTTCCGTTCTTTAGACAAGGAATAAAGAGAATCGGATTGGTTCTTTAGACAAGGAATAAAGAGAAACTGATTAGTTCCTATGTGCTAAAGGAGAAACACAGGGAGAGTTCAACGTGTCACACGCAGGACCAGAATGCTAAACATTGAATTAAACTTAATGATAACACACTCTGGTGATTGCTCAGATTCCAATATTGGGATTGGGATTAGCTTCACAACAGACTTCCCAGCTATAACTTGAACCTTGTATTAAAGCAGCACTGTATTATACAGAGTAATTATTTTGGACCCCAATCATTAAATTATGGCAGTGTTGTATTGCAGTGGAATTTCCAGCATTGTTTGGGAGAATAATCCTAGGAAGCCAGCATAAGAAGAAATGAGGGAACTTTCCTAATTCTCCTTCAATTGTAACCAAGAGTGAACATCTATTCTGCCCATGGTAAATTAGGATGATGGAAGGCTATGGAGTTGTAAAACAAGTGACTAGGGAATAATTTCCATGTGGGTGAAGGTCATTGGCTAATCTAAAAGCAAGCATTCTCAGCTCCACGTTCCCAAAGAACAATGTTCATATACATAAGGGATGGCTAAGTAGTATCCAAACTACACACATTGCTGATTTTTAAAATAGAAAAGAATTTTTGAAAAATAGCTGAAATACTGGAACCTGCAAATCAATAGATAATATAGATTGAGGCAAAACAAACAAACAAACAAAAAAAACACCAAACAAAAAACTCAGAGATTTCTACCCAAACAAAAATTACTTCTTGTTATCAGAGAAGAATCATCCCCCTGAAATAGATTATCACGCAGCTGCCTTCTTTTCTTCCTTGGTTACACTTTGTCCTTGGGAATGATGGGCCCCTTCTTATAGTCAGGTACAAATATCCAGGGCCGCCTGACATAATGGGGTCTTGTAAGCCAGAGCCATAAATCTAGATTAGGTCAGATACAGTGCTGTTCTGGTTGGGGGTTGGTGGAGGGAGGTGAGGGAACTCCAGGGACAGTAACTACTTGGGTCCAGTGACCATCAATGGCCTGGAAAGTCTCTTGGTCTGTCTGGACTACTGGATCCCTATGGAATATTCTAGGAATAGTATTATTGACACTAATCTGCATCCTCTTGATTGATCTGGAGATCTACAGAATGATAAAGCAATAATATAAATAGACTGAGATTGCTACACATGTCATTTACTATCAAATTGGACAAGAGAAAAGAGGTGCCAAACACGTTATTTCCTTTCTGTTGTGTAAAGCTGTCACAGCAATGCTGTCATTTTTACCTCACTTAATATGGGTCACTGTTCTTTCCATGATTCTAGGAGCCATCCTACTATGTGCTCACACCTCTTGGGTCCTTGCCAGAGTATTATTACATCCTGTATTGTGGGAGAGTGCTAGCATATTGGGAAACTCTCTTGTCTCCAAATTTATCTTCTACCCACCTTGCTCGGGCACCCTTAGAATCAAGCCCAATGTATATTCTCCCAGTGGGCTGGTCTTGAAATTGGACTAGAGGAGGTATAGTTCTTTTCCTTCCTTACCAGTCCCAGCAGGCCCTCGGCAGAGTGATTTTGTGACTTAACCCCAGTTTTTGACCTGGTAGTTGGGATGGGGGATGGGGGAGATCCCAGGAAGGGAGCATAATGTCTTCCCTCTGCATTAAATTCAAGTATGAGGTGTGTGTGTGTGTGTGTGTGTGTGTGTGTGTGTGTGTGTGTGTGTGTGTCTGGAATAATGGCTCATTTGTGCAAGCTCAGAGCGTTCAGAGTAATCTGGAGATTCAAGATTCTTGGGGGGAAATCAACACAGACGTATCCATACTTTGTGTCAGGAGCTTGCTTGCCCAATTTTGACATAGCAGACCTACCTCAGCTACTCTTACAATTAATCCTGGACTTGGTCCTCACAGTTGAACCCCTTCCCCTCCCAATTTAAGAAATGAAAGCCTCTTTGTATGTTTCCAGGCAGGCCCTCTGGCTTTCACACTTCGCATTTACTTTCTGATTAATCAATCTTAGCTTTTTGCTACCTTTTCCCTGGGCGTCAGTGGAGCTTAACAGCAGCCAGCCAATTCCCAGTCCTCATGATTACGGTTTGCCTCTTACTTCTCAAACACCTGATACTTTGCACCAGCCAGTACATCCTCTTCTGTTGATATACAGTGTATCCCAGGTCACAACTGGTGGAAGTCTTGACAGCTGCATGGCTGCCACGGTTATGTGTGTTCCACCTACCGGTGACAGCATTCTCATGGGCAGCCAGGAGAGGTGACCCACTTCAAAGTGCCATCTCAGCATCTGTGCTGGGGGATTACTCCCCGTACCTACTGTCACAGGCTGGGATCACCAGAGGCGGACCCTGAGAAGGCGCTTAGGGGTGCTTTTGGGATCAATACCTGTGGAAGGAAGCAGAATTACGCATAGGAAAAAGCTGAAATTACGTGGTCCGTGGGGAGCTCTAGTGCTGAGATGGCTCCTCAGACAGACCAGGTCTTTATACCTCCCAGAATAAGACGTCATTAGATGAGAGCTACCCCAGGAAACAGTTACAACCTGAGGTGAAGTTTTCTTCTAATACAGCCAAAGACAGATAGCTGAGTGCTATGTTTTGACAACGGGGGAAATAAATCCTCGTTCTGAAGAGGGATCAGCGTAGCACATCACAGCATCCACCAAAAACACAGCATCTCATTTAATCATTATAAAAGCATGCTGCAGCTTTTATAATTATTGACATGTTATTCGTAAGGAAATGGAAGCATGGAAGTTATCCAGCCATCATCTCAAGGACACACAGCTTTGGAGGCCACACCATCTCTGAAACAGCTACCTAATTCTACTTAATTCACCTTTGTAACATGAAAGCAGGCATAGAGAACACTTAAATGAATGAGCATGGCTGTGTTTCAATAAAACTTTATTTACAAAACCAGGTGATGGGTTGGATTTGGCTCACAGGTTATAACCTGTGAGTTTTAGGGGTACATCTAGAGCTAGACCTTGAAAAATAAGTAAGCTTTATATAGAATACTAGAGGAAAGACATTGAAGTAAAGGGGACATGCATGGCATGGTTAGGAATGGCAAGTAGGTGGCAAAGCTCCAGCATACGGCTCATGAAGCCAGGGACACAGTGGGATGGGGTTATAGTTTAAGGGCATGGCCATGAGTGGGAACGGGAGGTGAGGACGATGACAGATGGAAAAATTGGAAACCTCTGAGTGTTTATCCAGGCACTTTTATCTGCCTGGAACATTTCCACCACATCTTCTGCCTAATTTAACTCTACTGACCCTTCACAACCCAGCTCAAGCAAGATCCTTTTGCACAGTAAAGCCTTCAAGGACCCTCCCCCAGCCTCAGGCTGCATTGGGTGCCTACCTTGTTATTCCCACACCTGATTATCTGCTCACATATATGTTTGTCTCACTATACCCGTGGTTTTCAATGTCAGCTGTACATTTGGAAGTGGAGCTTGGGCACTCACCTACTTTAAAAGCTCTTCCATGATTCTCCACTGCAGCCAGGATTGAGAATCACTGCAGTTGAGAATCACTGCACTATACTGTGAGTTCCTCCAGGACAAATATCTCCTCTCACTTCTCTTTTATCTCTATATAGTAGATGCTCAATAAATGATGATGAATTAGGGAATGAATGGAGGCTCAAGAATGGCCAGATGAGGAGTTTAGATGCAATGTGTGGAGACAATTTCAGAAAACCGTTGAGCCAGATAAGACTTTTTAATACCAGCAGCAGCTTTTGTTATATGGTAGTAAGTTTGGATGAATCAGCACTTCCTTTTTGTTTTTTTTTAATTCGTACTTTCTTATTCATCACTCAAAGTACAATTCATCAATCACCTTCTCTGGAAAGCCTTTCTTGACCAATAGAATTATGTTTGTCTATTTATTATCACCGTGCCTATCACCCTTCTATCATTGGGTATAATAAGAAGGACTATAAATTGCTTAAGTGAAGGTGTCCTCTATTGGATTCTGGCTTCTTGAGGAAAGGGATCAGGTGCTATTCATCCTTGTGTCCTTTGGGTTAGGGCCAGTGCATAACTCAGCACAGGTGCTCAATAAATGTAGAATGAAACAAAATGAGATTGCTACTGTGGATGAAAAAGGGGCCACATCCTAAACCTGACAAACTCAGGGGAGGCTTGCATGGTGGACCCTATAAACTTGGAGACTGAAAGTAACCACATAGGATGGTCTGAACATAAAATTCTTTTATTTTTTTTAACTTTTATTTATTTTAAGAGTGTTTTTCCAGGACCCATCAGCTCCAAGCCAAGTAGTTATTTCAATCTAGTTGTGGAGGGCACAGCTCACAGTGGCTCAGTGGGGATCGAACCACCAACCTTGTAGTTAAGAGTCCTGCGCTCTAACTAACTGAGCGAACCAGCCACCCCTGAACACAAAATTCTTAACTGAAAGCAAGTCATGGTGGGTAGTCATGTCCTAAGTCTCCAGCTTCCTTGACAAAGTTAATCTTTACCATAAGTGACCCTGTCTATTGTCTTTCTGATCTAAGATAACACACCTTTGAAATATGGGCGTAATCTCCTTTCCCAGACCCCAGAGGGCACACCCACAGTACCAGAGCAAGAGACCACAAAACCTCTCATTCTTATCTTGTTCCCCGAATAACATCTCTATATGCTGTACTGTCAATCACTAACTGTCCTGTACACACCAATGTAAAAGAAGTACGTGTTTCTCCATTTTATTTTTCATCCAATCCCAGCGATTTCCCCCACTTTGCTTTCTCCCACCCTCTTAATCTATCACCAATGGATTTCTTGTCACTGCCCCTTATGTCTCCACCTTTTATTCTAATATATAAAATAAGCTGCAAAACAGCCATTCTCCAGAGTATTTTCTCAATCTGTTGAGATTTTGCTTCCTGGCAACCGCCGTCAGTTTGGCTCAAACTCAAAAATATTCTCTACAGGTTTGAAAGTTTCTTACTTCTACACTACATTCTCCTAAGTATCCATTAACCATAATCTCCAGGTCATCATCTTCCGATGGCTTTGCTTTTTCCTCGTGTACTTGAGGAGTGTTTTGTGTTTTACAAAGCTGATGTAGTTGAAGTAATTCAACAAAAATCTACCATAAAGCTTGGTATAAGAGCTGCTGATCAGTTCTAGAAAATTCCAGAAATGGAAATGTCCATCATGGTCCTCTCCCTATAACCTTCCACCGGGGCTCTACTTAGGTCCACTTGCCCTTACCAACGTATCATTCTCAAAACAGGACTCTTCCCCCTCTCTCTCAAACCCAAATCACCTTTCTTTATTTGGTGCATTTCACCTGGGCGAAAGGAGAAAAATAAGCTGTACTTAATTGTGCAAAACACATCTGGGCTGAGAGTTAAGAAAAACAATGTAGACTTGCCTCTGCCTCTAACCAATGTGTGTCTTCAGCTCTAAGTCTCAGCTTTTTCTTATGTAAAGTTCTTAATCATCATTTTCTATAAATCAAGCACTAGACCAAAAAATTATTCATTATTCAAATGAAAATTAGGTTAGATTTAAACCTCCTGGGAGTATCTACTGAAAAAAAAAGAGGGGATCAAATATATGCTGATGGAAGAACTGACTCTGGGTGGTGAACACACAATGGGATTTATAGATGATGTAATACAGAATTGTACACCTGAAATCTATGTAATTTTACTAACAATTGTCACCCCAATAAATTTAAAAAAAAAGAAAGGAAAAAGCTCTTCTTTATGTAAATAAGCCATTAAAAGACATTGAAAGAGATTTGTAAGGGATTTGCAAACCCCTCAAATACCCCTCCTGTTTTTATTTGCTTTTTGTTTTGGTTTACTTTAACCTACCACCTTTATTCTCTCACTAGATGAATAAAAGAAAACTATTTGGCATCTTATTTCAGAAAGACGGTCATTTCCTAATGTGAATACAGAATCAGAATAAGGGCATTCTGTGTCTATGTGCTAATGAGGTTTGTTGTTTAAATTTCTCTTAGTGCCTGCTTACTGCAGTGTGCTGAGGGGAGGTGCCAGGAGGTCAGGACAAACATTTCTAGCGTCCTCCAACAGTTTCCAGCACCACAAGTCATCTACAGGGCAGATTTACAGTGGAGAAAATGCTCTGGCTCAAGAATTTGCCTGGCCCATCTTGGTGGCGGCAAGAGGCATGGTCCTAGGATGATATAACCTGGGGCCTTTAAATATTCAACTCATTCTGCCCTGCTTTCGTGCTTACCGAGCCACCCTCAGATTAACGTTAAACTTCTAATATAGATGTCTTTAGTAGCAGAGATATCTGGGGGGTGGTTCCATTTCTCATTGTCAGTCAAATAGCCTAGTATCTTGATTTTTACCTGGAGCCTGTTGTGAGCTGGGTGAGCATTAATCTGTGTCCCTATACCTGGGCAATTCTGGGACCCTAGCAGTATCATATCTGTGGAGCTATAAGACAGAAGAACAGAACATGGGATGTGAAAACATACTGCGGCAGATGCCATGAGCCCTGTGTGGGTGCCACCAGGAATCTTCCTTCAGCGACTCCCTGACTTCATCCCATGTACCAACAAGTCCTAACTTGGTCTGGAAGCAGAGGGGTGGTGATTAATGCTACCTGAGGACTGTGGACACAGCTGCAGGGTGCCCAGGGTTCTGGAGGTAGAGTGGAGAGAACAAGCTCTGTGTGTGCCACAACCAACATATCAGGATGAGTGAAGCAGTCCGTGGAGACTCCAGCTGTCCCTGGTTTATTCTCTGACTGCCTCATGAAAAGAGGCTGCTGGCCTACTCTGTTGAAAGCTTGCAGGATTTTTTAATCCAAATGAAAGCTAAAATTGGAGCAATTTTATTTTCTCTCTCGTTGCCAGGCAAGGACATATCTCAGACACCCTAAGGGAAGTTCCAATGTGACCCCCATCTGATCTGAGAAGTGATTTGTATTGCTTTGACTGTATTGTTTACTATTTTATTTTTATTACCATGTATTGCATTCTTGCATTCTAAAAATAAGCTAGGTGCTAAGCAAAAAAAAAAAAAAAAAAGGCAGAATCAGACTCAAGTCCTGCCTATATAAAGATGCTGGCCGCCAGTCTGTCTCACAGGACTCCTATGACAGTTTAGAGCTGCCTTGAAAACTGGTAAAGAATTCCTACAAGGAGCTGTCAAACTCCTGATGCCAATAACTAATCCACTCTAATTATATCCATATTAAATTCTTATTATGATATTATATATTTCAGCATTGAAAAGTGAATAATAGCATCTCTCTTCCATTGCTGCTGTGAAGATAATGACCTAAAAATGCCTAGCACATGGCAAATGCTCAAAAATGATAGTAGTTGTTTTAAAATTATCATTATTACTATCACAATTAAGCACAGCAATTGCCAATGTAAAGCAATTTTTGCCATCCAACATACTCCCACTCTACCACATTCTACCATTTCAGTATTTGAACCCTTTATTTAAGAGAACACAGAATGGTGAATAAACATATTTGCCAGTTTCCATTCACTTGGTTATAGAGCTGGCTCTGTAAATAAGTACCAAGGACAATATGGTAGTAACCGGCAGGTACAGGAGCAACCAGACAGCTCTCATCTATCTTACCTATTCATTTCTATGCCTCTTACGTTCATTTCCTAATATGAAATTACTTTCTATTTAAGCTCCTTTTCTTTGAGGATGTGGGTAACTGATAACAAAAATCCAGTAAGCCACCAAACAGGAAAATCTGGAAGTCTTTGGCTCTGATGAAACCAAGAAAAAGCAATGATATAACTGAGATAGGGTTCAAAATCTTCTCTAATAAATGGTTTACAGCCTCACATAGATATCAAAGTCCTCTCTAATAAATGAGTCACACATTGATAAGAAAAAGAACAAATAGGCCAAACCTAAAAGATAAACAAATACATAAAAACTGAATGCGGAAAACCAACTATCCCCTTTTGGAGGAAATGACTTCCAAAGTCATCAGTCAATAGTGACAATACCTTATTTTTTCATAGAACAATATGAAAAGTTTTTCATATTGTTCTATTTTTTCATAGAACAATAGTAGAGCTTACAAGACCCTGTCTCATACACCATTTCACTTGATCCTCACAAAGAAGGCAGAGAACCTGAGAGAATGCCCAAGGACTAGCCTGAAAGGAAAGAGGCAACTAAACAGACAGACGTATTGTAGAGTCTCCCAAGAAAAATTTATTTTCATACCAATTTTTGTTTTTCATTTCAGAAGAGATTTCTTTTCCCATCTACCAATTTAAATTAAAAAAAAAACTGGTTTTGATTCAACCTGGTTCAAATGCTTATTTTTTTTAAAAAAGAATATCATTTCTACTCCACTACAAGTTAAGCAACCCATTAAATATAACAAGTGTCATGCAGGTTTTAAAAGATCAGGCTAAGTCAGACATAACTAAATGGAAATTCAGAATACAACACATTTCCCAATGAACTTGAACCATGCACACAGCCAGTTTGAATTATTAGGGTCACAGAGAATTTTTTATTCGGGGGCTTATACTAGGAATGACTTTGTCTGCTTTCCTTGAACTGATCTATCACAGGTTGGCAGTTTACTCAATGAGAAACCCAAATACTCCCATTAAAAACCAGGTAGTTATAGCACAAACTTGAAATAGGGGGAAAAAACTAACCAGTTCCTCAATATGCCTTAACAGTTCTTTGTAAACCTTTCTAACTTGTTCTAACCAGGCAAGCAGATATGGTTAGACCTAAGGTATAGATGCCAGTTGCCTGTCACTACTGGCCATAATCACTACTCAACATCTGGAAACTTTGTGAGTCACCGACATTTATTAGACAGCAGCACAAAGTCTGGAGTATGGCAGATGCTCAAAAAATATTTGTCGAATGAGTGAATAGATGGATGAGCAAACTAGGTACTGAGGAGCCCAATACAGGAAATATCACTTCTTTCAGCCAGGTTATCAAAATCCAGTAAACCAGAGTCAGAATACTCTAAGGCCCCTGCTTTCATTTAAAAATATTCCTTCATTCTGAACCTACCTTATGCTTTCCTGATTCATTGAAAAGCCATATCCATTTTGTTTTTCTCCTCTAAGTAACTGTTGAGGATCAGAACTTTGGGTAAAATGGGAACAAAGTTAGAAGTTTCTAGGGTCTAGGAAACATAAGAATACAGTCCATTCAATCTAAGAAGCCAGAGAAACCTAAACGCTCTCGGTCTAAAACATTACTCGTCCTGAGATATCTCTCTCACCTTCACCCTAAGCTACCCTACTGCTCATAATTCCACTATCAACCTTCTGGTAAACTTTGTTGTTGAATGTGTTGATAAATACCCATATCACTGTATCACAAATTTATTATTCTGATAACAGTATGTCCTATAATCGGTCTCTTTTGTAATTCTGAGTATTTTACTTTGTGCATATAAAATATTATTTTAAGAAGGAGTCCTTAGGCTTCTCTAGGGTGCTGAAAGGATTTATGGAACAAAAACCATTAGAAACCACTGCTTGAAAGGTAAGACCCAATTTTACATACTTCATTTCCACGCTCATCCAATTGGCAGGACTGAGTCACATGGTCATACCTTGTTACAAAGGAGATTGATAAGTGTAGTCTTTATCTAGGTCAGTGCCATTAGCGATGAGTCCTTTGAGTCCTCTCTTTCAAATTATCCAGAATTGAAACATAAAATATCAGACAGCACTAAAAATAGCTTTCATTTTTTCTAAAGAAGACAATGAGTATTTTATTATACTAGAGGTTAAAACCCTGCTCATCAGCAGTTTCCAAATAAGATTCATCATCAGAATCAGCTGAGAGTTTTAAAATATACATATTCTTGGCTCCCATCTCCAGAGATTCTGATTCAGTTAGTCTGGGGAGAAACCCACATACATATATTATAAAAGTTCTGCAGTGATTCTGGCGACCACCAGATTTGAGAAACACTGCTCCTGGTTATTGCTTACTGAGTACTAATCTGCCTGAATGAACAAGTCCCTCTTAGTGGGTCATTAACTTAGTGGATCAACGACCTAATTGGTAGTTACCTTGAATGATACCATTAATGAATAATAACTTTAAAATTCAGGCTTTTTTTCTTTTTTTTAAATTTCGATCATCATCCCTTCCCCTTCCTCTTCCTCCTCCTCTCTCTTTCTCTCTTTCTCTGAGTTTTTATCCATAATATATAGGGTAATAGAATGTTAAAATAAAGAACATAACATCATTTTCTCACTTAATGATGGAGTAGTAGGTGGCCTACATAATAATTATAAAAAAAACCCTGCAATGGTATAGTAGTGTCTGCATTTGTACAAGACTTGTCTTTTGTTAAAAAGAGAAAAGTTATATACGTGCGTGTTTGTGCGTATACTCGGTAAGTGCAGGTGAGGTGAGGGAATGGGGGCTCAGAGAGATGAAAGCCCACAGAGATACATGGTTCAAGGTGGTAATGCCCTGCTTCAAGCTCAGGGTCTAAGTCTAGATGGGATGCTCTCAGTACGTCACTATTCCACTCCCAGACCTGTGGAACATGTAAAGTCAGGTCTGCAGGTCAGGATAGAAACCTGGGCTCCCAACAGAAATGTCAGATTCGTTAGCAAATGTAAGTCAAGTCATGGAAGTGGATGAAATCCACAGGACAATATTTGTAATAAAAGTATTTGCATTGATAATAAAAAGAAGACAGATCTGAGGAATTTCAACACATAAAGAATAGAGGGGGGGGGGGGAAAGCCACTTGCAACCCAAAAGATTAAATAGGAGAAAAACCAGCAAAGTGGGTGTTTTATGGAAGTGCATGGAAGAGAATGTTTCAAGGAGAGAGCTGTCAACAGAGTCTAAGGATACTACAATCAAGTGAGAAAGGGGACTCAAGGTTCCTGGGCTTTAGAAATGAGAAGGTAATTGACCATGCTGCCCAGAGCCGTCTCAGCGACATTCTGCAGTGGGTTGAGGGGTGAGAAGTGAAGTGGAGACAGCAAGTGAATACAAGTCTTTCAGGAAGTTTGTCTTTGATGAGATTAGATGCAAGGAAGAGTTTTTTCAGAGACAAATAAGCGCAGAAGAACAAAATAGTTAAGACATAATCTTGTAATAACACAGAGTTTGGTTTGCATCTCGACTTTGCCACCACATACTGTGTGTAGTATGTTGGTTAGCATTTCTTAGCTGCTGGTTAGCGTTTCTGAGCTTCAGTTCCCTCATCTTTATAATAGGGAAAACAACATCAACCTTAAAAAGAGGTTGAATAAACTCATAGATTTCAGTCGTTAGTTCCACGGAGACTAAATGCTTAGCAAATGGGAAGTGACATTTTATTACTGTGATTCATCTATTATTCAAGAGAATATTGAAATGCCTATGATTGAAGAAACGGAAAATGTGGGAAAGGGGGCTGGTTTGTGGGATACAGTCCCTGAGAAGGCAGGGGAACATGAGACCCTAAGCACCGGGAGAGGAATTACCTATAGAAAGGAGAGTAGAGTGATAGGTGCTAAAGTTGGTAAATTAGTAGGTTCAGTGGAAGAAAGTAGAGTCACTTTCTGCTTGGTGTCTTCTATTAGGTGAGTAATTGCGGTCTAAAAGGTTATAAAAAAAAAATTTGCAAAAACCGCAATTACTTTTGCACCATCCTAATATTTCTTGAATGAAGCAGCTGTTGAGGTCATGTGTTAAGGGTCAGGTGGTGGAAGTATAACCTTGATAAAAGCAGAAAGAGCTCTAAATATCCACCATGGAGATCCCAAGGAGCGGCCTGGAGATGGCTGATAGACGTGGTGGGTCTTACAAAACATGTTAAGGAATTTGTAGCATGTCTTACGGACAGCGAGTTTACTCCCAATACTATGTGCATCGAAAGGCTCATGTTAATAATGCCATGTTTTATATTTACTGGATCATTTGATTTGTTTCTCACCTACAATGATATGGATTGATCAAAAGCACCAAAAGACCCCACTACTTCTAAACAGCCTCTACAATCATTCAGTTGCATAAAGATGCCATTTTTGCTTAGAGTTTTTAAAAGATGGTGCACATCTTTGAGAAAATATTGCTGTTGCTCATAATTATTGACATGATTCACACATCCTATTGATAAGTGTGCTTACACCACTCTTTAAATAGCACTGGCAAAGAGAGGAGCGGGCAAGCAGCTTTTTAAAACATTAAGCTGCTGTTCTTACATATTAGATGTACAAGGCTGAAGCTTACCTTCAAATACAACAGATTCCATTTTGAGGGTCAGAACTAGAGGATGTCATTCCACAATCGACAAAAAAAATTGTGACTCTTTTTGGTAATCTTTAAAATACTACTTAAAAACCTCTATCATTGCCGCAGAAAAAGTGGAAAAACTTCCCACTTTCACAGAGGGAAAACATCACACAATCTGTCACAAAAATGCCACAAATTGGTTCTTTATGCTTCCTTTGCTTGACAATGTGTATTTCTTTATCAAGCCATCATTACCAAAATAAAATAACAACATTTGATGAGGAGTAATCAAATGGAGAGCAATTTTTTTTCAGGTGACTTACTTGAACAAAAGGATATTTATTTTTCTCTTCCTTATTATGAAAACAATACATGTTAAGTATAAAAAAAAACATAAAAAAGAGTCAGCTATATCCCCATCATATCCACAAATAATCACTATTCACATTTTGTTGTATATATTGCCAACATTTTTTTCTAAGCATTTACACATATCCATGTTTTTAACAAAAGAGATCATGTTATTTTAAATCCAACCTTTTTTGGATTTGATAATATACATTTATGAACATGTTCAATGTTATTAAATACACATCATCTGAGTGTACTAACATTTAGAATACTCATTCCTTATTACTAAACATTATTTCTTCCACTGACATGTTTTTCTTGTTAATGCTATAAATTACAATAGCATTATAGAGCAGATAGACATCTCTATAGAGCATTCTTGGCACATAACATTTCTTTCATGTATACTCCAGGTTAAAGGCTATGTTTATTTTTTAAATATTAAATACACATTTATTGAATTATTAGGCGGTGGTGTAGGCACCAGGAACACTCAGGGAAGCAAATACAGTCCCTGCCCTCAGTGACCCTAAAGTCTAGTGAAGAAAGAAAATAAACAGTCCTTTATCATAGGTTGTTATAATGACAGCCAGAAAGGATGGAGCAACTTACAATCCCACCTTCAGTATATGAGAATGCCTATTTCCTTACATGCTCACCTGCCTTTAATACTAAGCGTAAGGGGGAAAAAAAATTGCCAATTTGATGGGTGAAAATATGTCTCATGCTAATTTGCATTTCTTTGATTACTAGTGAAGCTGAACATTTTTTTTCACATATTTGTACTGCTTTGACATATTTTTGGGGAAACTGCTGCTTTAAAAATCTGTGAAATTGTTTTTTTTTCCTGCATCTCCTACAGTTTCATTTTTCTTTTCATGAAATTTCTATAGCTCTTTAGAAATAGAGTTGAAATAATCAATAATATGACAAAGCTTGATATTTATGGTGTATGACTTTATAGAGCTCATTTATTTTCATAGCACCATAAGAAAGAATGAAGGAGGGAGTTTTTATATGGTGCACACAAATGTGCATTATCATAAATTGTAAAGGTATTTGATGGTTCTAAAGAAAGGAACAAGGAATCAATTTCCCCTCTCCCAATGCCTAAGTTTACATTCTTCATACCTTTCTCTTACATGTATATTTTCACTTCTCTCTATTCATTCAACCAGTATTTTGTGCAATAGGAAGACCCCCAGACTCAGTCTGGCATAATGGACCTTACTGATTGTTTCTGACAACCATTTTCTCCCTCCTTTTGTGTTTGTACAACCCAGTTTTGTTCCATTTTCCACTCTTCATGGAACGTAAACCTAAACCCAACTCCATGTTACATACCAACCAATCATGATTACTCCATTCCTTTGCCACAGTGATTAGTTTGAGTCCCAGCAGGTGACACATTTTTAGCCAATGAGTTGAAGGAGAAGTGTCCTGGATAACCTCTGAAAAAATTTCCTCACATTTACAAAGATAAACAGAAAGAGGTCATTTCTCCGCATGTTGTTGACCACTGGCTCATTAGCTGATGACATCTAGAATGGTGACTGCTACCTTGAAACCAAAGCCACTCTATTGAAGATGGATGAGCAGGAAATACAGAAAGAATCTGGATCCCTGATGACATCGTTGACCCGTGAATAAATCAACTCTGCATAGGAGCCTTTCTTCATATGTTTCTTATCGTTTAAGACATTTCACTTGAGTTGTTGTCCAGAACAGTCTGACTGACACACTTTGGTTTGAACTTACAATGTCACCTTAGGGATATAACTTTACCTCTCTGAGTTCAGTTTCTTCATTGGGAGGGAGAAAGAAAGAGTGGGAGTGAGAGGGAGAGAGGGAGAAGGGAGAGAAAAGGAGAGAGAGACAAAGAGAGAGGGAGAAAGAGAGAGAGAGAGAGAGGGCGGGGGGAGAGAGAGAGAGAGAGAGAGAGAGGAATTGTTTTGTATATCTCAAATCATCACTTTATAAAAGTAAAGTCATTTTAACATTAAGAAAATAGAAAAGACATACTCTCAGGAAAAAATAAATTGGAAGTTGAATTAATTAAACCTTTTTTAAAAAACCAGCATTCTATCCTTATTTTCCTCACTTATTTGTGGAGTTAAAAATTCTTCCACACTCTGGAAAATCATTTGATGAGACAGGTCATCTATTCATAAACTAAATAATGGTGTGAATAGAATTTTGGTACCATATAATTTAAGAGTTCTGAAAAATCAGAGCTCATGGAAGACAAAAAGGCTGAGGAATTTTCATAGAGGGGTCGGGCCATTAGCCATGTGATCAGTAATAGAGACATTTCTGAAAAGAACGTGGTAAACTGCAAAAACAAAAGCTCACAGCCATGAAGCATTACGGTAAATGAACAGGCCTGCGGGAGCAGTCCAGCCTGATTAGGATGGAGATTTCACTTAGTGATGGATCCTAAAATTAGGGCTTATGGACCTTGAAGATTGTATATATCTTCTCAGAGGTCTTTGTGTTTTCAAAGACAATTTTGACATTAAATGTCCTCATTTCGGCGACACTTTAAAACATTAGTGTAAGTATATGCAGACCATCAGGATGGCCTCTTAAACTTAGTCACTGCTAGGTCCCATTTTGGTATTCGTTTTTATGATCTGGTTTATGTAAAAACTTCTGGCTCACTAAGAAACAATGGTTTTTCATAATGAGAACTATTCTGCTATTTATTTATTGTTTCCTTTTTTAGCACACTACTGGACTATGTTTAGCAGCTTCACTTGCATTGGGGTGTGGCCAGGTGACTGCGTTCTGGCCAATAGAATGTGGACAGAGTTATGTGTGCCATTTCCAGGTCTGTCCCATACAAACATGCATTTTCCCCAGCACATCCAGTCCTTGCTCTCTTTCCCCATCTGCCTGCTGAGCAGAAAGGTCACTGAGGGCTAAACGCAGGCAGAGTCACAAAATGGAAGGAGATCTGGTCCCTGAAAGACCACAAGGAAGGCTACCGGACCAAATTGTGACATGAGAGAGAAGAGAACTTTTAGTGGGTTTAGCCACTGAAAACTCAAGATACCTATTATAACAACTAACACTTTCTTAGCTCATAAGCAAAGCTTTGAAAAGAGAAAAGCAGACAGAAAATGAACTACCATGTAACATACCATAGTTTACATTTGCTGAACTCAAGCGAATCTGCTTTCTGGTACCATCAGTACCAGTCTGCTATAGTTCAGGAATAGTTTTGTAAGGCGGTTAACACATGATGAGGAAATTTTGGCTTCACATTCCATTTATAATTCACTTAGATACTCTTTAATGTAGATTTCCAAAAAGGCATACTGTTAACCTTATCTTCAAGTAAATAGGATTATTTACAGAATTATAGATGACTCCATTAAAATTGGCATCTGAGCATTACTCAATGCCTTGAAATTATTAATAACATTCTGAACATTACAGGTACTCATACATGAACTGCTGCCAACTCTGATGATAGCAGTGATTAGTAGATACCTTTTGATATGTTGAAAACTAACCTGGGCAATTTAGTTTCAGCAAAACAGCACCTTCTGTCATGTTAATGCTACTACTTGAAATTTGTTGGTTTTGTCATTTGTTTGGTATTTAATTTGTAATGTAGGTTGACTTCATGGGTATATAACAAATATGGGGATCACTGGAGAATCACTGGACTAGATTAGATCATCTCTAAAATCTCTTCATCCTAAAATGATAGCACTATAAACTGAGCATTAGGAACGAAGGGTCTGTAACCAAGCCCATATCAGCTCAAGCCCAGGTTCTGTTACTTACTAGCTGTGTTGCTTTGGGCCAAACATTTAAACTCCTCAGACACTGTCACTTAACTGAAAAGTTAGGATGATAATTATTGCCTCTTAAGATTATGCTGTTTGTATACCACTAGCACATGATAAATAGTAGCTATTACTACCATCTGTGGAGGTCAACTCATTTTCACTGTCCTGCATTTTCTAGCAGTTCAGCCTGGTGGAGTTATACCTTCCATTTGTACAGTTTCTGATTTTGTTAAATTCATGTATTTAAGATCAATAACTTACTTAAGAGGTTGCCTGCATTTTTAAAATTTGAAGTATTATTTTAAGTAATAAATTAGTGAGTCTAACCATCAATAATGCATAGTTTCTACCTATTAAAGTAGATTTAGGTAAACCTTGACTTGGAGATATTTGGAGCAAATTAATTCTATTTCTTCGAGGCAAATTAAAACACACACACACATGTTCTTTCTAGTACATTAAACTATAAGTGTTTCTTATTTCTGGCTTACCTCCCTCATAACTAGCCCAAGTATATAAATCATACAGATGGAGAAACCTGTGTTCACAAAGTCCTTTGTTTTGTTGGATGCTTGTGTAGGTTCCATTGAATTGACATTCTAGTAATACACCAGTAATGAGCCAACTCATTCCCTCTTCATCTGGGTTCACATTGTTACCTGTGCACCACAGAAGAGAAATGCTCTCTGTAATGAACTTTCATTGGGTTGAAATTAATCAGAGACTTTCAGACACAGAGACTTGTCTTAGCTGGAACAGGCAATAATTTAAAGGAGTTTTATAGACACAGAGACATCAAGGAGGCATTGAAAAGAAAGAAGTTACCAAAAAAAAAAAAAAAAAAGGAATACAGTGTCCCCTAGAGTGGTGTGGAAGCCCAGGAGTTCTTATCCGTCTGGAACATTAAGTTTACATTCTGAGGACACAAGTCACTTTTCCTCGACTAGAAGAATAATCATGTATAATTTCTCACGGACAGCAACGAGCGTCCCCAATGCTTAGTCCTCTTAGAAGCTCACAGTGAAAAACCACTGGTATTCATAAAAGGCCTTCCTTCAGAGAAAAGGTTATTAGGGAGTAGCAGGAAAGCACTTTCTTTTAGAGTGTTCAGAGCCCTGAGAATGCACTGAACTGGCTTACTGAGGACATTCGTACTTGCAGAGACAAAGTGAGACAAAGTGAAAGTCATTCTGTGCCATGATCACTTTTGGCCACTATGGAAACCGTTTCTCAGAGTTGGCTTCCAGCTTCATGCATTTCATTTCATGGGGGATCCCAGGCCAAACAACAGGAAGGTTTTTATATTATTTTAAATTCATCAAATGCAAGCAGCTTTAACCAGAGTCTCAAGTATTAGCAGATTAATTGGGACTACTTGGTCAGACAGTGAGTGGCACAGGTGTGATTAGCAGGACTCTACGGTGAGAGGTGCATCAGTCTAAATCCTGGCTCGGCTGCTACGAAGCTCAGTCATCTTGGGTAATTGACTTAACCTTTCGCTCAGCTTCCATTTTCTCTCTGATAAAATGTAGATGAAAATACCTATGTGGTTATTTTTTTGAAGATTAAATAGTATAACAAAGAGCCAAAACATGGCTGATACTTGCAATTATTCATTTCTCTCCTGCTCTTTCTTTTCCAACCCCTTCTCTGTTCTCTTTCTCTCTGCCTCCCATCCTCCACCTTTTTTTTTTCTCAGTATAAACTTGGTATATTTAGGTTAACTTATTCATCGATTGTTGATGTACCTACTATGTACCAGGAAATCTGCTAAGTGTGTGAGTTATACAAAGCAAGGTCTAGTCAAAGAGGTTTTTATGTAAAATAACATATATATATATATATATATATATACACACATATATATATGTATATATACATATATATATATATATGTATATATATAATGATAGTCTAGAGTTATGTTATAACTTAATGGGCAAATATAAACTGGGTAATGATTTCTTGACTAAAGACTCAAAAGTGGGACCTTAACTTCTACCTTTAAGAGCTAAGCTTCCTCTTCCTTCTTAGGAGTAAGATGAAGCCTTTGCTTTTCTTAAGAGGTCTTTGCATGTCAAAATCTAGGCTCAGTGATGCAAAAATCTAGAATGTCTGAGAAGGAAATGGATAAAGGAGCAGCCCAACTCTGGGAAGAGCTGGATTCCCTGGGCTATCACAAAAGAGGGTGTGATTCCACCAATGTTTAGGACCTGTTTTCTGCTTGAATGCAGCACCCCAAAGGTGGACGCCTCCTTACTGAGTACCACATCCTTGGATGCCACAGCCATATCCCAGGGGATGAGTAGGACAGGGAGAAGAGCTGTCTGCCTCTGAATGAACCAGGGACATCATAGAAACCACCATCATGGCCTTGTCCCCCACTGTAGATTGAGCAAGTTAGGAGCTTTCATATACACAGGAAAGAGAATCAGATTGAAGGAACTAAAAAATAAATGTTATTATATGTCATAACAATGTTGGTTGGGACAGGCTCTGTGAGAAGGACCATATAAAATTAATTTGACTTAGAAAAATTAGAAAGTCTGACATTGTGTACCCAAGATTTATGGAACAGCTTGAGCCCTTCTCAAGTACCCATTCTCCAGCATATTATATGCTACGCTGACAGCATGATCAAAGCATCAAATTGAAACTTATGAAATTGCCAATCACCAATTTCCGACGGTTCAGTCTAATACTATGGTTAGCCAGAGAAGGGCATGATCAAGGCAGAGATGGAAAACTGGTGTTTTGTGTTTGGCCTACAAAACAAAACTTTAAACTCTAAATGTGCAAAATGGACATTTTTTATAAATTTGAAAAATTAAAACTCTAAATGTATAACCTTGGGGAGATTTCACATGAAATACTGCTTTCTGGCTTCTCTAGAGCAGTAAGAATATTAGGCAATGAAGTGCCCATGTTCCATCATGGCAACAATTTGCTGAAGCTTGTTGTGAATGCCCCACTCAGCAGGTCCTGCAGTTTGCTGCAGTTGCCACAACTCCTCGTTGCCTCTGTGATGCTGAAGTCAGCCATCAGGAGCTCTTTTCCCCTTAGATGTGCCCCACCTCACGCATTCATCTGACAAATACAGACACTTGCATCTGTGGGTCCTGGAGCTATCAAGAGAAGTTCATAAAAGGGAGGAGACCAGGCAGACCGCGTGAGGGAGCAGCTCCAGAAGGAAGAAATGCCATTGGAACAGCACGGATGCATTAGGGTACCTTTGATGGCTAAGTGAAGCTGGGGTGCGTAAGAAAAGGGAGCTGAGGATGGGGAGATAGCAGGTTGAGGCAAGACTGTGAAGGGCACTCTTGTGATGCTGAGGAGTTTAGAGATGAGAGATGATGGGAATCATCTGAAAGTTTTAAGCAGAACAAAGAAACTGTCCTGTCTGGGATTTGAAAGATCACCCTGTTGGCGGTGAGGCAGATGGATTAGAGCAGATCGTCTGGAGGTAGGGAGGCCGACTTGGAGTTCCAAAGATGGTGAGGATCTGGATGGCTGCGCTTTTTTCTTCATTTAAATAATACACAGGCCAGATATTCTGCCTACTTCTATGCAGTGAAAAACTCTTAAAAATGAGGGCATGGTCGGTTATTTTATTCCAATGACAAAAGTGTGCTGC